>NC_142826.1:8941173-9265406 GCF_057945365.1 Rhopilema esculentum | reverse complement strand
ACAGGAGGCCCAGAGCAAGATGTAGGATACATCAATACTCTGATAGTATCTAGTTTGCTAGTACTGATATGAAACTTAATTGAAGTTATTAGAGATTTTCATATCAACATTAACCTCGATAAAAAAACTTTGAGCATTGTGCTTACTCACATACTCCTTGATCATCTAATACAGTATAAACAAAATGATTGCTGTTGAATAACTATGATAATAAATCAAGGATCAACAATTAGTTCTTTTTTAGTATAACAGTTTATTTTAGGACAAATATTTCAACAAATCAAGCGAATAAAAATATCACTTTCAGTGGCTGAAAACTTTGTCAAAGCTTTACAGGGAATCTTAAATTTTTTATTTTGCTGCCAGAAAGAAAAATCTTTTTTCAAGCACTGTGTTGAAACATAAATGGCATCTTGAAAGAATTTACCTTCTGGAAACATAAAAGAATTTACCTTTTGGTCAATAAAACTAAACATGACAAACGATGTTGCCAATGCTTTTGCTTTACCACTGTACAATACATCTAATGCACCTAGAAAAATTAATCCTTTATGAACATTTTCAGAAGTTCAAATCATCATCATCATCATAAATCATCATCATAGTCATCATCAGTTTAACATCTTTTTGTCATATTTTCTGGTGTTAAAAAAACAGCAATATTCATTTGCAGTTGATGAATTGTCATCTTGATAAAAATATCACATGCAGTGGCATGGTGGCTAGAGGGCAGGGGGCACATGCCACAAGCAACCAGGAGTTGGGGTACCAAATGCCATCAAAGGGTTCCAAAAGCCAGTTGAAAAAATGTGTAGGAAATAGATATTCCAACAAAGCAGGGCTTGGAAGAGGAGCATAATTCTATATAAAGGTGTCTTTATTTTTCATTTTTCGTTCAATCTCTGCACCGACGTTGCTAAAACGAGGAACAAGCGGAACAACCTAGTAACAAGCGGAACAACCCAGTAACAACCCAGGAACAAGCGGAACAACCCAGTAACGACCCAGGAACAAGCAGAACAACCCAGTAACAAGCGGAAATGTGAAGCTATTGTTTTGTAAATAACACATGGGGGCGTTTATAAGCCAACTCTCTAAAGTTCGTGTGGGCTAGCATGTACACTATCAAGAGGCCGTCAAACACTTCCGTTATGTAATTTTTTGGCAGTTCGCGGCCATTTTCCCTCCTTTTCACACAACCGTACATAGTTTGATGGATCAGAAAACCCGTCGTTGTGGTTTTTCACTCGAATCAAACACCGACATAGCAAGGCAAGGGCTGGTACACAAAAAGCCCAAATTGAGGGGTCGAAAATTGAGGTGGGGGATAATATTTAGAATATATTAGTGGCAACCGAAGGGGCAAAAGGACCGGGGGGTATGGGGGTGTCACACCTCTCAATGAGAAATTTCAGGTAAAATCTCAATAAACTATATCCTGGACCCCCCCAATAACTAAACAATAAACTGGACCCCCCGAAAACAAGAACCTAAACAATAAACTAAACAATAAACTGGACCCCCCCAAAAATCTGGAGCAAAACGATTCTTTTGATAAATTATCATCATTTTCTTTGAAAGAAACAAATCTCTGGTAGCCGGGTTTGAGCCAATTACGTTTTTAAGTTTTATTGCAACAAATATTCAGCCACTAAGTCATGGTGTCAAGTGCAAGTTGACTTATGCTGATAGCCGTTATTTTTGTAAGCAGAGTGATTTTTATCTGTTTCTTACCATTTTTTACCGTTTTTTTAAAACAGAATATGAAATAAAAAGAAAGCAAACTGATATTTTATTTGACCTATTTACCAACTTATTTACGCATATTTCTATTATTTGTTTACTATTTGCTTTTATTTAGTAAATCACTTTCTGTATCATTAGAATGTATTCATTTTTGATGTGTAAACATGGCCTACTTAAAACACTCAAAATAAGGAAGACGCACATTTCTGTTCAGGAAGTAAAATTCTACCAATCAATACAACATCATCCCTACTTTCCTAAACGTCTGTCTCTAGAGTTTAAGCATGGCTTTTCCCCTACACAATTTCGCTCAATAAACAATAATTTGTGTTCTTCTGAGAAACGTTGAATTTTCTATCCTGAGTTATCTAGTATTTTATTAAATTTAGTATGGAGGTGCTTTTTTCAGCCTTTCTAGAAGGTATAATTTCAAAAATTTTCTTTTGCGTCGGACCCAACCATGGTGGGTCCTCCTACGTCACTAAACTTGATTCTAGCTCCCAAGGTTCATATTCGTGGGGCCGAAAATTTCATCTATCAAATTATACACACAAGTCAGATGTACTAAGTCTTAAGTAATCCAAAAATCTTGACTTTTGTTTTTTAAAAAAAGTTAAAAAAGTCATTTGCCCCTCGACTGTTTTCATAACACATACCATAAATTGCTTGGTGGTGCCATGAACCACGGCACACTTTAAATTGATTTGCTCTGCTGACCCCCCCTGTTCACATGACAGATTTACGGCCCTGGCCTCCCCAATAATCCTGCATGCAGGATTGAAACTTTTGATTGGCATTTGCTTTTCTTTACACACTTTGTATGGGTTGAAAATCAAGGATTGAAACTTATGCTTGGAATGAATGGGTTAAATCACGTGATAATGTCATGGACGGGAGAGGGCCAAGAGCTGTCTTATTTTGCAAGTTTATCAAACATCCAAGTCTCGAGACGTTTGATTTTTTGACTCCGTACTACTGTCTATAAAGCATAATATCTGCTCTGTCTTGTCTGTGAAAATAAATATCCCTCCCCCATTAAATTTTAACTCCCCATACATATTGAAATTGCATATTTTTTTCTCTGATTTGCCACAATCACGTTTAAGAGACTTTTTTGTTGAAACGGTATCCTCAAACTAGACTTCAAGGCATTGAAAAATAATATTTTTTCATAATATTTTAATTCTTTTTTGTCCTTAATTATAATGATTGGCCTTTACTAAAACCCTGAATAATAATAATATGTTAACATTTTGGCATGACACGATAAGGAAAAACTGACGGATATTGCCTATGATTTGCTTCAGCTCAAATCGATGTTGAAATTACTTTAGATGCAGCTTTTTTTATGCATAGAATGTTATTCTTTCAGAAATATCCTTGCTACCAGCCATGTAAGCGACCATAAAAAACCCCTGAAAAATCTTAATATTGTAAAATGGCTCCCTTTGCCAAATTGAACGATGCCACTGATCAGGTGAATAAACATGTATTACGATTAAAGTTTTCAACTTTCATGCTCTGAAGATGCCTATAATTATTTTTACAGACGAAAATAATAGCAATATGTAACTCACATTGCTAAACAACCCGCATTTTGTGGGCGAATTGGGCCCACGAGAAACAAAAACACGGGCCGTAGTAGAATTTTTACGGCAGTAGAATTTTAAAAAGAAGCATACAAACCAAAATTCAGTAGAGCCTTTTTTGATCGTTTTCAAATACTTCAAGCAAATATAAGAACTTCATCTTCACTTAACCCGTTGGGATATCATCGAAAAACGGGTTGGGCAAAGTATCATAAAGGTTACACAACTTTGTAGGACTAAAGCCATTACATAACAGCCTCGTTTTGGCTGATTATTTCCGAGAAAAGAGAAGTAAACAGAACGAGATGTAAATAAATCGTCTTCAATTGTATCACTTTCAAAAGAGGAAAATAGCCAAAACAAAAAGTAGTATATCATGGAGAATGGAAACAGATGAAAATCTTCTACAAACTGCACACAAACCGTGCCTTGAATTTTAAAGTAGGGGGGCCAAGGGCAAATCATATATCCAAGATCCATAACAAATATTTTGCAAAAAGGCCTATTGTATCTGGAGAAATTGGGGTATGACCCTTTGCCCCTGTGGTTGGAGCCCCTAGAAAGGGCCATCATGAAGTAAATATTTAATTCAGGGAATTTTGCAGCTTATAAACAAAACTATGCTATAATGATCTGTTCCTTTTGAGAAACAAAAGTTATTTATATGTTCCATACTATCAACAACAAAATATATATTATCAATTAAACCTAAACAATAATAATCACTGGTATTACCAGATGTATTCCGCCTATACTATGCAAAACCAATCACATAGACCTACCAATCTATAAAATCTGATATTATCTAGGTAGATGTCTTTTATGGAGATTAGAAAGAAAACTCAAACATAGGATGTGGCAGAATTCCTATACTTTGTCAAATATTCCTTTCAAATTAAACACACAAAATTATGATTGTCATTAAATATACATCTATTGAACTTTGCAGGACTTTAAAGAATTTTGCAGCATTTAATCATCAAGTAGCTAACTCTTACATACAAGGGTTATCCAGATCTGCATGTCACAAGCCCAATTCTGAGAGTCTACACAACTTATTTCTTATCCTTCTTTATCATTGATAACATAGATTTGATGCAATCTTTTTAAAAATAAAAGGCTCTGGGTCATATCTTTCTTTATATGTTCTTGGCTCTTTCATTGATTTCCCCTCTTCAATTACCATCTTCCATAAATCTTTCACTTTAATGTCATTTTCATATAAAGCTTGAAGCATGCTACCAAAATCATCTGCAAAGACTTTGTCCCCAAATGAAAAAAAATTAAGATGCTTTACATTTGCAGCTGAAGCTCCAATCACTTGTAAAATAGCTTTGATTTCTTTGTCACCACCAAAAGCTCCACATCCCCAGTGTCCTGTGCTAATACCATTTGTTTGAGATGAGAAGCCCACAAAACATTTCAAAACCTCCCGTCTAAGTAAATCTTCTCTCATCTGTTCAAATCGGTTTTCACCAGTCCCTTTCTGAAACCACAATGCATCAATGGCAATGATTTTTCTTGCAGCCCAGTTCCATTTCTGTACATTTTTACCTAGATAAATGGCATCCAGTCCATAATCTTTGTACTCTGCATACTTTTTAGCACCAGTTATCACAATGCATTCATTACTTCTTAAAGGGTCTGCATTAAGGATGGAAATTGGCAATGACTCAGGACTTATTCCAAGCATTAGCTCCTCTTGAGTTCCTCCAGGACCTCCTCCAACATATGCATTTGCAAAATCAACCTCTGTCTCCTCAATGTCTCCAATTCGTCCCTCAGAATGTATTATGACTTTGACAAGAGGATTATCACAATAATTAAGGTTTATCTCTGAACTAAAAAATACTTTTCTTTCAAACTCAACTCTATAGTCTAGTGAGCAGTCAGAATCACTAAGTTTTCCTGCATCCTCAAACAAATTTAAAATGGCGTTTAAGTATATATCTGTTGTTGGATAGGACTTGTTTGAGTACCAGTTGGTGAATGACATCCTGCTGTGAAAAGAAAAGGGACCGCCAGTATGTTTTTCTTTGCAGTATGTATTCTGAGAGCAACAGCGAAATGTTCCAAAAAACATATGAGCAAGTATACAATGAATTTCGTTTCTTTTGAATGACAACTTTGAGGGTTTCAATGCTTGAAGAAGCTGAATTGTTCCACTCTGGAACAAATCTTCGATTTCCAGGGCCCTTTGGCATATTGTCTTTATTACTGGCATTTCTGCGTTTTCAGCATGTCCCCTAAATTTTTTAAGCACTCTTGAAAGCCTTGATAAATCATCTATTTGCTCTGCTCTCTCACATTGGTTTATCTTTGATATCTGAAGTATCGTATCCTCTAGGTTTGAGATAGAGGCGTCGTTCAGGAGCGTTTGTAAAATATCCTTGATTGCTGGCCAGTATTCACTTAAATATGGTGGGCTTGTGCTTGAGGGAAGTTGAAGAGCCATATCCCGTAACCAAGCTTTTGTCTTTAAATTATAAGTTATATTTTTATTTTTATAAGTTAAAATTCAATTTTTATTATAAAAAAGTTCTTCATACATACTGACATGAGGTGATCCCGGAATAAAATAGTTTATGCTTTAAGCCTCTCTATGGCGAGCCTCAGTTTCGCGAACTGGCGGTTTCTTCGAAGGTCTTAATTGGAACAAACAAAACATGGTGTCGAGCTTTTCGCTAAGCCAACGCAAGTGTAGTGTACGAGATTAAAATATTACAATGGAAAAGTACGAAAAATACAGGTAAAGGAGTAAATTTTATCGAACTTCATCTAACTCTGTGATGTAAACACCTGCAGCTATTTTACAGAATTTAGTGATCCTTGTTTCGCCTTCGGCCTCTTGAAATAACCGCGAAGCCGACCTGGAGAACCTGCCTGTTTAATTCTACATCTTTTTATATTTTATTGTTGCGGACGTAAGGAAGCCACAATTTATTCATTGCTCGCTATTTACAACAATCCTCTCAAAAAATAGAATGTAATTTACTCAAGGAGCTATCGTGTGGATGTAGATGTTATTGACACTAAACTTGAAGTAGCTCGTTACCGCAACAATTGCTTGAAAGCCAGCGGGGCCGTTGGAAATCTTTATGCAAATAATCTTTGAAATTTAATCTAGTCTTCAACAGAGGAGTTTTCCTTACCAAAAATTTACGTCAAGTCTAACCATACATGCTGTCGTTTTGGAAATTAGAATTCTTAATATGTTTTTACGATGATAATTAATCTTCCCTTTCAACCACACCTGCTAGATATTCTGTTAAAATCTCAGTCACGCATTCTTTAGTTATAACAAAGACTTCCAGCCGATGTTGTTTACAAAATAAAGTTTTGTTCAGTAAACCCAAATGACAGGTGTTTGGTAGATGTGCTTTGTTTGAATTCCACATGTAATTCCAATAAATTTTTTCCATATGATTTAATGCATTTTTCTTGTGAAGTTGCTTTCAATTAATTCAAGTAAGCTAGAAATTTAAACAATTCGTATCATTAGGGAGTATTATCAACAGAGGGTTTTCAGCTTAATTGAATGTACACATTTATTGAAATAATTACTGGTCCTAAATAACTTGTTCTGTGCCTGTGATTTGATTGCATTCTTCTTAAACAAATTATTTATTAAACATCAGGCAAAGTCCCTGGCTTTTGCATATTGGCTGCACAAAGTCCCTAGCTAATAACATTTTACATTATTAACACTACACATTTCTAAATGACATAATTTCAGGTGTTGTCTGATTTAGTAAAAGTGCTTTTAGCTTAAAGTAAGTCTAAATCTGTATTGCCTCTATAAACATTGCTTTACATTCTAAAGCTGTTTAGGAGCACCCAGGGCTGTGAAGAGTGAGGCAGTGCCCCAGGGAAATCAATGAGTGTAGACCCCTTGCTTTAAAAGGAGTAAAAGCTCAACAATGTTGTCAATTAATGTAGTTTTCATAATTATGGGCCCCATATGCACTATGCTGCGAGACACTTGCCCCAGCTACCCACCCCTTTGTTGGTGATCCTGGAAGCACCTCAGCATTTTCAAATTTTATAAATTATTTGAAAAGAAAACAGTTGATAAAGACAGATGGTAAAGAGTGGTTTTTATATAAAATGTGATGATTGATTTTGAACAAATCTTGTTGTTTGACTTTGAGATTTGATTTGGACAAATTATCTTGCAGGTTTGATCTATAGAATAAATTATGGGTTCAAGATATAAAGATGAAAGGCTTATCAACAAGGTTGATGAGCTTGCTGCCTCACTTCATGCAACATCAGAAGTTTTGTCAACAGCTGACAACATGCTAGAACATTATAGGGACTTAAACAGAGAGCAAGATGTTGAAATAGCCAGGGTAAGCCAACTGCTGAAGCATCTTTGAAGTGTTTTTATAAATCATATAGTTTGATAGGTTTGTCTCTTTGATATGATCGAGTGTTAGTAAATGCATCTTTGAATCATACTCTTATTTCTCCTAATAATTTACTGGTACTTATTGCCGGGGCACAGTAGCTGGAGAGGCAAGAGTTTTTAGGTACTTTTTCCCTTAAATTTTAGAAAAAACAGTCTTTAGCTCCCACTACACTCCTGCACCTGTACATCACTTAATTTTGAATTGATAATTCTTTGTTTATTAGCTGCTATTAGATTGACAAAGTTGATGACCAATTATCATTATCTAGGCAAGTATTCATTCAGGCTTAGCCAATATTTTTCCTGATTTCTTTTTGCTTTAGATTTGTGTCTGTTTTTAGATACCTTGAAATTTCAGACTAAAAGAATGCAATTAGTAATTCTAACTGTACAAAGAGGATGCCTCTGAAATTGAAAACAGTTGTATGATAGCCATAAAATTTTTGTGTTCAAAATTGATTTCAGCTAAATGATGAACTCTGGGCAACGAAAAGACCATCTGTGTCTCATAGATCCAGAAGACGCAGCTTACCAAGAACCCCATCAATTGTAAATAGTTTTTACTGCTTACTTTGCTTATCACCATTTTTAAACTTAATGCTAAGTTGCCAGAAATTTGGTGTGCATTCATGCTCTTTCAGGTGAAAAATGTTGAGGTTTTAGATTGCATCTGTTTTGCATTCTGAGTAAGGTTTTCAGCATTACATTCTGCTGCTTTGGAAACCAAAACAAATAGGAAACCAAAACACAAAATAGATATGGAATAATCTCTACAAATAAGACAAAAGCTACATGCCATGACCATTTATGAATTGCTGGTAAAAGGATAAGGCAAGAACAAACCTGATTATTTATAAGTATATAAGCTTCTTTTTTTCTTCAAACATCAGATTAACAAGATTTTCAGATTTAATACTGGATTAAATCTAGGGTCAAATCTATGTTCACTTTAACCTTTGATCTAGTGACCAACATTTTGAACTATTGGATATTTCTTAAAAGCATACTTTCAATTAGAATTTATGAAGTCATCAGCATCATCTAATATTTACACCTAGACTTTAGAAATAAAAAAATTTAAAAAGCTTCTCAAAGAGTAGTGTCTTATTGACTACCATCATTTCCTGTCTTAAGCATAACCAAATTCATTTGTAAAAGATGGTTGCAACTACCCATTGCAATAAATTTTTGTGTAATATGCTATCACTAATATATATTTTTTCAAGCTTCTAGTCTTTTCCTGTTTTGTAAATTTATCAATTTTTAGACCTTTCCAAGTCTTGCTCTTATTTTTAGTCTGATGTAGAAGAAAGGAGAGCCAGGGCAACTAAAGTCAAGTTCACAGATGAAGAGTCAAACTCAGATGTAAGTATAGGGAGTCAGACATTACAACTATTAATCTATTATACTATCAAAATGATTCATTTTGAGGTTAATTCACATGCAACCTAGATAAGAAAGGCCTGGTGTCATTGGAGATATGCGGTTCTGAAACCTAACTTAGCCTTTTTGTAGTGTGCAATTTCAAGATTTCATATTAGTGATGAGAATTTGCATCCCAATTTAATGCAATTTAATTCACATCCTGTGTGGATCCAAAATTACACCAGAAGAAGAATGGTGGTTTTATATGTTTCTTGTTTGACCACTTGGCAACCACAAGAGGAGAGAAAACGCGTTCTATCGATCTCTAACCTATATTTGGCCCTCTGTATGTCCCCTCAAGATTGATAAAAGTGATCTTACCCTTTCTTTTAAATCTAGTAAATTTTTAAATTTAGTGATGTAACAATGAAGAAAACATAGAGACCAATCCTTCTCTTGACAAAACCCTAAATTTGTTTTTGTTTATTTGCAGATTGAAGAGTTTGAAACTGCACTGCGTGAGTTGAATAGAAAGCAACATCGGTTGGAAAAAGAGCTGAAAAGAAATCAAAGAAACGGGACCCAGTAAGCTTTTGCTGTTTTAATGAAAATAATTAATGAAAACGAGTACAGCGCCCTGAATTTTTCTTTTGAATTCAGTTTTTGTTTTCTCTTTCATTTAATTTGCCATTGCTAGAAGATTCGTTCCGAGGACAACCTATTGTTTTTTTGTAAGTAGAAACTATCATACAGAGATAATTTTGAAACAGTTCTGTGTTTAAATTATTAGGCATTTGGTCTCAATGTTCATTTGATTTTATCACTTCGGTCTTTAACCCTGGGCAGAAAGTGTTAGGACTTTACAATCCCCCGTCTTATGTTGATGTCTCTGCTATTAGAATGTATCCGCCCTCACTTTGAAGGGGGGGGGGGGGGATGGAGGTTTGACGGTGGACTACGCATGCGTGCTACCGGTCATGTTTTCAGATGTTTGCTTCAATGTGTCAAGTGAAGAAAACCATTTACACCTTAAACAGTCGCCTGTAGACCAGTTTCGGCCTATATCACACCTCGTCAGTACAGGTAGACTGAATGAGGACCTACTTTTGTTCCTTTATTTCAATTGCTGTACCCAGAATTGCAGATAAGCGAAAGAAAAAATAAACTCAACTTATATAACTTAGAAATTTGTTAATCTAAGGGTGATATTTCAAACTAGGATCAAGCTAAAATGTACTGTGATATGTACTTCGTATGCTGCTATGCACCCTCACCGTGTAATTTTTAGAATGGTTTAGTTAGGTCAAATGCAAAAGCTGTAACATGCAAGTCTGAAAGCTAAGCTCTCGTTAATGAAATGTTATCTTTTTTATTTTATTGGTAGCAATACACTTAGCATGCATTCTTGTTGTTTTGTAAAACGGTCTCAACAAACGCTAGGTGTTTTTAATCTTAATAGGGATTGCTTGCCATTTTGTTAATTTATATTTTAGGGAACTTAAAGGTCTAATGGATTCTCTGAAAAAAGACTCGGACGACAGCGTGCTTGAAAAGAAATTGAAGGAAATTCAACAACAGGTAGAGGGTATTTTCAATTATTTTGAAATAGTAGCCACCAGAGTGAAATGGAAAGATCTTTTTAAGGGAGGGGGTGCGATGTTGAATTTTTTATTCACCATTCTATACACCGTTATGTAGGAGGAGCAGTGCTGGGAAACTGTCTTTGGGGTGCAGCCTGGTTTGTTTGGTGATTTTAGCCACTTGTCTCTTCAAATAAATATTCCGTGGACCAGAGCACAGATTGAAAAAAGGGTAGAAAAGAAACCCCGTTCATTGATAATACCGAGTTATCTTACTATCCCTTCTGACTACCCCTATCTGTTTGGGAAGCTAATCCTCTTATCGAGGATATCATTACAACACCGGTTGCTTTTTTCGTCAATTCAGCGAGCTCATTCTTAAACATGTTCTTATAAGCTTGCTGAAAATTGCCCACTTTTCGTCATTACTCTTAGTTAAAAGCCTGGGTTATATACAGGACCGTTGCAACGCCTCTAAGAAAATTTTTTTTGGCCATACCTTCAGACTCCCGGGGAACTAGGATAACCTTTCTCTTAGGAAGAAATGTGTTAAATAATTCTGAAACCGTTTTGTCAATGTTCTGCAAAAACATTGTATTCAAGATGAAAGGAACATTGAACCCTGTCATAGAATTTACAGGCATTGATTTCATATAAGTAGCTAGAATTTTTTGGTTTTGTGCGATGTAAAGAGATCTTGTAGTAATTCGATAGTAATATGATTAAGAATTTGTTTGGCCTCATAAGAACATGGAACCCGGACACCCTACGCCTCCATCGAACTCACCCCTCTTGATGCTCTTAGGAACACCCTTTGTTCCCATTTCAGTGAACAACATCATTATTTAATTATGATATTTTTTCCAGTCTTGTTGAAATTTTTGATCTTAAACAATGGATCGTTTATGTGTTTTTCTATTATTATTAACCTGAATCTGACAAATCTACTAAAAACAAAAACATTTATACGTGTTATTTCTTAATTTCTGGACATAAACAACTGTTTAGTTAATCTGCAAAATCCTTCTTTTTTACGATTCAGGGAAGCTTTTTCAATGTATTTACATAATGTCAGACTTCAGTTTGATAAAAAAAATGAAATTTTGTTAACTTTTCTCCACCAAGCTTGAAATTGACCGCATCAAGAAATCGTTCAAGGACGAAAATGTTGAAAAACTCGCTGATGAAATCAGGCACATCAGGGTAAATTTTTTTTATTTTTGTGGTTCTTGTCTCCATATCTTTGCTACTTTATTGGTTAGACTTTGATTCAGATTGGTTAGATATTAGATTTCAAAAGTCAAATAAAAATTTTAATCAAACATTTTTTCATTACATGTTTCGATCATAACTCTTTAATTAAGCCAGGTTTTTCACAATTGTTATGAAGCACAAAACATTCAGCAATGCAATTTAATCTACTAAAATCCTGCATGTCAAGCATCTGCCTTCTTTTTTCAGGGCCTAGTCCAATCGAGAGAATCAAGAGAACCCCTAACTCCACGGCATGAGAATAGGTATGTAAGCGGTGCTGTCTCCTCTGGTGCTATTCGTGTTAAGCCTGATAAAATGACCAACATTTCCTTTGAAATTTTTCAACAAATAATAAAATCATTTCGATATTTATTCTCAAAGACCCATATTAGGTATTTTGTTTGTTAGATATGACCCTTAACTCGGGTTCAGGTATGATGTTGCTTTACTTAAGAATCTATCCTTTAACTAATTACTGATCACTATTTTTCACATATTTCTCGCTGCTTATGAAAATACCACTATTTCTCTAAACTTTGTTCTGTTTTACAGTTCACGGTCGTTCGTAGAAGAACTAAGGAATGAAAGAGAAAGGTCAATACGAGATCAAGAAATGGTAACTATATGAAAAATATTTCAATACATTTCAATTCATTTAAAATTGCTCAAAAATTCCCAAACCCCATGAAACAAAATGTAACTTATTTTCGTGAAGTTTTTCTCAAGTTAGGGTTACTATCATAAAGTTTAAGATTTGCAATTTTCCTGATCCATTTGCCAACTGATACATGGTTATTGCTCTAAATTATCCTATGTTAATGGACTTTTTATCAAAGGAAGCCATAGATATAATGTAATAGTATGCAACGTTGACGAATCGTTACCTTACTTCAGATTTCTGATTTGCAAAGACAACTTCGGCAGCGGGAAGAGGACCAGGAGAAACTTTTATCGCAGCTCAGGAGAACCAGAGGGGAACTCGAAGAAAGTGACGCAGGTCAAAGGCGCTTGTCTAAAAGGCTGGAGACTTTAGAAGAAAACTTTGAAAAGGAAAAATCCGAAAAAAGAAAACTCGAGGAAGAAATAGGATCTTTTAAGACGAATGTAAGATATCTATTAAAATTCCAAATCTAATTTGATTTTTATCATTTTGCATTAGGATTTTTAATTTTAGTTAAAATGATCTGATAAAGGAAACATGAGAAGTGACTTGTCTGCCTGAGCTCATTTGCTCTCAAAGCGTTAACAATTCTTTGATAAAGATTAAAAACAGAAATATTGAGATTTTTCTGAAACAGAAAGTTCCCAAATTGTGACACAAAAGATACAACGTCTTCATCAATCAATCTCGATTTTAAATTGGAGGTTGATTTGGCTTTAAGATCAAAGATAAGAATCTTATGAATATTGATAAATCAAGGTTACGAATTTTCCTTTTGACATACTTCAAAGTAACTCTAATATGTAACAATTATTGTTTTTTTACTAAACCGGGTATCAACTGTTTGATGTTAAAACTTAAAGTTTCCCCAAAAAATTTGTTAAACTTAGATAAATATTTCATCACATCAGACAACGAAAATCAGTCGAGAAAATGCAGAACTGACTACCCAGATGCAGTATCTTCGTGATCAAAGCCGACCCAGTTCACAATTGAGTGACTTTCAGAGAAGGCTGGATGATTTGGAACGCGAAAGAGAAAAGGCTGTCGACAACCAGAACTCCTATCGCAACGAACTTGACCGGAAAGATGTTCTCGTTGATAAAATGACATCACAGATCAGAGAGCTGACCGGGCACATGGAAAAGGCCGAGTCAGAAAAAAGAAGATACCGAAATGAACTTGAAGACAATATCAAAAAGCTGAGGGATTATTCTCTTGATTTAGAAGACTTGAAAAGTGCTCTTAAGGACAGGGACAGTGAATTGCGGGAAAGTGAACAGAAAAGACAAGAGCTCAAAAGCAGGGCACTTGAGGCGATAAAAGAGTGAGTTAGCTCTTTGTTACAAGCACATAACAATAGTCAATTTAAACGGTATTGGGACTAAAGCCACATCTAAGGATGGGGCCTAGGCTTTGATTAAACTGACAAAAATTTCTAGCGACATAGACAAAACATGAATTTTGCTCAAATATTCCCTATTAGACCATTAATCAGCTTGACATTATCACCCAAAAATTTGTTGCCTAAAATATTGTAACATTTGACAGTGACATTAGAAATCCTTGAAATTATGTTGGGCTAGAGCGTGATTTGAATTGATTTGTTAAACGCAAATTCTGTTGCATTACTTGCCTTTTGAAGTTGCTTAGCTCGAATATTCTGAATGACCTGAGCTAAGAGTCTCATGGGAACCTGCCACTTGTCTAACTGAATTAACTCGTTATTTGAACCATATCCTTTATTCGAATTTTCTGCAAGCTGAATACGTTAGTCATGTTGTTGGCATTTGACAAAAGTTGATGTTTTCATCTGTCTTCCATTTTAAGGTACCGAGGAAAATGCCGCGACTTAGAGAAAGACAAAACTCGTTTAGAGGTAATGCTTGCTTGGTTCTAGATCCCTTTTCTTTTTGTTTTCTGTTTTCGATGATTGTCTGCAACGTTTGAGCAACATTTGCTTATTTAAAAAGTATTTACATATTCTTGAAATACTTCTCCTCCCAAACTATTCTCTCCCTATCTTTGATTCAATCTTATTCATCACTATTTCTTTGTCTATTTACGTTGTCAGAATTTTATTATTTAAAGATTTTTACATCGCAGGAACGCGAGGAAATGCGTCAAAGGGAATTACTCGAAATGAAAAGTCAGGTATTAGGCAAAGCTGATAACTGTTTTGGATACTAGCATTTATTCTGGCCATTTGAGCCACGTGCTCCTCTACGACTATCGATCTTTTTTATCAATTCGTTGCAGCTACTACCAGTTCATATTTTTCGTTCATCGACACATGCAAGTTTTTGTAGACAAATTCCTTTAACTTGTTGTCCTGTAAGATGGATTGGTTTGTAAAAAAGTGGCAGATAAATGTTTATTCAAAATGGAGTTCGTTTGAAAACAGGCATGTTATCGTTCAAAGATATGTTTGCAGAATGAAATATTATTGAGGGTGTTATCTGCTCGTGTAGCCGAAGGCCCTTCCACTATCGTAGTAAGAACATTATGTCATATGAATATGATATTCTCGGCAATAGTAGTTTTTAGGCTTACCTTTAGTATCGATCCAATGAAAGTTTTTTTAAAGTCTGAATTATATTGCAAACCTTGCAAGTACGAACCTGTTTGTGAAATATTTATTCAACTGAATATATGCGCGATAATAGGTTCTATCAGTGATGGTAGAAAATGTTGCAATGAAAGTCATTTAATCTGTTACTTGTTTCCTAAATACGGAAATATGTTAAATTCAAAAACTTTCCATGTTGCAAAATATAGAAAGTTAGATGGCTATATCAACATTTTTTTTATTGATAAACGCAGAAAGTATATATTTGATAAAGAATAGTTTCACTGTTTATTTTATATTTTGGCGTAAGAAAAATGCTTTGAAGGCCTATTTTACATCAACTTACTGGCAGAAATTTGTAAGAAAAAGATTTAATCTTTAGAATACGCATTTTGAATTCTAGAATCGTGAATTTGAACTTGAAAGTAAGAAATCGGAACATGACATACGAGAACAAGAGGATAAGACCAGACGGGTAAAGCTGTGTAGCGTTATTTCTCTTGACAATGTCAAAATTTATGTATTCCTCCTCACTTTACACTTTTCAGACTGCCTTACTCATTTCTTTTGCTTGCTGTATATTTGAGTAAATTTGGAACAGATTTTACTTTTAGTGTTTACTGAAAAACTAAGGAGCAGTTTCTTTTTCTTTAGTTGGAGGACGAAATCCAGAGGCTTCAAAACCAAGTATCCCAACTGCTTTACGAGAGAAATCAATTAGAAGAGGTAAGTTTGTTCTGATTCGAAAATTTCATTTGAAAATCAGGCGTTTATTGTCATGATTTTCATGGATGTTTGTGTTTTAAACGTTCACAGAAAACTCTTGTTTTTTCATTGCCATATATTCTATTTAGTAACGCTAAAACTATGTCTTTATTTGAGAATGTATCAGCCACTTTCAGGTCCCAGCAAGTTTTTCTCATACTCTGAATTCCTGTTCAGCCTTCTTTGATGGTTTTTGTGTCATGATTCCTGGTTTTATCTACGTTAGAAAAAGTCCGCTGTGGAAATCAATGATATCCTATTCAAACTTTAGAATAATTTTAATGAGTAGTAACTTGCTTTTGTTTAAAACCTTCAGCAATCTTTCCAGGGGTTGTCTCAGACAAATTTGGCCAAGAAAGACATGTCAAAAGTACAGGTACTTGATCCTCTTTCTAGAAGCTCCTTTCCTTTTATTGATTCGATTGCCATATTAATGTGTTCCCTCCTGTTTAATATTCATTACCCTCATTCTAGTTTGGGGTACAAATATATTCTTTAAGGGTTTATAGATATCTTATTAGTAATAGGGGCTAGAAATGTGCAAAAAAAATTTCCAGGTTTGTTGTCAACTCAAACATTACTTTCCCAACATCCATCGCATGATGTCGACTTTATTGTTTCCAATAGAGATTAGTATTTACTTATTTTTTAACTTTATATATTTCTAAAAACTGCTCAAAAAATTGCTGCTGAATATCTCACTGTTATGCAAACAGTTTGAAAAACGCTAAGGTAAGGTAAGGTAAATGACCTCTAGCCGTTGTTTACTGAAAATTGATAGCAATGTCTAATTGTAGCACGAATTTCAAGATCTCAGTGCAAGAAACGCTGCAATCAGTGGACAGCTCGCTGAAGAGACAGGCAAACGTCGGGTAAGACAGTGATTTTTACTTTTTTCCCATCTCGATTAAGATCGTTCTGATGAAAATATCAAGGCTTAGCTAGCTGTGCAACCTCAATGACCAGTATCGTAATTTTTTAGCTAATAAAATAAGCTCTCGTAAAACAACGCTTCGTATAACATAATTCAAGATTACATGGTTAGGCTGATATTATGTATTTAAGTGAAGTACTTTATAACCAATACTACAAAAAGAGTATAAAAACCTGGCTGATCAACAGCAGTTAAAAGCTAGTTTGTATCCAGATTTGAAAATTTTGATTGGTTCATGGTATTGGCCACCGCCGACATGTACTTAAGGAGGACCCTAGAAGTGAGACAATTAACCAATCTACTAACATCATTCAGGTTTTTGCTTCAGTATGAACATGTTCCAAAACACCTTAAATTAAAATACGACCTTTTGTATGACTTGGAATACATTCTGGATTTCCAAATACCGTCTGTGCTTGCAAATTCAGTGAGGCTGTTGTCTTTCAGAACAGTCCTCTTCTTAGATTGGAACATGCAACCACTGTTTCTTTGATTTGCTAAATGCAAAACGACCTGAGGGTCAGAATTTCTAACAAAGAAACTGCTGTCAGGAAGAATCACAAACATCCATAGAAATAACGTCAAATTGAAATCTTACAGGCATCCAAATGTCTTTAATTCACAATCTTCCATGAAAAAATTGCTCTTGTAGTGTTTGTCATATTATTATCTGGTATATTCAGCTCCTATAAAATTATCCATTTCGTTGATTGAACTTTATTTTTGCATAGAGTTGGTTTGAATTTTATTTTATTCTTTACTCCATTTTAGGAACTAGAGGAAAGACTTATGGAACTGCAAGAAAAACAAAATTCAGCAAAAGAAGAAGCTGCAACTTTGTACCAACAGTTGCAAGAGGTTGATTGATTTTCTTCTCTATCATATTTTTCATAAGTTAACTTTGATAAATCGAAATACAGGCAGTATCACTAGAGTTTGCTAAAGGATAAATTATTGAATCGATCCAATACTACGAAACTTTAAGGCATTGAGTCACGATAGCAGGATAGGATAGGATATAGATAATTATTCCGAGTCATGATTTTCGTGCTGCAATGCTATTAGTGGAACTGAAACTGATCACATGAATTTGCCTCGTACTGATTAGATAAAAGCATCCGTCAATAGCGAGTTTTAAATAACAGGTGTCGATATCACACGAAACTACAGTGATCACGCTGAAACTAAGAGACCCTCTATAGAGAAGGCCTCTTTTCAATGACTCCTCCAAGTTCGTTGTTTTAACAGCTTTGATAAATATATGGCCTTCGCTGCCCTTTATGTGGCCTTTGCGTTTTTTAAGCAAACTTTAAGTCTTTTCGTTTTGATAATGATAAGCAACTCTGCTTGTAGGAACGACTATCACATGCAAAAGCCATGAGAAAATTGGACGAAGAATTAAAATCAATTTCGGTTGGTGAATTTTACTTAAAGCATTATTTTTCAATTTTCAGTTTATCAACAATTCATTTCGTTCCCTTTCTTCTAAAATCTAAGCTATATTTTGCTTTATTCGTAGTATTAGATTCCCTCTTTGTATGAACACTGAATTGGCTTGATCACTGAAACACTTTTCATTGTCTAATATATGGTCCAGCTAATTGCTTTGTTTTTTTGCAGACAAACGATGACAGGAATCTAAAAGATCTGGCAGAGAAAACAAACCAAGAAAAAACGAAATATGAAAATGAAATCAAATCCCTACAAGTAATTTCTTCTTTGATTTCACCATTTCAAGATGTATTCCCCAGTAGTCCATCAATCTCTTTCCCTCGTAGTTTTTTAAAGGTGCAATGTATAGAGAACCAAATATCATAGTGCATGCAAGATAAAGATTCTATAACAAGCACTTATGTGCAAATATGATTCTTGAACGCTTGTCTGTACTTGGTGCTGCTTTGGGAGAACCGCTCCGTATATATCCAACACCCGCTCTGTATACAATGTTGTTAACCATGGGGCTGAAAATACGGGGACCCAGAAAAGCCAATAGGAAAAAAGCACGTCTGATTATGAGAAAAGGCGCATTTGCTGTTTACAAAAAGATGACATGGTTGGGCCTTTTGCTTGAACAATGCCATATTTTGGTAAAACTTAGCCAATCTTCTCTTTTACCTGACGTTTATAGCCCAGAGTGTGCTCAATGAAAATATTCGGGCAAAAAAGTTCGGTTGTCTCAGTACCATCCTGAGACAAATTAGGACACCGTCATCATTTTTGCTATTTTTCCTGTTTAGCAATTCCTTTACTCTTCAGAGTCAACTGGCAGAAGAACGTACATTGGTTAAGGCCAACCAGACATCAAAGGATGATTGCCAGAAAGAAATGTTGAAATTAAACTCGGAAAACAGCAGGTATTGACACTTACAGCTTTTCCTCTTTTTATATCGAGTTTGCTTGAATTTCTTCTGCATGCATCGTTAATTAAAAAACATTTTATATCAGCCTTTAATGTACATGCTGTAAATCAAAGTTGTTTCTTTGACTTGGTGTGAGTCTCTTCGAACAATTTGCAATGTTTGGTCAAAGGTATCTCAATATCGTAAATCATTTTTTACCGCAAATAAATCATATTTATAGTTATATTTTCTTTATGTTAGTTTAAACGTAAAAATACAATATGATATAAAAACTGTCTCTGAAACTGATTTGTAATTTTATTTGTAGAATGGTTGAAGAGAATAGACGAATCCGCAGAAAATACCAGTTAATGAAAAGAGATTTCGAAGAAAAGGTAAGCCTATGACGTAACAGTTCATGTTTAGTTTTTTTATTTAGAGTCATAGCTTTTAATACCATTTTGCTGTCTTGTAAATAAGTCGAATCTTCTCAACTATAATAGACAATTTTTGGCAGCTTTTTTGTGTTATTTCATCTTCTGTGATTTATAAGAGCCACTTAAAGGGGTACCCCGTTTTAAGTATAAAAATGGAAATGCTCAAAAATAAAGAGATAATTTTTAAAAGGAAGTAACTACAATGAACTGTTATCAGTAAGATGAATGACAAATCCAAAATGCATTACTGTCAGACCAAAAACCCTGAATATTGGTATATAATACCTTAAAAAGGCATCATGAAATTGTTTACATAGTTCAATATCTTAAGCCTCTTGTCATGATAAATAGACGATTTATATCTAAGCAATAAAATTTCCCAAAAAATTCGCCCGATGATCCAATTAAGCTTGCACTCGGAAAAGTAACTTGAAACCTATACTGCATCGAGCACTTTATGACAATAAACAGAAGCTTTCTAGATAATAAATTTGATATTTCTGCTTTTTCTCTAGCTGTCTAAATCGGAAAAGGAAGTCCATCAGCAGAAAGAACGGTATATTGCAATTTTCTAGTCTTGTATTATCATCACTATACATAATTTATGTATAAATCTATTTAAAATATGAATATCAACCAGGCTGTTTTCATGGTTTGGGAGTTTTATCAATCATAATTTGTCTTTTCATTTTATAAATTAGCGAGGCAAACAATTTTCAGTTTGTTAAGCTGTTGACTGATGATAATCTGAAATATTTGCCTTCTCAGAATAACCGAACTTGAAGATGAGCTGAGAAACAACCAAGAGAATCTTCTGCAGACAAGAGAGGCTTTCAAGGTATTTAAATTAACTTGAATTAATATTACCTTTATTGTAATGTGACCGTCTTTGAGATTTAAATTTTCGTATACCTAATGTTTCAATCAGTAATGTAGCTACAACCTACAGCCATTTTTAACTATGAATTTGGTATCTTATCTCTTCAAAACGTGAGGGCATATACTGTTATCGTGAGGGCATATAATTAATTTTATGAAAAATACACCTCGTCTACTTGAAGAAGCTTTTATATTTCTTGATTACCTGGCTTTTTCATATCCATAGTACTAGCCACAATTATCTAGGTTAACGATAAACTGATTCGAGTTTCCCATTGCAATCATCGTTTAATGCTAATATTTGATACACGAATATCTCATTTAGGTGTAAAGTTTGTAACATTGTCCAGTGCTTCATGTAAAGTAGCTTGTAGCATATTCTTTTTTTGTGTTTTTATGTTGACATTTTGTCTTTTACAGCAAAGCCTTAAAGATATACATCAGTCAGTGGATTCCTTGCTGGACAATTTAATGCAAGAAGCAAACCAGTCTGTTCCAGTGAGTTTCTTATTGATTAAAGGATAAGATACAAAGTTTTAGAACATACATAGAACATCATGCTGGTAAAATGCATATGTTTTTGAAACAATTTCAAGCTTGGACATTTTCTTACAAGCCTGTAGCCAGGCCTGAGGAGGAGAGGTGGCAAATTCGCAATGTCCAGGAATCAGGCGAAGTTTAAAGTGAAATTAATCGAAAGTGTAGGCAATGTGAAATCTGTCTTAAGTCCTACATGGATCATAAGATACCCCAACAAACAATTTTTCTTCCGTTAATATTAGCTTGACTCAAATTTTCACAACAATCCAATAAAAGAACAAAAGTCATTGACAAGATTGGACACAAAAGTTTTGGGGGTGGCAAACAGCCGGTGTTCTCGTGGTCCAGGGGTGGCATTGCCATCCCATGCAACCCCTTGGCTACGGGCCTGTTTTCTTAATCCCCGTTGCTTTGTTTCAGGATTTGCTAATGATAAAATAAAGATATATTTGCTTATTCAGAACAACAGAATAATTAGGTGTTTAAAAATTAATTGAAGCTAGAAATCACTTTTCTTAATCTAGCCTAAATCGTCTTCATTAAGAAGAATTTGGTTCTTACCTTCTTGCCGTGTTCATATTTTCTTAACCTGCATTTTCCTGTTTTCAAAGTTAACCATTCATTTTATGCATATTTTTCTCTAAGGATGTTGATCTGAATGTTTTATTAAGCAAGTGTCTTTATATTTTTCTTTCATGTTTGTTGAAGCTGTGAAAAATTTTCAGCTTAAAGTAAGGTCTAAGAGAGTTCAATAAAATCATTATGGCGTTAGCAGTTTTCTCCTGAAAGTTTTTGATGTTCGATCGCTGAATTTGATTTTAAATAGCTTAATTTTTAGCAGTTTTGATTTTTTAATTTCTACATTAAAAGTGAGTAGCATTTTGAGCCCAATGTTTTTGGCCTAAGATGATTTAAGTTTATAGTTAAATGTGTTAAAAATGTTTTGATGCAAGAAATTAATTACTATGTTTGAATTTTATTAGTGACTTGAAAATCATTTCATTTTCTATCTTTTTTAAAGCCACTGACATTTGTGTGACAACTTAATGCGTGGGAGTTAAATAGGATAACACAAAAATAGAAAACAGAAAAAAAACACTTGTTTCCTGTGTTCTGATTGTCCCAAAATAACATTCTTGAAACTTTTGTTTATTTTGTACCTATGAGTCATCATCATTTTGTTCTTTCTCATTGCTAAATTTTCGTTTTTACCTTTAGATAAAAAGTTTATCGGAATCTGTCCCCATGGATCTAAATAAATGGAGTATTGATATCTTGGTCAGTGAATTTTTAACAAGTTATTTCTGTTTAATATGTATATCATTTAGTAAATTTAATATTTATGTGCTTATGGCTATGAGTATTATGAATATTTAATCAAATAAAGTTAATGTTTCTTCCTCCAAATTTCTTATGTACCCCTTCGCAGAAATATGTAGCTGCTGCAGTTCGGATGTTTTTGGTAATAAAGAATTTTTCCCATAGGATAAGCTCGAAAAGTGCAAAGATTTACAGAGAGTAATCTCCGAAGGAAGTGCCGCTCAGTCGAATCAATTTTCCAAAGCACAAGATAAAATTCAGGTATGCGCAAATTCGGATATATTCATCGTATTCTTTACACCTCATTGGAAGTATCAAATAACGGAATTCTTCTTTGGAATTTTGACATTAAGATTTTTGGTGCTAAATTATAACTTAAATTGCAACTATTCTAGATAACCATTTGATTTGCTCACCCAGAATTGTTTATGACAATTCCAACTTTATTGGAACATGCGACAAAAATATGTTTCCAAAGTTGTCAGCAAAAGAACTTATAAAAAACTGCGTAATATCCATACGGCTTTACCTTTTTAAACGCCATAGTTCGTCTATTTGTTGCTTAATCATTGGCGAAATTACATTGTTTTAGCTGTTAAGAGAAAGAATGTTTAATTTTCAAAGTTTTTTGAAGCTCTGTGCTTGAGGGTTCTCCATCCTTTGCACCCCTTTTGCTCAAGTTACTTTGTACCGAAAAGGAACATAAAATAAACTGTATACAAAGACGCTGAGTAGGATCGTCTAATATATGCCCCTTATAATAATACTCGAGAATACTTTTATTCAAGTCGCATTTGAGTTTTTACTGGCGTTTTTTACAGGGTTTGATAAAAGATTCTGACCAGGACAAAAACTATTTCTTGGCAGAACTGGAGAAACAAAATGAAGTCATAAAGGCCTTTAAGATTGAAAAAAGAGGTATTTGCATATTTGTATTTATAAAAAGAATTTTTTTGTTCGCATCCTTTGGTTTTTTTTCATTCGTATGCATTTTTGATTAATTTCTTTAAATTTCATATTTTCCAGGTGTAGAAAAGTTACAAAAGGATAAAAATAAAAAGATTAAAAACCTACAGGTTTGTTGAAAATTGTTTCAAAAAGGAAATCTTGAGTAGAATTGTCAATTTTTTTCTTAATTTCCAAGAATTAAAAGTACTTTGAGTTTAAGTTAATTTATTCAATGTGGATCGTTTTATCTTTTTTATCAGCTTTCAATAAGAGAAAAATCAGAAAACCTTTGGTATTGTAATGGAATTAACGATCACGTAATCACAAAATCACAAAAAGAAACACAGAAGGAATCACAAAACGGTGTTTTGATTTGATGCATACTGAAAGATGGATAATTAAATTAATCTTTGCATCAATAAACTGACATAAAATTCGAATTTAGTTATCAAATTATTGAACTTGAATTTTTATTCCGCCGGGCTTTATGACGACAAAATGTCATTTAAGTGTACAGCGTGTCGAAAATTAGAAGTTTTATAAATCATCCGTCAAGCTTTTTCATTTTACTTTTGTTTCTAGAAAGTAATATTCTGTTTATTTAATTTATTTAAGGAAAGAGTGGATGAGCTGACGAAACATCTCGAACAGGTACTGTTTATAGCTTTCATACCTATAAAACATATGTTATAATATCATACCTAACAGAATTCCTGAGTGTGTCGAGCTCATAATTTCACTTATTTCAAAACATTTCGCCCATAAAGTTGTACAGTTTTTCAAAAACATATATTTTTAAACATTTATTTACAGAGCATTATCTCAAAGCGTGGATATTCTTCTACAGAACCTTTTTAGCTGTTGTTCTTTTATCTAATCTTGCTAACTTTTGATTTACATTCGACTGTCATCAAAGTACCCACGGCCCTTTAGGCAATGTGTTTAAGCCATTGCTCAAAACCATGCTAAGAATGATGCAATTGTCTAGGGAATTCACAGGCTCAGAAGCCTCTGATTGAATATTTTTTAACCCAGTCATTTATTAATGCCAGTATTCTTATGATAATAAATGCATATTACCCTAAATCGTGTTGCTCAGTTTTATACTAATTGCTAGAATGACACATCTTCTCCTTTCTTCAGCATAGTAACGCTATCTAAATACATACTATTGAATGACTGGTGTACTTTACGTGGGTTCTATCCGTCTTGTGTGTATTCATTTGCCACAATAGCTCTGTCCATGATTTTCGCCTTGTATCTTCTGAAAACACGCGCTAATCCTGAAATATTTCATGAACATAGTTTCTTTATGTTTATATTAGTGTACGAAAATTTTACATGCAACTTTGGCGGCAATGGAAGAGCGGAAAACAGTACTTGATGATCTCGATTTCCTAAAAGTAAGGAACATTTTAATCTATGTACTTCAATAATTTGTAAATACCTTGCTGATGTATGGTTTAACGTATACAAATTTATACATAAACGCCACTTCAGGTTGCTAATTGTCTAGTTGATTGCTCACTCAATTGCCTATTTTTCATGTATTTTTGTATGTTGTCCGTCCTCTCCTTAAATTTTGCTTTGCTATGTAGATGCTTGCATTTATCTTGTAATATGATTGAATGAATTTTTTTCTGAACCAATAGATAAACCTTGGATTTGTTTATTGACAAACAAAATGTTTTTCTAAGATTTTATTTAGCTCTTTTCTCCTCTAGGACGAACAGTTAGAGAAGGAAAGACTACATGAAAAGTACATTAGGTGAGATAGATAATTCTTACTTTCAGTTTGTTAAAACTAACTTCTACATGACTTAACGCTTTTACAGTTTCAGTGACTTTTTTTCCTTCACGAATAGTCTTGGCATGTTTTCTTCACTAAAATTGACATTTTATCGCTTACTACCTGACTTTCATTATAAAATTATAAAATTGATTGCTACGCAGGCATACTGAGAGACTGGGCAGTTTACAAGATCAGCTGGAAGACGCCAAAATGGCTCTTCAGGGGGTTAAGGTGAGTTCAGTCTGAATCATTTGTATAATTTGTTATCGAATGACTACAATTACACTGCAGAATGCGTTCGGTTTTTAAATGGAATTACTATTGCCAAAAACACATTAATCACCTCTTAAGATGATGTTATAATTAATCGAAGCTCACAGTACTTGTCCTTTATTCAATAATTCTGAAGAAAACAACTTATGGGAATAATCAAATTGTATCTTGTCCCTTTATCGCGATTCCTTTAAGAAATTTTCTGCTCTTATCTATGATAAATCGCCTTTTTATTGAAAATTGAATTTGTCTTTCTTTGTTCACAATTTGTTTTGTTGCCAAGTGATATTATTGTAGCAAGTAGAGAGTAGTATCAGCATGATATTTAATTGATATGCATTCAATTAGACTAGATATGCATGTATTTGATCATATCTGTTGGAAATCGCCCTATTAGTAAATTGAAAACCAATCTCACTGCCATTTGAAAAATTTTTCCAATAATTGTTTACATTTTTGTTTACAATAATAATGTACGGGGAAAAACAATTTTCTATTCCTTTATTCATTTATTTATCCATGACAACCTTATTCTCAAATTAATCGCAAAGTTGCGGCTAATGACTCTGCAAAGAACAAATCCCATTCCTATCTATTCATTCATTTAATTCAGACTACTTCTATTTTGCCTGCATTAAAGTCCCATGTTTAATTTTCAGGATGATAACCTTGATAGCACGTTATTAAGTATGAAAGTTTTGCAGGTGAGATTATTCTGTAGGGCCTGCCAATTCTTCTTGTGTCTGTAACTTATTTCCATTTTATGTATCTGTCTATTCGTACGCAAGAAATCATCAAGCTTACTATCATTTTAAAGATTTCATTTATAGTATTTCCAAAGTTCAACTACCAAATTATGAAATACCGTGGTTTTATTTTTTGGCATTTCATGTTTTTCACATTTTCTAACTTACAAATAATTGAATTTAAAGCTATTGCCGCAAGATTTTTTACAACCTTTATTCGATTTTGATTTTTTCCAGAGTTTAAGTCCAGCACCTAAACGACGCCACGAAGAGAAAAATAATCTTCTGTCCAAGGGGTAATTATTCTTTGAATTCAAAAGCATCAATCTGTAGTTTATTCTCAGGCAAAATAAGTTTTTGTTTTGAATTAGTTTTTATTTTGAATTCAAAAGATATTTTTAATTTCTGACATTTTTCGTCCTTGTGAAACAAGAACAGACTAATTATCAATGGAGATGCAAGAATTTTTACAGGAATGCATTCGATATAAGTTTTTCAAAAAATACCTAATTCTCAAACAATCGGCTAGCATTAGTTGTTTCTCACAATGTTGTCAGGTCGCTTATCTCTTAGTAGATATGTTTTCAGCAACTAGCCATTCTAATCTGCAAGAAACAAGCTCAATTCTATACTCTATCCTGCTCTACTGCTTAGAGTTCAAAACACTTTTCTCTTATAAAATGGGATTTTCTTTCCACAGAGGAAACAAAACAAGCTCACATCGCGACACTTTAATCAGTCGTGGCTCCTTTCTTACAGCTTCTGATGCAGAAGGTGTGTATTGCTGCAGCCTTTTTCATTTTATTTTGATGTTTGCCTAGAAACCCCAGTAGTATCCTTTGAAAATTATCTAATCCTAAATCATATCGACTAAAGACCCACAGGTGTGCAGTAGTGCCCTTCTAAAGAGCGCCTCATAAGAGAGTAAATATGGCACATTGACTTTTGATTCAGCCATAGGCTAATTGGAATAGCATTTCACACTAACGTAGTAGCTTATTAGGTGTTATATTTCACTTCGTTATCTAGTATATATATTATGATGGAATTTTTTCAATGGTCTAATTTGTATCTATAGAATACATTGCCTAGGGGACGTCATAGTGCACTTTTCACTTTATATTCTCTATTAAATCAGATTTAGAGTCCTCCCTACTAGCATGTTTTTTGTCTCTTAAATAGACGAACGACCTCCATCAAAGAGGTCCAAAGAGTTGCAACCAATGGCAATGACTGACAGAGAATTCAACGATAGGTACAGACGAATTTAGCAATTTAATCGTTATAAATTATCTGTAATAAGTGAAGTGCAAGCTTTCCTGATAATGTTGTAAATGTCAACATCAAACATTAAAAAGGGTGTTTAACAACATTTACGTAAGCCCTTGAAATGCATAGCAAATGACCTTACTTCATGCTAGTAGATTTAAAATAAATTTTTTTCTCGAATTTTGAGGTTTTATTAAAGTTTTCACACACCTTCCCTAGAAGTTTTTGCTTTAATTAGCCCGATTTCTTGTTAAAATATTTGTAAAAGTGATAAAAACTGACTACATTTATTGATGGAAATATCTACTGCCTGCAATAAACATCAAATGCTTAAGTGCATTGTTTGAATAATTCTATAATATTTATTTTTTCTACATTCTTTTGCAGCTTCGTTCCTAGAAGAGAATAAATCAAGGTAAAACTTCTTACACTTATCTTACTTTACTTGATACTAGCTTATCATTCATCACTTTTTATCATATATTTCACCTTAATTATATATGTCATATATTTACCTACTTAACTTCGCGAACCTCAGTGGCATCACTGCTACTTATTTTATAGCGCTGTTGGAATTTTTAATTCCGTCTTTCTATTTTGAGATTGTGCTCTAGACACACTTCAAGTGACTCTTTTTAAAAGCACCTCTGATTCTAAAAAACCAAAATATTACTTTGCATAAATCTGTACAATGAACACCCTAACTTTGGTTTTCGGCTGTTCAATGCACCCTAAGACTCAACATCGCCTTTCTTCTGACAGCCTCCTGGGCAATTTGTTAAGGGCAGAAAATGTAGTTGCATGTCTTTATTCCTGTAAACCAGATTATTGACTGTGATTTCACTTCCTGTCTTGAAGCTTTGTGCTATTTAATGTTTCTATTTCAATTTCCAGGTTGCCACTCAAGCAAGTTTGATGAAAGATCAACCTGGTAAACTCGTGGAAAAACATGTTTGAATAGCATATATACGAAAGTATTTAAATTCTATAGTATTTTTATGTGAATGACTATTTTTGTAAGTGTCTTTCACACCTTATTGTTATTATTTGTACATAAGAATTATCTTTATTATATTCAAAAATTTTTAACACATATAATAAACATTTATTGTTTGTTACTTGAGTTGATTTAAAAGTTGTGATACGCAAATAAATCTTCCGCACTTCTTTATCTGATTACTCCAATTGAATAAAAATTTTCATACCGATGTTTTTGATGGTTCAGATTTTTCCGCTTTTGGTGCAACTTCGAATTTTCTTCAAATTAAGAGAAGCAGTCCGATCATGTTTGCTCATATTACATCTTCTTCTAACGAACAAGGTCCAGGTATTCATCATGATGATCATGCAAATTTTTCCGCTTTCTTCATTTTATTCTACTGCATTTAATGTTTATAAACGCCTTCCTAAACGACAGCCTCAACAACCCGCTCTCTTTGTTTACAAGGAAGTATCGTTGTAAACAGGAGGACATTGAAGCGGTGAATGACATAAACAATTATATAAATAACATGTTAATGGCGGTGCTTTAGCTAAAGATAGAGGGAAAACAGATAAATAAACCAAAATATCAAAAGATACGCCTTTTCACAAGTTTAGACCACTTACGCCCTAAGAGCCGTCAGAATGTCGGCATTCGACGCATTTTCTTCATAATATTATACAGAAGTCATGAGAATGATAAAATATGAACACAACTGGAAATGCAGCTCTAAAAGAAAACCTGTAAAAATACAACAGAAGCATTCCGAGTATTTTATAAATTACAGCTAATCTGACATATATCAAATAAATAACTTGTTGTTTCTTCATAATTACAAAATAATGTTAACATTCATTATCCAATAATCAAACAGGTAACACTCTGCACATATTTACACGCAATATTTTAATTCAAAATTCACATAGTCTGCTGAACTCATAAAATTGCCTATCTAGAAAACATACAAGAAATGAACGCATTTCAAGTAAGTAGGAAAACCCCTGGCGTGGAATCTGGGAAGAACAATAATGGGAATTTGAACCACTTTAAACCATAAGATTGTATTTGTGAGTTCATAATACAAAAAAACGCCTTGAGGTGCCAATGTATGATATTCATATTGCCATTGCGTCTGGCAGATTGATATGGTTCAACTTAATTGAAAAATTCAAAAGAATATAAATTGAAAGTTCCCATTGCCAAAAGCAACTTGTATTGGCCCTTATTCCAAACTGCCACCAGTGGCGCTAACAGCATCAATGCCCACCAAAACGTTGACATAACTCATATAAAAAAGTAAACTTAAAACCTGGCTTCAAAACACGAGAGACTTACTTAAAGGTCAGTAAATGGGGAATGGGATAATAGCTACAAATCAGTGCATCAACAGGCGAGAAGGAACGAGTTCCATGTATTTTAACTGAACATCAACCGTTTGTAACTTAATCATCATTTACACTTTATAACTGGGAAATAAATTAGTCTTTTGTTCTGTTTGATTTTGTCTGCGATCTTCGAGTTAAGATTGAAAATACTTAGAAATATCATTCATTTACTTATACTCATCAGACATGACTATGGCAAACAGATTTGACAAAATGATACTTTAATGGCTGTGAAACGCAAAGTTGATCTTGTTTGTTTCTGAAATGAAATGAAATAGAACGAGACACTTCATTTATTAGCCAGTTCATACCTCTGCATAATACTCTACGAGTCGTGCATACCAATTTTGCACTGAACAGAACTACAGGGTTAATTGAACAGTGAAAAAGTCGGTTTTTTATGTCCTCTTAGAGTGGCTTTGCAAGGAAACTGTTTTCTTTGTTGTTGAGAAACGAGAGTCGACAGATGACCTAAAAATCAAATAAATACTATCAGCCCAAATTAAAACAAATTTGTTCAAATATTATTCACTCAAGGCTGACAGAGTACTTAAAAAAGTATTTTCTTTCACCGGTATTTATTAAAACTTGAGACACACAAACTTCAAGAAAGATACTTAAAGTGGGAAAAAGGAATCAGACTTTCTAAAACTGTTGAAACTCCAAAAAACTTCAAAACCAAGGGTTTGTACATTCGACATGGCAAGTTCCTTTAAAACTCAGGGCAATTTTGTTTTGATAATCCAGAGCATTTTAACAATAAGAATGAGCCTAGAGAGATTACATATTTGTTGCTGTCGAGTTTCATACGCTATGCTATAGCTCGATAGAGTTCAAATATTTTTAATGGTCACGTCAGCTACGAAAACACTATAATAAGAGTTCACAGATATAGAAAATGTTAACGCCGATCGTAGTACGACTCTCTTGTTACTGAAAAATTGTAAAAACAGTCCTTACGTTTTTGCTGTTTTTCCAGGCGTTATTTTAACTGTTGGCACAGATGCTCTATGACCAACACTTCCTTTTTGTCTCGCGTCACCAGAAGTAAAGCTTTGAGCTCTCGACACACTAATTGGGTTTGAGGGCTGCCGCGATACTAGCGCTTTGCCTTGGTAGAAGATAAACATATAATTACAGACATGAAGCAGAAGTCAAGGGAAACAAAAGACAAGGGAGCAATTCAAAAAAAGGTTTAAAAATTTCAGGCTGGGCCTATCAGCATCAGTTTGTTTGACACAATATGTACACGAAAATACTCAGAAAAATGTAGTATTGAAAAACAAATCGATGTTCTTGAAATTTAGGGGATCAAAAAATTGCATATTTAAGATCAGCTTCCACAAATTTGCGGACCAAATGAGAGTGGAAAGTCGAGCACAAACAACTCTACAGCTATTGTACCAATTTATATTGTATCAATAACTGTTGTACTTAACACTTTGAACAGACAGCACAAAATATTGTACCTGTCGATGAAGTTGATCCTATGCTAATACTGCCATCAGATTTGCTGCTGTTCTTTTTCGAATCCAGTTCTTTCACCTTTCCAATGTTCTTAGAAATGGCTAAAGGAAAAAGTGAGGGTTACATTTCCAGGAAATGAGCTAGAAGTTCATGATAGCTACACTTTAGCAGATGGATATGAACAAAGAATACAAGAAGGGGGCTTAATAACTTCACACATACACAATAGAAGCAGAGATGGAGCGCTTACGACTAAAACAAGGTTGCTCTTTGCGATGCTATAAAAATTGGAGAATAACAATTAACTTGTTCGCTTTGAATCGATTAAAACGTGTCTTTGGCTAAGTGCTGTATTCTCCAAAACAAGTATTGAAAATCTAATTATGGCTGCATCCTACAGCAAGACAGAAAAGGTGACTGACAGACAGAGAAGTAGAGAGACAACCGACGCAAAAAAACATAGACGGGTGAAACAATGGGTGAAACCTTTCTTGGTGATGTCTTTAGACGATGAGCTTGCCGAGTTTATCTTTTTATGGTTGCTTGCTGAGTTTGCTTGGCTTGAAGCGATTCTGTTGACAATGTTTTCATGTTTACGCTCATCCTAACAAGAACAGAAGCGGTTTTGATGTGTAGTGCATTAAATTATTTAGCTTACCTTACAAGATATTACAAAATTTAACAAGGTAACTTAGTTCGTGAGGTATCGAAAAGTGATTGCTAATGCTTGTTTTTTTTAGTACATAACCATGAAAGAATTATAACGAAAATCCTAGAATTCCCCACCTTCTCTTATAAGTCCCAACCCGAACTACCCTTCATCCTGGAAACAGAAATGTTTAGGAGCCCCAACCCCCCGAAAAGGCCCCTATTCTGAATCTTAACATGCCATATTTCTCCAATGGTTTTAGTCCATGACAAATAACATTCCATTGAAAACGAACAAATAAAACAAATGAAGCATTTCCACAATGCTTTTGTCGCCAATATTGACTTGTAAAATGTTTCATCTCAAAGTAAACTTGAAATTTACAAGGAGCTATTTGCATGGTGACCTTTTAGCTTATTTTTAAAACCCGTCGAACTAGTACCAAAATAGAATAATAAGCACCCAAAAATTAATAAGCCTTCAAAGGGCTTATTCCATTATTTATGGGGATGTCAGTACTACTATTAAATCAGAAAAAACCAGAATAAAAACACTCTGCAAACAAACCTCTACAATTTGCCTTTCTTGCTCCTCTTTTTTCCTATCCACTAGATCTTCTTCTCTCATATTTTCTGAACTCTTGAATTATAAAAAAAATGTTTATCAGCAAGTATTATCTCAGCTAGAGGCATCAAGAAACCTGATTTCCTCAAAGGTGGAGCATCGGCTGAGCCATAAATATATCTGAACGTACCCTTTGACGTCCATTACCAATTGAATAATAAATATTTTGTGCAAATACAATTTCCATTAAAAGGCATTAAAACATCATTACTTCTGCTCGATCCCTTCGTAATACTGTGAAATAGAAAGAAAACAAGGAACAAGAAACAATAAATACTTTAAAGTACTTTAAGTCTACAAACCGAAGAATCACGAGTAAGGTGTATTCTGTCCATTTCTATAACAGCCTAGAAAAAAACAAACAATATCAAGGTATGAAAATAATTTGGAGTTGCAATTTTTGTTAAAAAAACGATCATAAAGCTTACAGTAAATAAATCACCTACCCTTCGTATAGCATTTGAAACGTCTCTATCAGTCTCTAGCGCCATTAGCTGCCTAACATTCTGCTCTAAATTTTGTAATAATAAGCGATCTCCGGGTAAGCGTATTTGGGATTTCAATGCTGGCAATATCCTGCAAACCTTTAAACGTACATTCACAACTGGGTCCTGAAACAAAACAGGGTAGATTTAAGGCAAGATTCAAAATTGCTTAGGAAGTAAAAGAGCAGCTAACATACTGAGATGCAAAATGATCGTTATGCATTTCATTAAAAATTAGGAACAGCTATTGTAATCAATGGTTTTAAGGTATGAAAATGCAACGCAATAATGCAGGACTAGATAGTGTGTTGGGGGGGGGGGGGGTGGGGCACCACACCAGGGTAATTCGAGCATATGCGTAATGAAATCATTAAGCAAAAAAGGAAAGGCGACAAACTAGACAATAATTTCATACGTGGTTGTAAGTGCAATTAACGTCTAAGGAAAATAGTATTACCTTTCCAAGTTGCAATACTTCGTCAAAGAAATGCTCTTTGAAGAACGATTTTGAAAAAAATTCCATTATATTTTCACATATGTCCAAAAATTCTAATCTTGCTTTGTAATTGTTACCCTTGCTAAGCTCTACGAAGAAGAAAAAGAGAAAAATCAATCGAAGTATATCAAATAAGTCGATAAATCATAAAACAAATGGCCTAAGACATCAAACAAATGGTTAAAATGTGCAACACCTAAAAACATTGGTGCACCTAGCACTAGTATAAGTGTCATGAGAAATAGCAAGTATCTAACAAAACGTAGAAGTCATCAATGGTAAAAGTATACTTTGAAATTAGCGGTTGATAAAACACGGTTAAAATATGCAACGCTTGCAAATAATGCGGAGTATGTGTTTGTAAAGACTTTGGATATAAAATCCAGCAATAGTTATAGTAAAATTTAATAAATAAAAGGAGCATTCCAGTGATTGATTGTGTCCGAAAAGACGAGGAGATATCGACATATTTGCACACAAATCTTAAGACATTTCTTGATCTCCATCCGTGACAAGAATTTCTTCCAAATATAACCTACCTTGAATTATTCTTTTACATAACTCATTTCGTTGATCTGTTCTTTTATTATTCTTTATAAATGCACACAGTGTTCTCCCAGCAGCTTTTTTTACAGGAATAACACGCTAAAAAGGGAAATAAGGCATTTAACAATATAAATTATAACAAAGTAAGCACAAAATATGGCAGGTTGGCCTGCAAAAATGTTTTTATTGACTTTTAATTGCATTTCTTTATGCCTCAATTGATAACTTTAGCGAATAAATCAGCAAATACGATTTGATAAATACTTAAAACCCACTGGTTACCATGCTCAACCTAAACGTTTCAACGAGAAATCATCATCGCAGTTAAATATTGATTCAAAGTTTAAAAAATATAATTATGAGAGAAAAACTTACGTTTGAAGATAGAAGCCTGAAAAGTACAGGAACAAATTTGTAATAAATTTGATCTGATGACAAACAGTTTGGAAGACAGACTAAGCTGGTCAGGAACTCAACGTGGAGTCTCCAGTTGCTGGATAGTGAAATTGAAAGCTCACAATTAAGCAGGGCGGTAATAAAGTCCGCAATCACGACCTGGAAAATCAAGGAAAATGTATTATATTCAATATAATTTCTGGTACTAATTGGGGCGAATTGAATGGTCTCTTCAAAATAAAGGGGGAAACGCAGAGGTGATTCTCGTATATCATTTAAATGGTAAAAAATATTAAGTATGAGCAATTGTTGCGGTTTGCACATAAAATGATATTGATTGATAATTGATAATAACATTGACATTAACAGTGATATTGATATTTACATTGATACTGACATTAATATTGTGATATCAATTGTAAAATATAATATTGTGATAACTAAGTCAATAGTAACAATATCATGATAAAATAATATTAATGCCAATACCAATATCAATGTTGATGTTAATGTCAATATCAATGTTGATATCAATATCAATGTATTTGCACACCTTACCAATACAGGCGAAATGAGAAAGGGCCTTTTATGAAATTAGATCATTCTGTTACCACTAGAATACGAAAACTCATCATAAACTACAGATGGTCTTGTCTATCATCATTTTGAACATTATCTTACTATGATGTCATACCTGATAATCAAGCACCTCGTATGCAAGTGTATAAGCATTTAAATAGCAGGAATCGGAAAATATAAACACATAACCAATGCTGCATAACAATAAAACTGCTAAATTATTTTAATTCCGTTCTTTACACTGAAGAAAAGGACCTTAAAAGAGCTAGTTACCGTGAATTACACTTACAGTTGTTGGTCCTGCATTGGCTCCTTCTCTTGTTAAAGTTTCTAAAGTTGCTGGAAGATGTGGTATAAGGCCATCTAATACCTGTTGGTTGAAAATCCATCAGTCTTAAAACCAACGAAAAGGCAGGAAAGTTAAGTTGAGAACCTATTCTCTGTCTTGTCTTCAATACAGCCATCTTTATCCAATTGAGGTGCCATTTATTTATAAAACCTATCTATTCAGTAATTATAGTGCTGCCAAATTTAGTTTTTAAGACAAAATAAAAAGCTTAGAAAGCATGCTTATACAAGATAACAGCCTAATACATGACAATTATATTACATTGTTTTAAAGGTTTATTACACTGAATGTAGCTAAGAAAAAACTAGGTAAACATAGCCAATGGCTGGAAAAAATTGAAGCCAATTAGCATCCTGCCAATTAGCGTCCTGCCAATGAAATTTTGTCATGTATGGCAAGCAAAAAACACATAATACCAATGAGGTGTATAGAATACGCTAGAGAGATAACTCTGTAGGGAGGCAGTGAGGCCTATCAATTTCCGCATTGCACGGCAAGAAGTGACTCACAGTGTATGGCGTTCTATTGCATCTCGCTATTAGGATTGTTATTTCGTGCGTTTCTTTTTGATCTAAGAATTGACAGACTGATAAGAAAAGATAGTCTTATAATAGGGTTGGAAGTAAACGGCTCCCGCCAGTATTTCTACGGATAGAAGTGGGGATGGATCAATTTTACTTCACCGGTTTGTTGACGATTAGGCCTATCCTTACCATGAGGTTCTTCAATATGTTCGCTTTTCTGTAAAATTTATACATTTTTTGTTAAATTTTATTTCTTTGGTACTTGCTATACTCCTCCTTGTTTCATGACCGATGCCTTGCAAGGTGATCACTTGATACACCTCGTCAAAAATATCGGCTTTAAATATACGGCTGTTTGTTTGCGAAGGTATGCCGAAAAAATTAAAGAGGGAAGTCATAAATGAAAACAAATCAGGTATTCCCCTTCAGATCAACAAACTCGTTTTGTTTAGCATGTTTAGGAACTGCGAAAAAAACGCTATAGATCCTCCAAAACAACGGTCGGTACCATCACTGTTAATGTCCAGATTCCAGAATTATGCTTTACCTTCCAATTTTCCTTAAAATCCAATAATTTAGGTTCGTAGGTGTTTCAGATTTTCCAGTTTAATCACTTAAAACTGAATTTTCGCCTGAATTCTCTGCTTAATTTTGCACGCTTCATATAAGAGTTTGTACGGCACTTCTCCGCTCTTGCCGTGCAAATCAGTTTTCTCCTGGCTTCACTTCCTGTGGTCAGGGCTGCCTCGAGTTGACCCTCTAGCGTATTCTATACACCTCATTGCATAATACTGACGAGAATTTTATACCTCGACTGCATCATCCTGAAGCAAAATTTTTATTTCCGTTTGAATAAGACCAACTTTTGAGCCGAGAATTTTGCAAACCTTAAAACAAATCAGAAGAATGAGACAAGTCGAAGTTCCAAAGGCAAGTAGAAATCAGCAATAGCTCGCCTATTTGTAGCAACATCTGTTGACCCTTATAAGACAGTCAATATCTCGTCAATAAAACCCTGTTTACATCTACAACGTAAATACGAGCTTTCTTTACACGAATGAGATTTTTCGTCCTGAAGAAAGGGATACATTCAATGGCTTTTACAGTTTTAAAAAAACGTATCTGAGACAATTTATTGATGCTGGTATTAAAGCAAAGTGAGATTAAAAACACTGCAGATCTTAAAACGGATAATAATAGTAATAATAAGTTTCAAGGCAGTTATGCATAATAGTATTAATCATAGAAATACTAATACTTATGCAAGAGCGCCGGAGCCGCGGGCGCAGCACGGGAGCAGCACGGGAGCAGCACGGGAGCAGCACGGGGGCAGCACGGGAGCAGCACGGGAGCAGCACGGGAGCAGCACGGGGGCAGCACGGGAGCAGCACGGGGGCAGCATGGGGGCAGCAAAGTGCCTTTTCCATGGAATTGATTTCCAAGCAATATCAATTTATATCAATATTTTGAATGCTGAAGAAATCTAGGTTTTAATAATCTCTTGATTCCTACATGCAGGAGAAAAGTAAATCGACTTGCAAAGCAATTTGACCACAAAAAACTTTTCGTTGATGAGTTCTCTTTAACCTTCATGATCATGCTGAAGATATTTCAGATTGCTATCAATGTTGGTTCGCAAATGTTCGATACATCAGTCGAGGCATTAATGATGTCTTAAATTCAAGCAAAGACGTAGGGACCGGGGCAGTGGGTACGTGCCCCCTTTTATTCCATTTTGCAGCTCACCGAGTTGCTGTTTTTGCCAATTGCATAATCAAAAAGTACCCTTGAATTGTTTAGGTGCTATACGAAATGAGCAAAGGGGTGACCTTTTTGGGCCAAGATCTAAAATGTTTCTATTCGATCTGCTTTCAGAAACACCAAAAAAACAAGATCACAACCAGTGTTACCGAAAGGGGGCGGCATTGAGGTTTAGGGGGCCATCAAGGTTGCCAGCTTGTGAAAGCAATTAATAAGACATAACAAAATTGTACGGGCGACACTGCTCACAAACTAAGTCAGAAAATGGTATCTATATCATTGTAAACAGACTTTATGTGACAGCCTTTTTAACCTTTCTGGAATCTTTATTAAGGTGCCTCTTAAACAGGCTTTTAAACCTTATAGAATGTTTGTTAGGGTACCCCTTTAAACAGGTGTCCCCCCCTTTCATAATGCTTCCTACGTCCTTGCATTCAAGACGATTTACTCAAGACGTTTTTTGAATCAAGAAGTTTTCATGCAGCACGGTATTCCTATTCGACGCTATTAACGTACCGACTGGTTGGAAATTTGCCCCAGTCGGCCCATTTGCTTGTCGAAGTGGGCCCTTTTGAATCCCCCCCCTAGTTGAAGTCCTTAAAAAATGTCCTGAAGACTTGGCTTGAATTTGGTAAGCAGTGCTAGAATGCACATGAATTTTTTGAGCCAATACTAAAAGCTTCTTAAAGATTTTGATCGATTTGAGTTTCTTATAAGATCCCTATGGGAACCCTGGAGCAATCTGAAATTTCAAAAACAAGTTTTTGAAGCCTTTTTGAAGCCGAATTATCTCTCTTCAGAAGTAACAATAATAGAATGATATGATACATTTTGCTCTCATGATCTTTGTCAAGATCTGAAGACATAGCCAAATACGGATCTCGGTTTGAAACGAAATATTCAAGCAAAAATCTCAGAATTTTCATCGTTCAATTGTACTTTTTTCAAAGAATATATACGCCTAAACGAGTTAGCGTGGTAATTTAAATTAGTTGGCTTTATTTAGCTTTAATATAAATACAGATAAATTTCAGCAAGGAAACGCAGATGCGCATGGATGGCGCGAATTTAGTCATTGCAACATCAAACGTGTGCCAGAAATGTCAATAAGTCGAGCAGTTTTAAGCCGTTGCTTAATTTTAAGTTAGGTGATGAAAAATTGCTTGAGAAACATACTTCATGCAAACCACAAGCAATGGTTCTTCGCACGAAAGCATGTGGGTCATTGACCATGTGTTGGAACGTGGGCAGTAATGTTTCTGAAAAGTTGTCCGCACCGGCAAATAACAGCATTGCCTGCAAAAAACAGTCAAAAATTACACTAAATAACTAAGCTTAAAATAAAGATAAAGTTTCTAGAAAACATTAACAGACCAGAATTTCTATCTTTCAACTCAAAATCATATTCAAGAGCTTTCTTTGTATGAATTGAAACTGATATCAACTTTAAACAGAATTGATATTATTACTTGAAGATTTACAGCCCTTACAAAGCAGATTACAAGCGAGCGTAAAAAACGCTCCAGATATTTTAAAAATAAGTCATTTATAAAGCAGTTTTCAAAAGAAATGTTAAACGTGTTAATTTGAGGGCATCTGGGATCAAATAATGTCCCCGCCTGGCTTTCCAAAAAACCAAGAAATAAACCCTTACGTCCATAAGTGATTTATTTCGTGAGACAGGTGGAAACACATTTGAAGGAGATTTGTTGACAGCCAGGCAGTTACTCCACGAGACTGAATCAAAAAGAAAGACACATATAGACAGGCTAACGTCATCTGTTCCTAGATATTAATTGATGAACCTGAAAGGCTTAAAAACATAATTTTTCAAAAAATATTCAACCTTAATCTGAGGCTTTCATGCGTTACGCATTCAGGAAAATAATGAACCATTCTCAGAACTGCCATAATTGAGTGGCGAAATATTCATTTTTAAATCCGAAACAGGAGTCATTGGATGGGACGAGGCTTGCTAACTTCTTATGGTATTTACCCCTCTTGTTTCTTCAGACCTTCCTTAGTTCCTTGAAACATTTCTTATTTCCTTAAAAACTTTCTCAGTTCCGTTAAAACCTTTCTTAATCCCTTAAAACATTTTTTAGGTCGTAGAACCTTTTCCCCAAAAAACCTCCATGACAATGTCATTCAAGTGGTGCTACCGTGAAGGACTGTGATACGCTTGCTAAAACTTAACTTCAGATGAACACAATCTCATAGGGTCAGTTTGAATAATTTTAAGAAACAGTTACATATCTAGCACTCTAACAACCCTTAAAAAGTATCATATTTTCCTCAAAATTGGAGCATAATAAGCCTAACTGACGATATTCACATAATCGAGCTCATTTTCTTTTTATTCTTACCAACAATAGCCTAAAAAAGCAAATTCGGGTAAAAACATTTCGAAGCAACCCACCCCCTCCATACAAAAGAGTGTAAACTGCACATTTACAAGGCTCAACGAGCAGAAATTGTAGCCGTAGATTCATTATCAAACAATATTTGTGCACCAACAAGTTTGAAAGATGGACATAACAGATCTGTCTAGCTAAGTTCCTAAATAAACGAGAACATAATACAATGCATCTAAATGATATTAAATTGAGTTAGAATTTAAAATGTGAATTTCTAAAATCATTGGATCGATGGTAAGTCTTTCAAAATCAGTCATAACGACGATCATCCACTTGAAGAAGCTTTAGCATGTAAAGAAGAGAAAAGCATGGCTCAACTAGGTTCAGAAAAAAAACAAATTTGGTTTCGTGACCCACGGGCAAACGTCCTCCGCCGATTCACCATAAAATCGTATTATCAAAAGCTTTGATGCATGCAACCAATTTTCTACTCGGAAACTCCACATTTTCCACCGTAGCATTAATAAATACATAACCGCGTCTTAGTAAAATCCCACCAACACGAAAAAGGCGAAGGAGAAACAATGCGTTTAAGACATTAAGCATAGCCACAAAAATCAATGTCTCCAGATGATCAATTATTGATAAGTCTAACCTAAAAAAGCATCGGCAACTTGCATTTTCGAGATTAATGAAAACTCGTCAACTAAATTTAAGATTCGTTCAAGTTAGGAAGCGATTATAGAATCAAAACTTCTTTTAATGCAAATGATTAAGGTGAAGCTTCACTTCAGCACACTAATAAGGTGCTTATGATATGTGTGAATTGGTGAAAAGCTAGGGTTGTAGGAGACTTAATCACACTCAATTAAATGACTTAGGCAACTGCACTGGGCTGCTTCAAATAATGTTATAAAACAAAGTTTGATTGCCTTCATATTAAGAATAGAAATAAACTAGAAGAACTTCAACGAATTTCTTCTAGAAGTGAAATTGCTATTTCACATAAATCATATAACATTCACATATCTTCCATTCGCATAAAGTTTACAAAATCTCTGCAATGATTACAAAATCAACAAAAATTGCAAAAAATTGCAAAAAATTGTAACTGACTTACTGGGAAATTGTAAGCACACCATCGTCTGCACTCCGCCTTTCTGTCTTCCAAGATACAGGCGCCTTTGATATTAAACGGCTTGAAGAGAAACAGATGCCTATTTTCACTATCTTTGAAATTAAACGGCTTGAAGAGAGAAGAGATTCAGATAGCTCAGGTCAGTTTGAAGCTGGCAGTCTATCACTGAAGTGATGCCCTTATAAATGCTTTAGAGGGCATTATTTCGATTCGGGGAGAGGGGCTGGAACAATCAACACACTGAACCTATAATTATGCGTGCACTTACTTACTTATGCATAATTTCAGAATAAATTCAGCTGCATCTTCATTCTAAACGTTCTCGTCAATAGCTAGCACATTCGTTTGTTTGAGACCAAAAACTCACGCTGTGACCACCCCCCTCCCCCCTCCCCCCTCCCAAAAAAACTTGCATAAAAATATCAAGATCCATTCGCGAACGACGAATTTTTTTTGCTGGCAATTACACTAGGACCAAATGAGACAGAACTTAGAGAAAGCCAGTTTTATTTGACCACGACAAGAGGGGAGAGCTACAATCATACCCAAATAGCTTATTGTTAATGTTTACACTAGCAGAGAAAGGAACCCTTTAAGAAAGGAATCAAAAATTTATGTTTTTCAAGCGAAACCAAATAGGAACACAACTGTGCCAAAAATAAGGGTTCTTCGGTGTTAACCTGATGCCTTTTTCACTATCTTGGGCAAGGAGTCTGGCACGTCCCATTTTAATTTGTCTTTGTCATAACGCAGTCTGTACGTGATATAGCATTTCGACGCCAAGTAAAACAAGAGACCTATAGGGGCCAGTAACAAACAAGGGGTGGATGAGGTAATATCTACTATGCCAGTTGACATCAAAAACAGAATACCATACACACCTTTCTTCTAGGGCTAGCAGGCTGTCTTGGTGTGCTTCCTGGGTCGCCAAGATCACACAGTTGCTTGTAATTATCAAGAAATGTCGCTCTTTGGTCAGGTGTTAAGTTTACTGAAAGAAATTGCAACGCATTTTCAAATAGACAAAAAAGGGATGAACGTACAGGGCGAGTAACAATATTTCTGTGTCAAACGGCTTTTTTATTGTAAGTTGGCTGAGAAATAAAAAAAATAAAGGGCGAGAAGACATAAAAAACATATAGCTGCAAGACCAAACGTGAAAGCAGCTTCTGAGGGTGATAATGTAAATACTTTCTCAGGAAAATGAACGGGATCCAAAAATTCATTGGTTTTACAATTCGTTATAAAAACGAGAATCAATAGTGGAGAAAAGGTGTCATTCTTTCTTTCGTAATCATTTACGTGTTTAAGCTCTTTAGATCTGTGGAGAAAACATCAATAGATTTCTACCACAGTCTTCAAAAACAAAAATATCTTAACTTGATTTGCGAAAAATTCTTACATAATCAATATTTTGGTTTCCATTTTAAATTCAAGCTAAATTGGATTTACAAATTGAATTTGATACGTTGCAATGCGTGGAGTAAATCTAGAAATTTGCAGGTGTTTGAAAAATAAATCTAGCGATGCAAAACACTTTTACCGAATATAAATAGGTTTAACCCCGATAACAAAATTAAAAACAGACACTGACCCTAAACTGAGCCGGGTTACTTTCAGAAAATTTTACAATTTTGCAACAGGTAAGTATTTGCAACAGGCCAGAGGCATGTAGAAAGACGATGTTAAAGCAAATCCATTGGAAATCCTTAAGGACTAGACAAGAGAATAAAAGTTGGATTCTTAAGCCATTTCATCGACGCGGAATGGATAAAAAATTAATCAAAAAATGTTATAGAAATTAACAGGCATGAAAAATTGATGACATTAAGTATAGTTAATGTTAAGATCTTTATAGAAACATTGATAACAGAATTAAAAATCCTGCTAAATTCTTGGGAGTTAAGCTGTACGTAAACCAATGTAGAGTAATCTATGTTAAGTTTTAAGGCCAAGAAAATGATTTAAGATGAGCTAATTTGATGCGATTTACAATCAAGGCTAGAAAACAAATTCTTGGCACTTTGTGGTTCCGTTCATTCTATGCAATAAGACTCAGAAGCACAGGCAATCGGTCCTTATTGCGCAATTTTTAAATGCTTGAGTACCAAATATGTAAAACAAATTAACACAGTAGTCCTGATACAACTTTAAAGCCCTGGCATTCATCATTGTTGTGAAATAAGACTGCGCTGTCAGTTTGCAATGAATCATACCTAATGAATTTCACGAAAAAAATGATGGCGAAAAAAGGCAAAGTGAAAACTATATTTATGAAGCTAAGAGCTGAGAAAAGTATAATTAAATCAAAGGAAAAAAGAGCTTTTGGTTTGGGCAATAAAGCATCTGCAGTTTTATTATTGACCATTATAAGACCGATACCATTCAAAAAAAGGGACATTAAAGTGTCACATAAGTGTCACAGAAGAAAAAGTGACACTTAAGGGATAATAGTAGTATAACAAAGTAGGCCAAAAAATCTTACTTGATAAGCCATAACACAGCTTTCCAATATGCTTTGCTATGGTCAATGTCTCGTCTTCATTCTTTGTTTCCAGGACCTTCTGACAATAGTTTTTCACTAGAGGAATCATTATGTCCGTACAGGAATCTGAAAAGGGACCAAAATTGTTTGGGATATTTGTATCAACATCCAGAAAGAAGAAAAGGAAAATTAAAGCCACTAAATCATAGGTGAAACATCAAAATCCAGAAGGGCCTTAGAAAAAACAAAGAAAACTCGGAATATGAGACACTGGTCGCAAAAGAAAAAAGGCACAGTAAGAAACCAATATGCTTTCTAAAGGGATTCTTACACAGCAATGATGATAGATCAAAATTCGCATCTGTAGCAAAGCGCGAATGTTCAAAACAATTATCATGATAGTAACTACTTGGCCAGCTGCAATACTTACACATAATTTACAGATAACGAAGCAGAAATAGAAAACAAGGATTCTTCTAACTCAAGCTGAAGCAATGCATACAAAATAAACATGGAATTGAAGGGAACATACCATCATCAAGAAGACTGAGAATATTAGAGACTGTCTGGATTCCAGCTTGTCTGACAATTAACTGTTCGTCTTTGGTTAGTTCAACCAGTTCAGGTAATATTAAGGTCCTTGTAAGCTCGAGTCTAAAAACAGGAGTTGAAAGTTATCCTTAAAATCTCAATTCCTGTTATAATGAAAATTGTTAAATGATAAAAAAGTATTTAGATATCAACTTAATTCTGGTGTTAACAAGGACTCACAATATTTTCAGACGTGAGACATGAAATATATCTCCGTATTCAAATAAGTCGTTTAAGACATGTGAAAGCTTTTCAGTACAGGGAACTTAAAAAAAAGATATGGGCACAAGACATTTTGATTATTAAGACCTACGATTAAGTCAATGGTGGTTGAAAAATATCAAATAAAAAATCATACCCAACTCCACGTGCCACAGAGTCCAGCTCTGCACACATTGCAGCCCTAACTTCCATTTCCACATCTTGACACAATGCAGTTACCAACTTGAGCATATCTCGTTTGACGCTGTTGAAAAGTTAACAAGAATGTCACAACGTGTTTTCGATCAGCACATTAAAAGTAACTATTTGAGCATAGTATCCTTAGTATAAAATAGTACATCCTTAAGTGTGTACATTGAGTCGAATCGTGCCATTTTAAAATCGCAATGCCTTCGTACCTATCGTTATTTGTTACAATGACGGAAATATTTCAGTTCAAATAGAAGTGAAAAATGATTTCGTTCCATTTCATTCAGAAACGGCATTTTGTAAATGGGGTCTTAGATGCAGGATTATAGCAGGGAAAGAATAAGAATATAAAATCATGGGATCTGCATGGCAGTAAGGACCAGATGCAGGCAGCTTTTGCAAATGTTAACAAAATTATTGTTAAGTAGCCATTAGATTCGGTCCTTACCAGGAAACAAGGAAAACGTAATCTAAACCTTAAACAGAAATATATCTTGAAAATATAAAGAGTCTCCACAAATCTGTATCCGGAGTTAGATAATTAAATAAATAAGGTCGCAGAATCTTGTTGCGTTATAAGTAAGGCAATTAGAAGCATATCGCTCTTATGAGCAGGCGGAACTCGAATGATATGAATTAAACAGCAACATTATTAGAAAAAAGGATTATAATGATTGGATAAGTCTACACCGATCATTCAAAACCCGTAACAAGGAAGCTAGTGCAGCGACTGCTAGCTACATGTAAACGCAGCTCTAATCGTATTCCAGTAAAACGAAAAACGAATACATAGATAAATTGGAATGGGATTCGTGAAGGGTTATAGATATTTTAAAACACAGCTTTTCGTGTAATGGTCTAGCAAAGCTTGCTATAGAATTCACGGAAAATATTACATCTTAGGTCAAAGATTTCATCTTATCAAAATTTTGGACTTCATAGGGTAGCACAGTGACTGCTGTCTTCCAACGAATTGAAGCCATAAACAAAACAGAGCAAAAAGGACAGATAATTTTTGTAACAGTAATGGGTACTACCAACCTCATTTGATCTAAATTGATTGCTAACTTTCCCATTAAATTACAGCACGCCAGTCTTGAATGAACAGTTTGGGCTAACGTTCCCATTGATCTTGCTAAGTCTAAGATCTGTAAAAAGGCAATAGATATGCTGAATTATAAAAATTATGATGAATCAAGTTCCTGTATATACAACAGAGTGTCACAAAAGAACAACTCCGATTTCTGCATTCAATTACCATGCCTAGCGTGCTTGATTTGTGGACCTGGAAAGTTTCAGGTTGTGGCAAGATACCTCAGAATTCCAATAAAATGAAAGTTATGGGTGCATATAAGAAAAAAATATGAGAGAGTGAATCATCAATAACATCGAACAATATCCGATTACTACTTTGCACCATATTTAAGCTCTTATTTCAAATTAGGAAGTTCGGGGACTAAAATATCTCTTGAAACCAAGTCAACGTTCAAAATAATCTTAACTTAGCTACAAATACGAAGTTAGGAACAGGTGTTGCTAAGTTGTTAGCTCAATCCAAAACGCGAGGTGTAAATACATGGCTAATCTAATTCTTAAACACCAGCAGCTGTTAGTTAGGTCAGGGCTTCTTTACAAGGCAAGATAATTTCACTGCTTTCTTTTGCTAACAGCTTGGTTTTATATGCAAATAAAAAGCGGGTATTTGGGTCAAAATACTGCCCAAGATATAATTATACCAAATTTATTTCGCAGACAGATGAAAATTTGAACAGGTTGGAAAGCAAACAGGCAAAAACGAGCAAGCAAATAAACTGATGCTTCCTTGTGTGGGAATTTATTGTAACTGCCAATTCAATGAGAAGGCCTTTAATTGCCTTTACCATTAACGTTAAAAAATTATTGAATGACTTAACAGTTTAGCATAAAATTAGTTTATTATATAGAAATTTCGATGTAGATCAGAAGTCAAATACAAACCTTAAACTTAGTGTGCAAGGCTGTAAATTATTGAGATAGAGAGTAAAAACGTACTCAGATAATGCATCAAACAGGCATGGAACCAGAGCAAGAAAAGTACTCACGGTTGTGTTAATGGTTTCAGAGGGAAGAAAAGAAAGGGATGTGAGAAGGGCATCGCGCCAGGCATCAGCCACACCTGTAATTAAAATACTGGCAATCAACCTCCTTGTTGTTGACAAGCTTCATTGAAAACTTTTTACAATGCTTCATTTTTTTCAATGTTATTTCACGAGGTGATAATATGTAACTAAAAAGGGCAAGGTCAAGGTAGGTCAAGGCAAATTATTGCTGCACAGAGAAATGACTGTTTGAGAGACAACTTTTCTTGTAACCAAAAGCTTGATTATCAAAGCTTGACCATTCTGTTTCGTTTTGCTTTTATTAGCCAACTAGGTACCAGTTTCCAGTTACGTGGCTGCCTGATATTCAAAGCATTGAATCCTGATTCAAGCTTGCTTCTTTAAGCAAAAACTATGACGAATGGGTCATAAATTGAAAATGAAATAATTTATCTAAGGGGGTTATACTAAAAATGTGGTTTAAGAGGAAAAACTCGATGTAGAAAACATAAGCAATCTACCTACCAAAATTTTCATTGTGGATATTTTCTAAAATAATTGGTAGCAGTGTCTTTGCATAAAGAGAACCAGTAAGAACTTGGCTTTCAGCAATATCACAAAAAACCCTTGAAGCAACAATATGTAGCTCCTCCTTTCCATTCCAAAGTGATTCTTGGATGCAAGAAATAAATTTGCTGATTGTATCATTCTTGTATTCCAAAAGAAGTACTTTTAGATTTTCAACTGCATTAACTTTTTGGACATCTTGACCAGTCCTAAGGAAAACATTGTCAGTTTCTAGATAAAACATTTTTATGAAGATGAGTGCTTGATGTTATCGTTTTTTACAGTCTGCCAAAAGAAAATAAATCGTTCTTACTGCCAAATCAAATTAAAAAATGGCCACATACTCTCTTAATACCATTACATATGCAAGATTTCCATTCCAACAAAGGTCTTAATCACATTGTTAACTAATCAGAATTATCATTGGATCAAATCAAGCACTTATGGCTTTCATAGGTAATGAGGAAACAAGATTACCTTTCTATTCGTCAAACCAGCTAATTTTTTAACAGAATTATGTAAATGCTCGTCATGGAAAAAATTTTCATCAAATTCACTAAAAATTTTGAATCTTAACTAATATTCTTTTTCATAAAACATTATAGACAAGGGACTTAATCTCATTTTTATAATCAATAAAGACTTTCATTAAATCAGTGCAGACAAAATTAGATTAATACTGAGAGTATAGGGTGGTCAAAAGATGAGCAAGGAGTCTGTAGCTTTCAATTGTGTTTAATTGTAATTATTAAAATGAAAATAGAAAGTTAGTCAAAAGCTTACCTGATAAGATACAGTGATCTTTCCAGGAGATTTAAGCTTTCATCAACAGTTAGTCTTTCTATTTCCTCTTTTGTCTACAAAAAATATAACATTTGCAAATATCATATATATTAAATAATCCAAGAAAGAAAATTTAGAACAATGTATCTTGACATGGTCAGCAACAGGTTAAAACAGAGCATTTTAAATTATTAAATCTAATGGTACTGCATCTAACTGTTTGTCAGTTTTTAAGGAGATTAAATCTGAAAGTTGAAAATTGTCTGGTCTGAGAGTCTGGTCTAAAAGAAGCTAGCATATGATAAATGAAGGTCTATCTGAGCAATGTTCACCTTGAGAGCCCTGAAAGCCTTTACAACAAGCTTAAGTACAATGGGAAATTCAATCAAAACTTAAACCCAAGACTTACAGACATGAGGCCATACACTAGCATTTTTGATCAACCTCCCAAAAATACGGACACACATCAAGTTACAGCAAAGTTGATCTGCTGCAAAGAGACAAACTAACCAATCTAGAAGCAAAGACTATGGACAAGTGTCCCTTCTAGACTTATCCCAGTTTCAAGTAACAATCAGTTATAAAAAAGTCTCATTTTAAAAAAGCCACTAATGTCTAGATGATTTTTGATCAAATATATAATTAATTAGATTGTTAAAAACTCTGAAGTTTGATATTAGATTACAGGTTTGAGGTCAAGGAATGATGGTGAACAGCCTCAATTCTTTTGATTGAATAAAAATCCACCACTGGATTAAACTGAGCTATGGCTTACTGAGATTTATAATTGTCAGTCATCACTTAAAATATTATACAAACAAAACAAGAACTCATAATATAGTCAGCCAATAAATTGAATACCAGAATGAAATGAATTAGTTTGATAGTTAAAAACACGACATTTCAAGCATGTACTCATTATCAAGTGGTAAGAAAAGAAACCAAAAGAAGAACTCACTTCATAGTCAAACGAAAATTAATTATCAGATGATTCCAAAAAGTAATGAACAGGGTGTTACAAGTATTTGGTGACTTATTCAGTGAACAGTAGCCAAGCAGTTGGGTGCCACTATAATCTATTTCAATCTTTAAAGATCTTTGAAGCACAATCTATCCAAAAGGCAATGAAAGCAATGCCTTAGTCTCTGAATGTTAGGTAAAAAATGAAAGTTGTTATTTCATTAAGACCATTGCAATCCTTCATTTGTCTGAATTTTGACTTTAAACATTGAACACATTTAGGTTTCAAAACATTGTATACTGTGCCAGTGCATGTAGTTCAAATCATGAATAAGAATGTGTCAATTAAGTGAAGTTGATAAACTGAATGTCAATTAAGTTTGTTGCACTTTACTGAAAGCCTTTTATGTTTACCTTGTCCAGCCAATCAGATGGTTTGTTTAACTCTGTTTTGTTAAGAATGGCTGCCTCTGTTTTTGGCCATCCAGCCAATCAAAGGCAACCATTCTTAAGTTTCATGGCTGATGTGACCTGCCCTAGCTGTTAGGATTTTAATGAAAAAACCCCAGCCCCACATTTTCTTAGCGACCAAAATATACTTTCTCAGAAATTCAAATGATTCGAAAATATTTTTTTTCAATAAATTTCCTAAAAAGATTATTGGTTTTCTAAGCCATGCAGAGGCAGATGCCCCTGCCATGGCACAATAGAAAAACAACACCATATTTCACTTTGTATTACAACATGGAGTTTTCTGATAAATTGCTTCACAAAACTGTAAATCTGTGTGTATGAATTAAAAAAGAGAACGTTCAAGTTCAACTTGAGCCTTTAAACTGATGCATTCAAAGGTTTGTGTCGTCTCAATAGTCTTTATAGCTGATGTTTTCAGATTTTCATAAAAAGTTGATTTGTATTAAAAAAGACTTGAATATACTTGTAAAGGTTAAGTTTTATTTCACTACTCAAGTTTATCACCTACCAAGAGTTTTAAGGGAATTAATTTTTGGAAGAGCTGATTTTTGTGGATTTTTTTGCAAATTTTATTAGCATTGATACTTGCAGATTGGCTAAATTTGTATGTTTCATGAAAACTTATTAAAAAACTCCCGATTTCAAATATTTTTAGGTTGGAAGGTCTGAAGAACACGAGCCTCAAAATTGGTCAAAAGTTAAGAACAAATCGAGAACACGCTGTGGCTGAGCTATTGTGAAATGTAATTATGAGCAATGCTTCATCATCAAAATGAGAACTTTTTAACCATTCAGAGTTTTTCTTTGGTGAATTTTCAAACTTGTTGACAAATCATTGATGTCTCTCTCAATTTTTTGGAAAACAAGCCTGAACACCTCCTTAGAGCACAATAGCTTGACCGCTTACACCTTTGAAATTTTAAGAAGAAATTAAGAACAATCAAGCCTCGGATTATCAAAAAAAATAAGAACAGCCAGCTTGAACTTCAATTTACTGATTCTTATAAGAAAAGTGTGTATTAAAATCTTATGACCAGATCTGTTGCAAACCACCTGAACTTAGAAAGATTAAAACTTGCAAAAAACCTGAGCCATAGTCTTATTTGTAAGTCAATAAATTTATATGCTAGTAAAATAGAAATATGTTGCTAAAGATAATAGGATCAGCTACATTGCCTATGGGAAATTCCATGTTGCTTTCTGATAACACGCAGGGGCTAGTTTTATATCTATTTACTATGGATAATCCACATTTATTCAGTTTTGTTTTCAGAGGATTGGTATTCAATTTGGTTAAAATGTTTAAATACAGTGCAATAGCTTACAAGATGTACAAGTCGTTTTTACCCTGGTAAACAAAACATTCCATTGTAAGTCTTTAAAGAAGATTCTCCTCTGAAATAATTTTAAATTACTTCAATAATTGATTTCAACTTTAAATATTGGAAACTCGTGCTAGATTCTGCTAAATCAAAAAGTTACACAATTTCAAGTATTCGCGTGGTCATCGCGTTTTCATAGCTGTGCGTTCATCTAGATGTGAAGAATATGCCCCTCGCACTGATAATCATACCAAATTTCTGCTAATTACTGTTCAAGCAAACCTGCCACAGTTGCGGTCTTTAGTTTCAAGCTGCTACCGAATCCTACATCAAATGCCATTTGTATGGAAACACATTCCATATCGTCCTCTTTCGGGGTCACTGGTGTTAACATGAACTTAATAGCCTGCACATTTGCACACCCTTTTAATCAACATTGGAATTAACGTATTTTGCTGTCAAAAAGAAAACAAACAATCAGCGTACCTTAGTGCTTTTTATGCTTCTCTCGCTGCGTAGTTCTTCAACATCTTGTTCTGATAAACTCATTGCTGCAGAACTGTATGCTAGGACTGCATCCCAATCATAGGGTCTTGGAGACGTCGCTGCCATGTCTTTTTAACAGTTTATACAAACAGTATCTCCGCTTTTGATTGCAGCACTGGCCTACTACAAGGGGAGCAAAGAGTCACAGACACACACCGAGAAAGTAGTCTCACCAAACATTAATCAGCGATTGTCAAATCAATGACATTTTTTGCTACAAATAGCCAAATTATTGGAAAAACAGGCCTGAGTCTTAATTGAATTATGGTCACACGTCTTCACCTCCAATTGTTTTTATATGGACGTTGCTTCGATAACGCAAGTCACAAATGTTGCAGCGTACGCAATAAAACCATGCTGTCCCCAGACTTTGCAAACAGCCTGTCTCTTGTATGCAAAACCCGACCAGTTCCTTGTCAAATACTCAGTTGTATTTCCATTCTTTAGCATTGGCATCTGGTAATTAACTGATACAAAGGACACACCATTCAGCATATTAAACACCGTGAATACCCAGTTAAACTTTGAGCTTTCTACAAAAGCAACCGGAGCAAAGGTCAATCCGTGCTCAACCCGCGTTTTATGCGCGAGAGTATGTTCCCAAAGTGACGCTGGCAAGCTTTCGCTTCAACAGGTAATGTCTTGGTCGTTGGAAAATTTAATTGTTTCCATATGAATTTCATGATCGTGTCAAATTATTGAGTGACTTTGCTGACATCACAGATCAGAATTATATAAACAATAACGGGGAAAAGGGTTTTAGAAGGATTTCCCTGAAAATAGGAAACTTATCGAACATGTCCTGTTATTATAAGAAATTAGCTACAAAAATCGACTACTGGGCAATCAGGAAAAATAAAGAAACTTCGGTACTCGAGGCAAAAATTAAGATACATTTGATTGATTTGAATTTCAAGAAGGCAAGGACTTCGAAGTTTTTTGTTGTCGATAGAAATTGGCGAAAAAGATAGAAACATCAACAATTGCCTTATTTGCTGCTACGAAAACCCTGCCCATAAATGTTCTGTTTGAAAACAGTCTAGTATAAAAGCCTGAATATTCTAATATTAAGAGCCCGAATAAGTAGCGCCAATTAGGGGTTCAGCCGGGGCAGCGCCCGAGCCCCGAAAATGGCACATTCTCAAAATTAAGTTCCTTTTCTCTTTATTAACGACAATGTATCATTCTGGTAAGGCTTCCTCCCGTAAGGTCTCCAAAGGCCTGAAATTAAATATTAAAGTATTTTAAATTAGTTCTGTGTTGCCTATGTTTAAAACGTCTTTCCAATTATCTTGAACACAGGCTAGAAAAGTGGGTCCGAATGGTGGCTTACTGAATGTCTTAGCTGTGCCGAGGTATTGAAAGTGATATTGCTAAAAAGATTGACTTTAGTAATGTTATCGACGCTTTTGCCTTGCTCGAAAAGGGTTAATGTGTAACAGTTTGAATTAAATAAGTTGGGTTAGGGAGGGGCTCAGAAGTTGACCCACCTTTATTTACCGCGTAGCTAATTCTTTTTCTTAATTCGTAAGACCGTATCCTGCCTATTTTGTGTTAATGGAGCCCCGGGCTGAAGGTTCATGAGGAAGATTTAGAAATGATGGGCATTTTAACCACGGTACAAAGCAACGTATAAAGCCCATTTTAGCCACCAATTCCAGAGCAAGAGCGTTTCAACGAACGAAAACAGAGCGTGGCCAAATAAGGCTGGGACCGTCGAACCTTTTGTCCCATGGCCCGTCCCGCCAGTGGCAGCCCTGGCCCAAATGCTAAAATAAGTCACGTCAAGGTTATGAAACTATTGGCTTTTAAAATGCACATCTATAATTTCATGTTGATGTGAACAATTAAAAAACAAAATAGACCAAGTCTATAAACGATATAAAGATCTACTTCAGAGTAGCAGCACTCCCCTTTGGTGATGGTCTGTGACTATGGGAGTTAAGGGGTCCTAGCCTCCTAAAGAATTTTTAACAACGGAGTCTATTTTTTGGTCTGCTTGGATGGCAAATTAGAAAAGCAAAAGCGTAAAATGACTAGCAATAATGAGTGTTATGAAGGGGGTCCTAGGGGCTCAGCCCGCTTCTTAAAGTTCAAAGAGGTTTGGGGGGCTCAACCTCCCGCTAACAAGCAAGCACATATTTAGTTGGACGAATTCTGTGTTGGCAACTCTTTGTTATGCTTTAGATGCAAGAGCAACTTCCATCGGCTCTTCTGAGTGAGCGAATAGTTTCAATGACTGGGCAGGCCTACAATTTTCCGACAAGATAACATCTTGGATTATGTTTAATTTCAAAGAAACTGCAAATTTGATAAAATAGGTAATTTTTGACGGGACGCTTTAGAAATCTTTCCTGACCACACCAAAATTAAGTAGCAAAAAGAACAATTTATTTATGATGTTTGCTATCAAGACCCGGGTATCAAGACAATTGATGATACAAGAGGTCGACCGATTACACTTTTGATAAGTCGTACGTTCATGTTATGCATTTTATCTTGTTTTCGTCAGTAGGATAAAACTACGTTTGAAAATAACTTTTATTCAGAAGAATCCGATGGAAATTTCGGCTAATCTTTACGGAATTAAAATTAAATAATTCACAAGCAGTTTTGATTTTGGTCATATATTGTTTGATTGATTATTTAGTACTGGCTAGTATTTTATCAGCTATGCTATGTTCAAGTTTTACAAAAAGGGTACAGAGAGGTCATAGAGGCCCCTGGGGTAAAAAGGGAAATGCAGATCACCTGCGGGCAAAGCGAACAGAAAATTTGGCAATTAGTCCCCTTAGATTAGCTTAAAATTCCTTTTCCAGAACGATTTCTTGGAGTAATTTTGACACGTTAAATGGTTGTCAATTATCCGACAAAAGCCTGAATTTTCCGACGACATCGCTGATTGGGGGGCCCCCATAACCCCCATAATTTCCGCCACTGTGATCATGGATGTGGCTTCTAGAAGCTGCACGACAATGTCCCTTCCTAATTGTTTAGGACAGCAGCCCATAAAATTGATGTTGTAATTCCAATTCCTATTTACATCAGATAGTTATACTACTTAACGCAAATGCTGAGAATTCTGTAGGTAAAGGTTCTGTAGGATGATTTTCGAGGTTCTGCAGGTAAAAGCTTAGTACAATTTTTGTACAAAATTACAACTGGTCTGTTGCCAGTCGGAAATTTTGTACCCTCATCTAAAATTATTTGTCGACGTCCCTGCGCCTGCTAGATTAAGATAGCATTTTTATTTCAGGCACACATGCCCGAAAACCTTTTTATATGCATGCAATTTTTTCACATTCTTTGATCTCCAAATATTTTTTCGAACTATTTTCTTTGCGAAGCTTCCACGAATCGAGTACGAGGTTGCGCAGGAGGCGGGTGCGAGACCATAGTTCAGAGCGCGAAGCTCATTCCACACACACCTTGAGAGAAGGAAGTAAGTTAAAAGCACAAGCTCAGATCCAGATTTATGGTATGTTGCAGAGTGATGAATATATTATGTATTTGTAGTTGTTAAGCCTTCAAACAATTATTCCATGCTAAATATACCGCTCTTGATAAGCTGGTATTTTGCTGATTGGGAAATACAACGTATGTAAACAAAAAATAATCAGAAGCCAAAAGGTAAACAGGACACATTTCGTCATGATGGTCACGTCAAGATATAACTCTTATTCTGTTATCATTTACGGAGCAAAACATTTGCCATAATCAGCATTTATTTTATCATTTGATCTCCGTCCTTTCGTGGCAGTTTTCGACGAGATCTCGGGAAAAAGAGTACATTTGTGATAAGTGTGCACATTTGAGTGTGCATCGAATTTCTCAGTGAATCTTGAATCCGGCACTTTTCCTGTTTACATCAATTTTACATACCAGGAAAATTCATGATTTAGAGTTGAACTATGCTTACCTTCCACTCATCAGTGGCCGTTATTCAAATTCGGCAAGTAAAGAGATAATTTAAAAAAATAAGGTTTAAAAAGGTCAAAAGGTTTAAAATGATCTCACAAGCAGGGCCACCGAGAGGGTGGCAAATTGCCTAAGGTCCTTGATGTCTCGGGAACCTCATAAAAAGGAATTCCATTTTAAGAGTGGAATTTATTTGTGTATCGTTGAATGATAGTAATCCGTTTTTAGAATGGAAATAATAGTAAAACGTGACAATGAAACAATTGAAACAAAGTAATATTGAAACAATTGCAAGAAAATGACTGCAAGCAACATTCTGAAGTGTATTTTAGGCTAATCTAAAATGGGGTCACAAAAATTTTCTGCTTGCTTTGCTCGCCAGAGTGCCTCTTTTTCCATTTTGCCTCAGCTCTACTCAAAAATCCAAAATGGATCACTCAATTTAGAATGACACACTTTTTTCTAACCTCAGTTCAGACAAATTTAAAAAGTCATTTTGCCATATTTGAAAAAAACTTTCTGATTTGAGCCACATCTAAAAACACGCCCAAATCACGCCCATCCTTCGGGTATGCAAGAGTGCACCCATTGTTTTACAAAAATCTCTCGAGAGTGCAGCTGCCATGGAATCCTTACTGGTCATGCATACCCTCCTAATGCACCCCCCCCCCTAGTTGCTAATGATGATTGATTTTATAATATGGTTTATTGTCATGCAATCTCTGTTTACAATATGGACTTTTAATTTCCTTCATTGGGAAAAATCTGTACCATGGATGATCCCCTATACTGGAGCACAGAGAAGGGTCCATATCATTGTTTTCCAGTGGCACAAAAAGGATCCTGTCAGCAAAATCTATTGATACAAAATAATCTATTTGGAAGGATTAACAGTTAAAATCCTTTAAAACTGAAAGTGCTCTGTAGTTACTGACCAAGTTTCATCAGATCCTCTTTTTGTTTTCAGCCAGGTATAATATGGAGGATGAGGTATCAGCTGATGTCAGTTTAGAAGTTCTACACTGATCTAGTCTACCCATGAGAACTTTAGACATATAAAAATGGCAAATATACCGGCAAGCCAGGTTGATTCTCAGCTTGCAATTGCACTAGAAAAGGTAGAAAATAATACACTTCCTTTTTTCTCATTGTGAAATTTTTATTTGGTGGCATATTGGTGTCAAACTCCTTTATTTGTTAATGTAAAAAAAGTAAATATTCATTTTCCCACCAGAAATGAAACAATGTGTTTGGCTGCTTGTGTAAATGTGTATCCAATAGTTTGTAAACATAGGCACAGCAAAGTTGATCTTTTTTCAAGGGCAGCCCGTTTATTGTGAAATTTATTTATTTATTACATGCCAAGTCTCTTATTGTTACTTAGATTTTGTCATGGTTGTTGTTTCTTAATTAAACCTTGTCTTTATCACCCTGATAGAAAATTTACCAAATAATTTCTTTGCAATGACACTTATTGGAATTACTCTTTAGATGTATTAAAGAAATGTTTAAATTCTTATAGCCTTTTCAATTATATCTATTTTTAATTTGTTGTTGCTCTACATTCAGATTGAAGAAGTTGTTGTTGCAATGCTAAGTGAGACATCTGGTGTTCCTCTTCAAACAATCAAAAGCTTTAGAACTGTTTTAACAAATGTTTGTTCAGGTTGGTACAAATAAACTTTGACATATACATGGAACAGCTCCAATCTGAAAAGATAATATACACTTACAATCGAAAAGTATTGCACCACCCGCCACAAAATGGCAGCATTGTCACAAAAATTTTTTTAAACTGAAATTCAAAAAGCTACAGTAAGTTAAATAAATGTATTAAGATTACTATTTGGGTGGAAATATAATAGAAAATTCATCAAGGGATATTAATAAAAATGAAAGATAAGAAAATAAGCTGTATATTTTTTTTATTTCTAAACCATGCCAACCACTGCAAAAACATGAAAAGAAAAATTGATAATAGAAGTATCTGTAAGATAATTGCAATAGAAAATGTTTTTCTCAGCACAAACTTTTAAGATTTTATTAAGGCAAACTCTGAGACTTTTTGCTTGGGTCTCCAAAACTGTTAATTTCCCTGACTGATATCAAATAATTTTTTGAAAATGTTGGTTGAGCTTCTTTTGTGATCTTGCACCTCAATATGATTTTGCGAATGTTTTTTAAAATCATCATTGTGGCATATCCTGCCTCAAAGGTGTGTTATTAAACTTAGCAGGTCATTCAAAGGTCTCAAAGTATTATTAGTTATATTTATATACATGTCATATCCCAGGGGGCAGTCATGTTATATTGCTCCTTCTGGGTTCTGTCCTTGTAATGTAGTTTAGTAGTTTGTACGTACTGTTCTAGGTAATTTGTTGTGTAAGTCTTTATACCGAATATATATATATAAAAAAAAGGTCTCAAAGCATTGAGGCTGGCCAATAAAAATTTACGGTTTGATATTCTAAAAATATATTTTTTCAGAATTTAAACTTAAAATCTTTCCAATGTTTTAAAGTATTTGATTGGTTTTGAACTTTAAACTGAAGTCTAACGGCTTCACAAAAGTGGTTTGAATTTTGAAGATCATATTGTTTACAACCATGTCACCTTTAGTCTTTCATCAAAGTAGTGCAATACTTTTTGAACGTAAGTAGTGTACAAGTAATTTTTTAGAGATTTTCTGAATTTTTGGTATTTCATGCCTGTCTTTTGAGGTGTGTTTCTATAAATAAGAACAGAGGCAAGTAAGCTACACAACACTCAGAAGTGGGTTTTTGGTTTTTCTTGCAATATTGACAATTTTGAAACATATTATAGGTGCTGATCTAATATCATGGCTAATGAAACATCTACGAATATACAGTAGAGGTAATGTCTTGAAGAAATTATATCTATTTTCAATTGATAATTTTTTTACAAGACAAGCTTGTCTTTTTCAAGCTTCAGGTGAATATAACAGAGCTAATTCATAGGTACAAATAAACTTTGACATATACATAAAACAGCTCCAATCTGGAAAGATAATATCCAAGTAAGGATTTGTGGATTCAAGATGCTTTATGCTATTTGTGTATATATTTCAGTTATAAATTGTTTCTTCAATTTCAAGTCTGGCAATGGTAGAGTATTTTTTGGCTGCTCTAGCAGGTCCGTTTGTTGGTGCTTCAATAGAGAGAGACAAACTGCTCCACTGTTGCACCAAAACAGCATTTGCCTCATTCTAGTTCAATTCTTTTAAAAAACATCTCCATCAAAATAATTTTAACGTCAAAGCTAAGCTCTGAAGTCATAACTATTGAAATCTTGTAAATTTGAAGCTGCCCTTAAATTTTAGTGTAGTTTAAAGTTCACACTTAACACTTTTAATATTCAACAACAGTTTAAAGGACTGCAGGGTCCAAGGCAAAAACATCAGTGAGGCCCTTCTTCGTTACAATTTTATTTTTTCTTGAATATGGACACCTTCTGGCTACCACAAGAGTGGGGCCATAGCCCCTTGGACCCCCCCTAAAACTGCCACTGTCAATAGTTCCAACTTTGTTTTCTAGAGGAAGCTTTATGCTTAGCTAGAACTATTGCATCTCATGGTTATATTCATACTGTGCCAGACTGCAAGCTGACTGCCAAAGATGATGCAACCAGTCATAGATTTCAGGTATGTTTTACTGTACCTGGTTGTTCTAAACCTGTTTATCAGTCATTTCTGCATCTCAACAGTAAGTTTTGATTTTCTGTCGAGAATCATAGATTCAATGAGTTTCATCTAAGCTTATTGAGAGGGCTGCTGTTAGTGGGGTCAAGTCTAGTATTTGATTGGTTTTATGGAGTCCTAAATTTGTTTATAACAGACCAACCCCGTTGCATTTGCCCTGGGAATTGTGTTTTGGCCAGGATCCAGGTTTGATTTGCCTGCATGGGTAACATCATAGCAAAGAGAATAATCCAAAAGTACAGTTTTATTTGATGGTAAAAAGAATTAATTTACTTAAAAATATGTGTGCCAAAAGAGGGGCAAAAGATCCCCCCCTTAAATTGTCCACTTCAAGATTCTTTCAAGAATCAACCAGCTGGCGCTGTGTGAAATACTTCTACCATGACCTCTACTTTTTGTTGTATAACCCTGGGCTAAATTGTTGATGTAATTTCACTTAGAATCAACAATCAAAAAAATTTTAATAGCACAACATTAAACATGCAAATTTTAGAGGGAAAGTAGTTTGTAATGGTAAATGAGGACTTGGCTTTGCCTTACTTGTAAAATATAACCTACACAGCAAATAGCTTCACTATTTCTAGAGCTTTGTCACAAAAAAGTTTGAAATAGTTTTGTATTTGATTAAAAAAACTGGTGTTCAATTTGACCATTGCTGAAGAGTTTTCATGACCTCATAAGGAGTTGTAGGACGCAACTTTGATGGGAAACTATAACAAAAGTCACATGAAGAGCTTATTACAGCAAAAACTGAGCTTTATGCTTTTTTATATGACAAAAATCAATAATGGAGCTTAGATTTGCTGAAAACCAGATCATTTTCAACAAACATTCCCAGGCTGAACTGGAACAGCAAACTTTGAAAATGGCAGTACATGCAAAAATGACTATATAGCGCCATTCTGAAAACAGCAGCCATGAATTTGCAGGCTTATTACATCAATGTCCTAGCCTCACCCATTGCAAATCTCGATTAAATAAAGTTACATCTAGCAAACAATTTTCTTGTTGAGGTGCTAGAAAATTTTGTTGGGTGATTAAAGAGAGTTACTCTAATTCACAGAACCAATATTTTTGGCCATCTGCATACAACGAAGTGACTGTTCATAACTATGGTATGTCAGTTTTTGAAATCTAGTAACAGGAAGATATTTTAGGCTTTTTAGCCACTAACAACATCTTGGTGTTGTTTTCATCAAAAACTGTCGAATCGTAAAGAAAACTGAAAAATATTCTTTATGTGCCAGTTATATCAATATGCGAGTATTTTAATTAAGGCATCTCAATTAGATTTGTGACATAGGAATAGAGAAGTACTTTTTCAGGAAAGCGTGGCGATAATCAATAAAAATTCTCCACGTTTACGTTGAAATTAAACCAGCTTCATTTGTTTGTCTTTTCAATAAAAAACTGTGCAGCGGCAAAGATAGGCTAACGTATCTATTGTCAGAACAGAAGAATGTAAGTGACCCTTTTCTTAATTCGAAAAGCAAACCCTTTTTATATCGAATCAAATGCTTGGCAACTGCATTTTTGTTTGTTGTTTCATTTTCGTGACATTTAGCCGTCTATTTGTGCAAACGGATGATTTCAAATAAAAGCCGATTGCAGCTGGATGAATGGGAACTGGTATGTACAAACTGAAATTTATTATGATTTATAATCTGTTTGAATCATGCACCAAGTTTAATCAATTAACTTTCCATTATTATTTGGCTTTTGATGAAAGGTTGGATTTTTCATATTCTCGACGAGCTCAGTAGGTGTTCCAAAAGATCTAAGCATAGATTGCCCCACAATGGACAATGCATTTTAGGTTTTATCGAAGCATTGTTACTCAATATATTTTCTCTTGTAGCATTAGCACTGTCGTGTGTTCACCTCTACTCCCGTTTTATTGAGAAGAGTATCATATTTTCTTGTAATGTAGCAATCTTGATTCACCATATCCCAGCATGCATCATTTACAACAGCTATATGGAAATAGTGACGCAATAATAGATTTACCTAGACAATATTACATCTTCAGTTATTCCTTTTCCATTTTTTAAGGAGTAATCGAAGCTGTTAATTGGTTTTCCATTTTGACATCATTTATGATATGTACCGAATGTATAAATCTAAGTTATATTTAATGAAAATTGCAGCTTAGGTATACGATACCGTGAAAACAGATCTGTAGACGCTTTGGTGTGTAGAAGGTTCTAAATTGCAACTCTAAACTTTACATTTAGTAAGATCATCAGGCAACTTTCCTAGCACGTCACATTAAAGGTAACACTCAGAGTTACTGCTTAGAACTGTCCTGTTCTACATATCTGTTTAATGTGGAATAATTTTCCCAGTGTCAGATGAGTATAGAATATAGGAACATTTTGCATTCGTGTTGCAGGAGGTGTTTACGAAGCTCAGAAGACAGTTAGAAAAGAGATGGGACCTAATTTACATGGAGGCTGATGCGAAATACAAGTGCATTTTTTTTCTTATCTTGCTCCATTTTCATCAAGAATTATGTTTACAATGTCGAAACAAATCTTGTATGTTTTATATATAAGAATCTGTGTTATATTTAAATTTAGTGTGTTTTGCTATGTGGCTTTATTTGCATGGACACATATTTTCCTGTAATATGGAACCAAGAAGTTCCTTAAAGTGTCCTTAAAAAGTCAGGAAAGTACAAAAACGGGAAGGTTTTGAGGGTATCCATCCTGAAAAACATTGCATCTTTTATGGCGCTCAGGCCATTTGCCATCTAAAGGTACAACATTCTGGCCAGCTGCTATATCAGCTATTGATCCTGTGTATCTATTAAGCTTACAATCCAGGCATCTAAGATGGGTTGTTTTGGTGCCATTTTTGTTTAAGCTGCTTTTTTGTGTCTTGTTGAGAAATTGTCAAAACGTTTTTTTATTATTCAATCCTTTAATTTCCAGAGTCGAGAAGAAAAAGGACAAAGCGCAGAAGCGAATAAATGAAACTCAAGAAAGGGCCTTTTGGAATCTCCACAGACCACCGGTAAGAAATTAAGTTATATCTTTTCCTCTTAAATTTGTATTTTTAAAGGTCAAATGCATTTCCAATGCCCTCACACTCACAAATTAGTCCGTTATTGACATCATATCCAGCAGTTGGTTTTTATTGAAGTATGTGATTTTTTAACCTACAAACTCATTGTGCCTTTAGTTGATAGAAATTAGGGGTGTACCGAATCAGGATTTTCAGAATCCGGCCGGAACCGGATTTACCGGATTTCTTTGTGGAATATCCGGCCGGATTCTACCGGATAATCTGACCATTTATAGAATTTTAAGTAATAAAAAGTTTTGAGCCACTTTGCGAAAAAATGTATAGCGAGAAGATCAAAGAGACCTATTCAGGGTTGCCAGATTGAATTTACAAACGAAGGCTAGACTGGTGAGCAATTTAAGTCAAAATGCTCATAAAAAGGCCAAATCAAAAACTCTCTCAAGAATCCATCGAGCAGGCACTGGTTATATTTCTACGCTTGTGCCTGTTAGATAATTTCTTAATTTTGATAAGAATCTTACTTTTTTCCAAAACCCTTTGCTAATATCAAGATAATATTTAGGTTAGGTGATAAAATTTGAAATTTGGTTAACACTTTGTAGTTAACTACTAACTATTCTATGAATGTAGTAATTATTTATTAATTTTGGACGTCTGCTGAAAAGGCCAACAAGGTCAAATTTTTCCAGGCAATCTAAATCTAAAAACCAAAAATGAAAAATTTGGCCTAAAAAGCCGATCTGGCAACCCTGGATCAAATTTGTGAATTATATCATCCAGTCTTCCTGTTTCGTGATGACGAGCACTTTCATTTCAAATCTGTTTTCAAGGCGCTTGTTTTATCATCGATATTGTTTAGTTGTGGAAAATCCATTTTTGATCACTGTATGAAGGGAGTCTGACTTGGTTTTCCAAATTTTCTTAGTTTTGATTAAAGCTTTGGAAAATCCGGCAACTGGCCGGATTTCGGAAACAAATCCGGCCGGAACCGGATTTTCAAAAAATCAGCAATCCGGCGCCGGATTATCCGGCCTACCGGATATCCGGTACATCCCTAATAGAAATCAGCTTAGAGGAAAAATTTTGCAGAATTGCTAAATTAGATCTACATTTTGTCAACTAAAAACTTGAAAGTTTGTCTAAATCTTTCAGTAAGACCCCACTTTTGTTTTCCTGAACATCACGAAGATTTGATCGAAGGAATAAGTCGTGGTTAGAAAGATAAGCTATTCTTGATCCATAATTACTGAAACATTAACCAAAGGTCGCTAAAATTGCGATGATTTAGGAGCTCAGACTAGAAGTTAAAACCATAATTTATCGCTACTAAGTATGGTATGGTGTAGGTCAGAACCCTTTTCATTGCTGAATTAAAAACCTCTGTAATCCATGGACTGTTAGCTTTAGAATAATGAATAATGAAGTACAGGGGATCGTAATTTTGAAAAGTTATATTCATTCATCGATATATGAGAGAGCAGTCTTATTTTGTGAAATGTCATAGTTCTAATATATACCTATAATTAAGAATTTTTTTCTCTGAGAATTAATTTTTTATTAAAACATATCTTGTCATGTTATGTTATATTTCCATTAAGAATATAAAATCGAAGAGAAAATGCACGATAATTTTCCTGAAATTTCATTTTCCAGGCTTTGACAGTACTTTGATCACTTATTTTAGCCTGGTGCCAAAAATGTTCTGGAAGCCGACATAAAGAAAGTAAGAATGGATGAAAATGGTTTTGGACCGAGGCATGGAAAGGTAAGTTGGTCACCTAGACGTGGGAACCAAAGGGTACATGGGTGCACATGCCACTTTTTGCAGCTAACGGAGGTACCCCTTTTTTGCCAACTTTGCCCTTGCCCCCCAACTTTTAAAATGCTTCTTACGTCAATGGATGGGCGATTCATGCTTATTTAACGCTTTCAAAACCATGGGTCAGTTATATATGTCTCACACGTAAAAGAAGTCGCTCATATTATTACCTTTTGATGAAAGAGGTTCAGTGTGACCCCCTTGATCAAAAATTGATCAAAGATCGACTAGACCATCTTTCAGCGACCCCAATTGATCGCTATGAAATTAGCTTCTTTCTGTCTGTTGAAACATATGAAACTTTCACTTCAAAATCGTTTAAAATGCTTTCCGTATAGGAAACCAAAATTTGTTTGCCACGGGGAGGTAGATTGATTGTCAACTGCCCCCTCCCCCCCCCCCTTGAGCTGTTAGATGAAGGGGAGGAGACCATTCGTATCATGGATGGTACTTTGACTCAAACGCTCGATCTTGTGCACTTTGAAGTGTTTTGTAATGAACCTGCATGTCAAGGGCAATGCTGCCATGATTGGGGATGTCACAATATGTTCAAACTTATTGCTGCTCAACCGTAGTGAATAGAATAATTTCACTTTGGCCTTCCTAATCTTTAACAGCAATACTTCATGCGGAGGGCGCCCATACTTCCTTAATCTATTCAATTTCTATCAACAAATCAATTTTACATATAAACCCCGTTTCCTTTTAATCTTCATTGAAGCCCATTTTTTCGAGAGTGTAGGAGTTGAAATATCGTCTATCAAATATTGCACAGTTTGACTGTTGTTTTATTGATGTTTTGGTGATTCTATAATTGGTTGACACTTCTAATTACAAACTATGTTTGTTGTTCACGTAGGCCCGGGTTAGCCTCCAATTAGCCGCGGCAAAGATGTCTGAAGATGCTTTGAATCATGCTCTAGACGATGCAATGAGAAAGGTGTGTTAATCCATACCTTTTATTTTCTCGCCAGTTCTATTCATCTTCTACTTTGCCGATCGTCATAGACGTTACTGTTTTTTTGCTCTTGTCTTTGTATTACCTTGATCTTAATTGTTTCAGGTAGATGATATTCGACAACTGTTTCTAAAGCAAAGAATCAAGTCTTCGTCAGCTGCAGAAAGGTACATTGTTTAATGTCATATCCATGCCATAATTGAAGGCGTAAAGGCCCATTTTTGTTTAAAGAAGTATAAGATATGGAGAGAAACTGACTGACAGAAAGAAAGGCAAAAAGATTAAAGGAAGAGTACAAGTTTTTGAGGGAAAGTAAAGGGAGAGGGAAAAAATAGAATGATGAGAGAAAACGTCTTTAGAAATATAAATAGAAGAACAGGTGAAGTATAGATAGAAATTGAGGAAAAGAGAAAGAATTAGGGCTAGAAAGAAACGAAAGTATAAGAGTGGAAAGGAACAACAGGGCTAGAAAATAGAAAGAAAGAAGTTACGGAAAAGGTGAAAGAAAGGAAAGATATAGCGTATTTGAAGTTCTTGTGAGAATCAAATCATTGCTAGAAATATTCACAACATATGTATTTCTTACATTGTTCTGCATGGTTAATGAATCATTAGTGTGTGTTACCTTTTTCATTTTTCAGCCTTTTTTTCGAGGTGCTAATAAGCGATCTTAGAAACTGTTGTAGGATTTCCAACTCACAAACAAAACATAACTTTGTTATATGGATTCTGAGTTGATTCTTATTTTCTTTCAGTTTGATCAAGAAAACATCACAATACGCAACATATGACCCACTTCTCACCACCCCAACACCATCAAATCCCTGGATATCAGATGACAATGCATTCTGGCAAGATAATAACAAAAAGTAAGAAATATTGAGGCCCCTGATTAAGAAAGTAAATAGAAGAACCATTCATTGTAGAGTGACTTATACCATTAATAAGGTATTTTCAAAAAATACAATACGCTTCTACCTCAAATGCACGGTTTTTGGTATGTTGGGTGTGGTACTTTATCCAAATAACGACAATATAATGAGTAATAAACTAAGTACCAAAATGAAATAGACTGTTAAAAATACGATGTTTTGAGCATATACTCATTATATTGTCGTTATGTTTCTTTCTGTATGTGTATTAGCTGTAGTTTAAAGTATATAAGCTAAGACAGTACATAAAACCATGGATAGGTCAGTTTGTAGATGAAACACAGAACTTCAACTTAGAACTGTCCTGTTCGATACACCAGAGCGTGTACAGCTCTGCCTATACTGCATTGAGAACTCTATCACAGACCAATAAGAGCTGCTCATGATATATTAAGTATTTTTGCAGGCGAATCGATGGTTTAGGGCAAAAAGAACAAAGCGAGGTCTATGAAGTATAAGCTTTGCATCGAGGTTATTAAGCAGATGAGTTGGAAAGGAAATAAGTATAAGAGTTAGAAAGTTATTCAAAAAATAACGTAGTATAAAAATGTATAAAAAAGTAAGCAAGAAAGAACGTAACAAGTAAGATTAATATGAATAATAGGCAACCAGGAAGTTAATGAATAAAAAGAAGAAGAAACTGGATGGCAGATATATTTTATTTTTGTACAAGTTGCCGGTTGTATAGTTCATTGACTGCTCATTGCGTTCTTTGAGAGATCAGTAATGACATGATTTAAGCTTCAAGTAAAAACATTTTGAGTTAAACTTGCGCTGCATCATGTTTTAGAGCTGTTCCTCCCCAAAAGCAAGTCCGTCGTTGGTGCTTTTCGTTGGACGACTTGTTGAGTGATCCCCAAGGAACAATGATATTTTTGAAATATTTGGAAAAAGAATTCAGTGCAGAAAATCTAAGGTAAGGTGCTAGTGGCGAATGATCTTATTAGCATTATTAATTTCGTGGCTTTTTCTGACTGTGAAATATCTTGTTCTCGTTTTTAGAATATGTCTTGTTATAAGTCTTGTTTTTAGAATGTAGTAGGCTTTAAGCTGGTGAGAACGCAGTATTTTTATGATGGATGGAAGGGCTCATATTGTATGCACTATGCAGAACAAGGAGAGCACCCCATATTGACGAAAGGTGAGCAGGATTTGAGGAAAAGGTGAGCAGGATTTGAGGAAAAGAAAACAGGGTTAAATGGGTACGCCGAGAAAAGGACATGACCACTAGTATAAATGATTTAAAAGTGTTAATTTATCTATTCATTATATATTCTTTATAAACTTCCTTACAATGAATGTTAAATTAGCTAGAAATTTGACTTTGACTTTCAGGTTTTGGCTCGCTGTAGAAGAATTCAAGTACTGCCCTCTTTCATCAATTAACAGCACTGCCAAGGAAATCCTAAGGTTTGAATATTTTCAGTTATTGCCTGCGTAATGCCCTCGAGTTCTCTAAATTTTATTTTCTAAGTATCTTGTCTTTATCCTTTACTATGCTGTGTTTTAAAAAAGCTAAAACGTTATGTTCCGACCCTTGCAACTTGAGAGGGAATGAGCTTCAAACTGTTTCTATTTTTCTTCATATGTAAAAGAAATTCAGTTTTTAAAACTGGTATTAAGAACAGCAGCCATTCATTCGATTTACTGAAAAAAGTAAACTGAAACATTTTTGGTTTAGTTAATTTTCTTAAAATATCGGGAAAGTGAAGTTCTTTTCTTGCAAAACTTTTCATTTGACACTTCTAAAAGTACAGAACTCTGAGATATGACGAATTGATGAATTTCCTCGAATTGAAAAATCTAAAATGGATAGTATGGTCCTCCTTTTTCTTGCAATCTTTTTTTACATTTATTTAACTCAAAAAGTTTAATTCGAAACTTATATCACTGATGCCAATATGTTTTTAATTTGTTAGCATCTTTTGCAAATTTGCCAAAAACAGTAAATTTTTACAGGGGCCAGCAAGTAGGAGTTTCTTCCTAAAAATGAGCTAGTAAATCTATCCTCATTTGTTTGTTGTGAATGCAATAATATATATTTTCTAACAGTATTGCTATCTGATAAATGTCTTGCTTTTTCTATCTTTCATCCACAGGGATTACATTGGTAACAATGCTGTTTATCCTATTAACGTTGATCAGAGAGCAGTTGAACTGGTCAAAGAAAGAATGCTAGCTCCAAATCATTCCACCTTTGATCCTGCCCAGGTATTCTTCATTTTTGTGTGGACCTGAGCAATAACTTGGCGCTATATTGTTTATCGATATAACATGTTCCCTAAAAAACATTATCCCCCCCTGTCCGACTTTTCCCCGGCAATATAGTCATGAAGTACCAACTTGTCCCAGACCATTTAGTCAAGCAGCAACCATTTCTCTCCGACCATGTAGGCAAGTAGTTACCTCTCCTCGACAGCTATGTAGTGCCCCTTCTCTCTGACCATGTAGTCTTTTAGTACTTCTTCCTCCATGTCCATGCTGTTAGGCACCACCCTCTCATCCAAGGCCATGTATTTGAGGAGTACCTTCTCCTCACCGACCCTAGAAGCATCGTTCTGCAAAGTTTTGATTTTTTATTTCTCTCTGGTTTAGAGCTATTTCCAATGATAGGACTGTGGACATTATGTTTGTGATCAACCACGATGTTAGCGCCAGAGTTGATTGTTTTAAAGAATTTCGCATTTTTTGTGTGCTTTATATATGATGCTGCTTTGCACAATTTAGAAATAATATCTGTTCGTTCTCGTATTTCTCTAGAACCAGATTTACACCCTAATGAAGACAGATACCTACAAGCGATTTTTGAAGTCAGAGAATTATTTGTCGCTTTTAAGAGATACTCCACAATCAAGGCGTGGGTAGGTTGAATCTAGAAAAGTCTATAACTTTTTAAGATTGTTAGACGGAATTAAATATTTGGTCAAACGACTTTCTGGTTGTACGAAACTTCAGAATTCCAAAAAAAACTTTATCTTATTTGAAGACATTGCTGTGCTATGATAGAGATTTGAGCCCCCCCCTCTTCTACCTGTAGGAGGTAAGCATTAACGGGTCACACTGTGATTGTGTCGTTGGTTGATCCAGCCTTCATAATTATATATACTTTCAGTTTCCAAGTGATCCAACATCTTTCATCAAATTTGTGCTGCAGGGCCTTCTTCATTTTCAATAGAAAAGTGGTTTAAGAAGGGTGTGTCTTAGCAACCAAATGAACATTGTTGCTTTCCTGGTTATTGAACTACGAATGGTTTGAAATCCTTTTGACTGGGCTTTCCATCCACATTCCTCTATCAATCAACTCCTTCTAATACGTTTTGTGATTTGTTTTGGGGCGTATTAAATCCTTTAAGCCTGCCTTAAACTGACATCGCTTTTCAAAAGCCCCTCCAAATTCGTTTTCCTATAGTTATTCTATAATTTCACAACTGGAAATGATTCTTAGTGGTTCATTATAAAAATTTCAGGCGAAGTCGAACTGCTCAGTGGTTTGTGTAGCATTAAGCGAAAGATTATTGCTGATGGCCTGTGATAAAAAGCAAAGGACTGGCTTCTCTGTAGTGATGTCAATTCAAGACTTCATACACGTTTATTTACTAATCATTTCTCTGTATACCCGCCCATTCAACGACATACCCGATCGTACAAACTGCATGCCCTCGTCTTGTATGAAGTTTCATATCCCCCTCTTAGCAATGCATTGACAGATTGTTTAATTAAAGGTCTCCGCGCCTTATTTCATAGTGTGTTCTATGGTTTCGGCAAGATGTGGCCCTAACATTGAGGAGTCAATGTTCCCAAGTTCCCTGAATTTTTCGAAAATGCCTAGAATAAACCCAGGAAGGATGAAACCATTTGGAATGCATATCTTAGCCACATAGTCAAAATACTACTTTCTTCCCATGAATAAAATCAGTATGTTCCAAAGCATGGAAAAACTATAAGCATGGCCTAAAAACTTGTCCCTTCACCGCTTTTGCTTATTTTTCATGTAAACATAACGCAGGAATAACGTCCCAGTTCATTTCGTTGTAGGATCGTAGATGCAATTAAAGGATGGCGCAGTCCAAACAAATAATGCGAACCATAGTAACCTCGTTTTCGTTTTTCACATCCATTGACGTCATTTTCAGATATTGTTATTTTTGCTGACACTTTGTCTTTATATCTTTTATTCGATTTTTCGAGTAATTGCGTGGATTTTCACTGTTGCATTTGAGACAAGACGTCCTTATCTCACTATCAAATGTGATTTCTAGAATGCTAATTATTTGAGAAATCAAAATTGTGCATAACTTTGAGTGAGCAAAGCTCTGACTCCTTTGTCATTTCAGTCACTTGAAAGAAAACACCAGTTCCATAGGCGTAAGAGACCCAGGGGCTGGGAGGACTGCAGCCACCTAGTCAAGCAAATTTATCGCATTTGAGGCTCCATTGCGGCAATTCTTTCTCAATGACTTAATAATACTCGGGTAAGACCCGTACTTAGCCCACACACCCCCCCCCTCCATTTTGCGTCCGCTACGCCCATTACCCGTTCGTACATTTAAATTAAAGGTTCTTTTGCCAGTTTCTGATGCGTTCGACTACTATGTACCTTATCCCCTTTTTTCATTTAATGAATAAATGACTGGTCTACTTTATTGAAAGAATAAAACCCAAAAAATGAGCACTTGGGACGCTGAGCTTAGTTTTTTTCCTCGTTGTTTCGAAGACAAATTCATGGCCATAAGATTTGGTATTAAAAACACAAAGTAATACATTTCTTCATTTTTACTTTATAAATGTTATTATGATTTTATTGAATATAACCTTTGTACGCCACATTCTTGATTCATCCTTGTAATTGATGTTGTAATTGTATTTATCCGTTTAAATATTTCAAATCATGTACAGATACTTTATAAATATGTTAAATTTATATTGTATAAGCTGATACCTGGTTTTGTGGACAAGATAAATTGTTAAACAAATGATTATGAATATTTTTCAATGGAACAGAAACCCTGTGTTTTATTATCGTTTCTTAAGAGTTTCTTAATTATGATGTCATGAATGATGATATGAAATGTTCGTGATCCTTTTCATCACTTCAAGAGATTCGCTTCCGTTCTGATGCTGATTTTGATGTGGGAAGTATATTTTTATCCCTTGTGTCTTAAGTTCTAGGCCAACAGGGCAATCTTGTTCTTGGATTTTACAAGATTTCGTTGTTCTCAGTTTTATCACGATTTAATAGTTTCTTAATTGTTTTGCTTCGAGTACTGAAGTTTCTTAATTTTTTCTGACTGTCCAGTACTCGTTTCTTATAGCCAGTTTCTTATAAAAAAAATGAGTGTATTTCCTCAAATTTAGAACCGACACTTCTTGTATCAATGGTTGTTTGATATTCTGACACCGGATAGCTGTCAAAGCACTGTGATTTTCATGCAGATGTGCGTTTGTTTTGCTAGGCACCACTTTATGAAGAACTTGAATTGCCTGCCAAAATTACTTGGAACAACCAACACTTTGCGCTGTGCTTTTCTATCTTATGTTTCTTTCCCGAATGCTACCACTTCCTCCCCCTTTCCCTAGAACAATGTTGATATTTTATAAACATATCATACAAGCAACAAGAAAAGCCTAAAGAGAGAGGATTGTTGAATTTGCTTTTGAAAACTGACGATAGTGTAAGACTTTCGGCTGGGATTGTTCATATAGAAGGCCTAATCACACTTCGACGACACACGTTGGTAAAATTAAGTGTTCTATTCGATCCAATACGCTTTGTTATCTGGTTTTAAAGAAAAACTGGATTTAATTTTAAAAATGGAATAGTTTTGATAAATTAGGCTTTTTAATAATAATCAAGGACTTTTAACGTAATATTTTTTCATAGTAATAAAATTGTAAATTGGGTTTTTAACATTTCTTTTCTTTTAAGCAGGACAGGCATTGAAATCAGCAATATTTTTGTTGAAGCTTTTATCCTGTTGAAATATTCGTATTATTATTATTATTATTATTATTATTATTATTATTATTATTATTATTATAATTTTTCAAAAACCAAAGAAGAGTGCTTCGTCGTAGCCCCACGGAGGGCCTTATACTGGAAATTACCACCCCCATCCCCCCCCCCCCGCCCAAACAATGGGAAAGAGGATAGGCAGAAGAGAGACTTTATGTATGTTTTTCGAAGCAAACAATGATAGACTCGCTGCAATAAATCAGGGGAAGCATTCTTCGCTATGGTAAAAGCAAATTTGCCTTGAGTGAGCTTCTGCGCCCATGACAAACTTGGTTTGCCTCGAATAGATTCGCTTATGCACTTGCAAAAAGTATCAAATTTTATGAATGAAGCTTCCCTTCGAATTTTATGAGTGATGTTTTTCAAATTCTTTATCCAAACTGAATTATACGACTTTTTTGTACTTATATCAGAATTAACCAACATTTTTTTATCCGGTTACAATTTTCCATCTTTGCCCTTGTATTGAGGGACTATGCTTTGAAAACTTAAGTTTGAAAACTTTTTAATCGTTCTATATGAAAATTTGACCCTCTGTTTCTAATCACAGTTAAATTCTCTAAGAACAGAATGTTTAACTTTATTTTGTCATATTTTCAATGTCAGCATCATGAAAACTTTATTATATCTTGTTCTTAATCCAAAACTTAGGTCAAAGATTTTTGGAAAAGCAGTATTTTCAAAACAAAGCCCTAAATTTAATTGGTGCTTTTCCCATTTTGTGAGCTAAATCTCAGTGTGAAATTTTTGGAGCAGATTTTGGAGAACTTCTCGGGGTCATATTGAATAGGATAATGGATTTCAGATTGGTCTGTTTTGATCCGTAACTGGGTTTTTATGTGCTAACCAAACATCAATAATTTTTTCTGACGTTTTTTTCTCTGAAGAGTGTCAGATGAAAAGCTTAAAACTTAAAAGTATGGGTGAAATGCTTGCTTTTTCATAGCCACTTTAAGAAAATGAATTAACACTATTTGGTGTATAGAACAGAAAAATTATAAGTTGCCACTCTTTACTAATTACAAGTTTTAGGCTTTATTCGAACATTCGGTAACTCACCAGTCAGACATCAGGCAACTTCGAACTGTCTTCCTTAGCGTGTACAGGTTGCATTTACGGCATCTAGCACCTTGTTTCAGAACAGTAAACAGCAATTTTCAAACTATCACCTATATTAATCGCCCAGCCCAAGCGAAGTATGAAAAGGCAATGGTCCCAAATGTTGTCAGAAGGCAATACTAACCACTCAATTTTTTATAGCTGCAAAAAGTCTTAACACATTTGAAAATGAAAGTTCTCAAAATAGGTTTATGGTATGAACAGATAGACTTCTCCTAACTAACGTCACTATATTGCAAATTTGTCTTTTCCTCTTTAAAATAGCCATGACTTTCATTTTAGATTTTAAAAAATTCAGTAAATTAATGGGAAAAAACGTAAATTGCCTCAAGTATATGCCGTGGAAAAAGACTCGGGCGGTCCCCGTTTTGCCCGCGGGCCTCGTTTTGCCTACGGGCCCTTGCCTCTTTGTCCCTCTGATAGGACTGGCGGCAGGCGCAAATTAATGCCATTATTTCCTACCCACATTGATGTAGGTTTGTACACATTCAGTTGAATTGGTTAAATTTATCTATTTTCCTACATTCGATGGAACTTTGGCTGTGACATGCACCAGAATCTCTCCTCTGTACCCCCCCCCCCCTAGCATCGTTACGGAAGGTTTTTTTGAAATCCTCAATAAAAAGATTGACTTGTTGAAAAGTATGAATCTAATTTTAGTCTTTTCAAATCACCAGGACATAAAAATACTTTTGCAACAAGAAATTCAAAAATCTCTATTTTATTGAGGTTATACTTAAATGTGCAACAATTAGGCCTAATTTTATTCTTTGGCAAAGGAATTTATAATTTCAGTATTGGAATTGTGCAAAGCAACTTCATTGAAAATCTTTATTTCTAAAGTAGAAAAAAATTACTTAGCTGTCTGTTTGTTGTATTGCATCCCTTTGTCACCTCGTTGCGCTCTAAGATTTTTTGTGAAGCTATTGACAAGAAGGACTGTGCCCATTTTGTTCAGGCGATATTCAATTCCATTCACGTGTTTTGTTTTATCAATATTTTTGTGCTCGTTAAAATCCCGTTTGGTACAGCGTTTTTAATTCGTGTTCACAGCTTAAGCTTTCTCATTTGGCGTTGAATCATCACCTCAGGATATGATAGCTGATATAACAACTTCATTTTCACTGTTTCTTAGATCGACTGCAAAGTCATTAATTTAGTGCGCGACATCTTTAGCTGGCTTGTTTGCTTTCAGGTTGTTTGTTCCAACATGAAGGATGAGAACGATGGCATTTCTCTTATTCCGTCCATTTTGGAATGATCAATTATGAGAATATTCTTTTGGCTTCCTTTTATCTTAACTCTTTGTTTCTTTTATTCTATTTTGTTGTTTTTTTCATCGTCCTTCAGTCTACCACTTTCACGTGGCAGGCTGTTCTACCATAACTGTGTGACTGGTTTTCAAGCATAATTTGCATGGGTCGTCCTTAGTTGAGAGAAGTGAAAAGCGATATGTCCCTACTGAGTTGCTACTCCTAGTCCCAGCAGACTTTGTACTGTCCCTTGACACTTGAGAATTTTTCACTTTTGTCCTCTGAACTTTGCCTTTCGACTTTTGGGATGTCATATCTTCGTGTGTGGAAATATCTTTTCAATTGGTTTTCGTTCAACTTCTTTATCTTTTGTGACATCTTTGTCTTTACTACATTCACATTTGGCTCCCTTGTCTCTTGTGGTTTCTGTGTTCCACTGGGAAAGAATTTCATTGCATTATCAAGATATTTCCTTACTTTAAGGCATTTAAACAATGCTTCGTTGTCTTTTCAGTGGGACCTACCCTTTCCTGACAAGAAAGATTTTCTATTTTTGTTAAATTCTTTCTTTTTAGTTTGATTTTACTGTTTTGCTCACATCCTGGTGTTTTTTTTATTTAAACAGCTTATAAACTGTGTGTTTTGACAAATTGATTGGAAGAGCAAGGAATACAGTAAACTTTCTTTAATGGCACTTCAGTAAAGACTACAGAATTAAAATTCAACAGTCTGTCAGACGATTAAAACAATGAAATCTCCACAAAAAAACACTTGCGTGAAAAAAATTGTAGATCGCTCTCCGCCGGATTTCTCCTGGGGAAGGGCCTTGAAAGGGTTTTTCACATCAACGGCCTTTTGAGGAATTTTGAGGAGCTATAAATTTTGAGGAAGGAAGGAAGAAAAGAAGAATTGATTCAGTAATCTGAAAATGAAGATAAAAATATTTCTTTTTTCACCTTAGCTTATCGAGGCATAGTGACATAGCAGAAGAACTATTTCTAAAAATGTCTAAGATTGCTAAAAGACTAATTAAAGAATGTAGAAAAATGCACTCCAGAGGAAAATTTCTGAGCGCCACGCCCTAAAATGTCTGTGGCAGTGTTGATACCAAAATCAGCAGCCTGGCAATCGTTACAGATCAATGGCAGCCGAGGAACTGAGAAAACACTATAAAAATACAATGATTTACACCATCAAGTTTCAGATAATTAAATTGACAAGATATGTTTAAAAAACAACCACAAGTTTTGACTTAAAAGAAGCAAAGGTCTTAGAAAAGATTTTTTTGTTATAAAAAGCTAATTTGCGGTTACCATTGAATAAGTATGTAACAGAAACAGGGACCGTGGAACCAGGGGGCTAAGGTCCCCATTAATTCCTAAAAAGTAATTAAAACTGTACAATGTATTATCATGCTCTTGGTGTTATCATATGGTGCCCCCTAAAAGCCCTGACCCCTTTACTCTGTAACGTCCCTGAATGGAAAACAGCAGAAAAATACTCAAAGTATAGCAGTTAATTCAACACCTCCACTGGCCAATTGTACCTTGTCTTAGTGTAACACAAATGATATATTTGGTTTAACTCCTTATTTACATGGCTTTTTTATCTTTATGGCGACATTCAATTTTTGATGGGTATATGCATTCTATTAATTGTTATCCTAAAAGGAGGTTTTGAGACCGGTACAAAAAACTAGAATAATAATCATATCCTAAATCCTGTTTAACGAACAAAAACTGAATAAAAATGAATCAATGAAGGAAAAAAGGACTCAACAGTCACCTAGAGGAATTTGATGTTGTACGGACAATAAATATTGCTTACAGCATACTAATTAAGAAACAGCACTTATAAATAACTACAAAAGGTTCTACAAAGTTTTTCATAGATAGAATATTTTTTATTCATCCTGATATTTTAGCCATTTAAAAACATCAACCCGACGCTACTTTCATTTCCTAGCCCGCATAGGCCTCACACCGCAGACTCGTTTTTTCTGTAATGGAACAAGCTGTCCGCATTTAGATCTTCGACTTCATGAAGGGAGTCAACGAGTAGCTTGACAACCTAGAAAAAGGTGGGTTTAGCAATCAGATGAAACATATATTTTATTTGCAGCAAAGAATGAGATGGAAATCTCTCATTTGAAGAGAAGCAACTCTTTGACGTCTAATTTTTTAATCTCAAAGGGCAGAGTAGTTTATTTCGAAGGATGGATTTACAAGGTGAAAGATATGATGGTTGAGTTTTAAATAACAATACAATGAAGATCATGAGCAATCTTCCCCTTTAATGGTAGACAATGCAAATAGTAATTAATGTTGCAGACACAAAGTATATTAACTTCAATGTTTTTTGCAGTGCATGGATCATAGAAGATAATGTAGGATTTATAGATCTCTTTTTATTCTGTGAGCTGGCGGACTACACTCGACTTAAGAAGCAGCCCATGCAAATTGAATCTTTAACTGAGAAAACGTAAAAGCATTGTCAGGCTTATTTTTATATTTTGAGAATTTCTTCAAATTTTAGTTCTTGAAGAACATTTGCTCACTAGAATGGCTGGAATAAAGCATGGTTTCCGAATTACTAAAAGGGACATTCGTCATATAAGGAATTTTATTTTGAAATAAATTTTGACGCTGCAATCTCTTAAAAAATGCAAATGAGAGTTCTTCGAGAACTAAATAAAGTGTCTCAAATTATCAAAAAGGTTTGAGGCAATTAGAAGTTTAACATAACGCATTTGCAAATAAAATTTAATTTGTAAATAAACTTAAGCTCTTTCTCAGCCCTTTTCTGAATATCAGTTCTTACACAGATTTTTAATAAAAACACAACTCACGTTGAAGTTGGTGACAAGCGGAGTTCCAGAGTCAATCGCTGCTCGTCTGATCAAGTAATTATCCTTCACATACTTTGTGCTTTGATTGGGCAGATTGATAACCATATCGATCTCTTTGTTCTGGATAAGTCTAAGACAGGAAAGGCTTACTTCTTATAACTTTATACCAAAGACAAATTAAAGCAATCAAGATCTACCAAAATGCTCACAGGAAAATTTTTCCATCAAAACAAATTCTTTCCCTTCAATTATTGAGGTTTTACAACTAAGGATCGAAATTAGCATTTTGGGCATTTTTAGATATACTTGTTACGAACACCGCATGAATTTTAAGACTTAAAATCCGTTGATAGATTCTCCTTATCATTTCGAAATCATTTAGTTACATGCAGCTTTGATGTTGGTGATATACGAGCCAATGAATAGAGCCTTCCTATTCGCGCAAGTTTGTACCATATTTTAAACACTTGAAGGTTCTTGAAACCTGTTGCCAGTAATTATCTTACTCTGCATCCTTCAACTGATTGTTTTCTACTTAGAAGCACGCAATGTGGGAAAGAGGTTTTGGTTGCGCTGCAGTTGATGGAATTGATGATGGAATCGTCAACATGAACAGCCAATCAGGAAAAGATCCCGTACAGATATTCCAGAAAAAGATTTTGAAGCATAATAGGCCAAGAGCCCAAATTACCCATTTCCCTAACTTTGCCTACTTACCATCCATGCGTATATTTCATATCATAGCATCCATCAGTATGTTCCAAAACCTAGCATCCATGGATATCTTTTGGGATCGAGTATCAAAGCGTATATTTTAGGGCCTTGAATACAATATTTTAGGATATGAAAGAGAAAGTTTGCACCCTTCGAGCCTTTCCTAATCATTACTATTCCCTGCACCTTTCGAGCCTTGTCCTAATCATTCCTATTCTCTTGAACAGTGATTATCCGTTATCTAATAGCAAAGTTTTGAATACTCACCTTGTAGCACTAGGTAGGTTAGGAGTTTCTTCGTGCAGTGGCCAACCGACAGTGATTGCTGGAATGTTGTGTTCTTTCAAGTAAGCTGCAGTGGCAACAGTTCCATATAATGTGTAGCCAAGTTTGTGCAAAGCATTTGCAGTAGGCAAGAACTTTGGCTGGAACGATTGCTACAAAAACATCCAGGATTTCAAACGCTGATTTCAATTTGAGCTATTCAATATTTATGAAAAAATCATCCTAGAAAAAGATCATGAGGGGTACAAAGACGTTGGGCTCCCACAAAGAGGGTACAAAAGCACTGGGCTTTAATTCTTAATCTCTATTTTAGAACATAACAAAATAAAACTAGTCAACAGCATTGTCTCTTTAAACTAATAAACTCAAAAACAATTGCTAAAACTCAACGAAACTCGTGTATAACTAGTTTTGCAGTAAAATCCAAGCATAAAACGAGTTCAGAAAATAAAATAATGCAATTTACCTGAATGCCAATCATTATATTTTTCTTAGGTATTTTGAAGCCAGTCGACATCAGTGCTTTTAAAAATGCTGTATTCACTGTTCTGCCGAAACAGGCGACCTGGAAATCAATATGTAATGCTATCAATATATGAAGAGACTGTGAAAGCGTGTTATTCGACACAACACAAAGGGCCCTCTCTATCATGTTTTGCTGAACGTGACTTAAAAGATACCGGGCACTTGCTAGGGACAGTGTTATTTTCTGCGACAAAGCAAAGAAAATAAACAAAGAAAATGCTTCACAAGCCTCCTTCTCATAAGCCTCTTTCTCAGGAGCCTCCTTCTCACAAGCCTTCTTCTCACAAGCCCTCTTCGAAAAGCCTTGTTCTCCTTCATTGAACACGTTATCGTTGAAATTATTCTACAGAGAGCCTCCAACAACATGCAAGCATATGGTCAACATCATTAGACACCGGTATCAAAAGCTCGTTTGATACATAAAGTAGAATATAATTTTCGAAATTTAGTAAAAACAAAAGCTGAAATGGGTATCTAGACCTGGAAAGAAAGCCCGATGAAACTTAGGGACTTGGCTGTCACACACTAAAATAAGATCAAAAGTCTGCACACAGTCAGAATCTGTATCAAGCGCTGCCTATTTATCTGATATTCAAATGCAGCTTCATTGCATTTACAAGAATTTTGCATGGCTATATTGAAAAAGAATGGCCTTACCTCACCCGTTGATGCCATTTCACACCTAAGCAAAGGATCGGCATCTCTAAGACGAGGCCAAGAAAACATGGGTGCCTTTAAAAGCAAGAGAAATGTGATAAGATCAAAACAAAAACTACTGTTAGAAGAAAATAAGCTTTAAAAATAAATTTGATAAATGAAGAAGGGGTTGTAGTATTGAATAAAAACTATTGAGGAAGATGCATGTGAATTTGAAATAGAAAAAGTAACCTTCATTCTATCAGACAGCCCCTAATCACAAAGTGAGTCACAAAGCAACTCTCTAGTTATATAGAGACATATCTCTAATAAAAAATGTGGAGTCAAAAGCGTTGCAAAATATTAAAGACCTTTTTAAAAGTATGTCTGTGAATATGACTTTTTCACGAAAAGCTAAAAAATTATACCTTGATTCCAACATAATCCGTAGGTACCGTGTCATTTTCTAATGGTATCAACGCGTTTTGGTCCAGCGGTGCGTTCACAAAAACCCGTGTTGCTGTTTTGATGAAATCAGTTCCTAGAGTTTTTGAAACAAACGGAAAGGACCGCGAAGCACGAAGATTCAATTCAATCACCTGAAAGTACAAAAGGTTATTGTAAACATAACTACACAAATACAGACAACGATTTATACAATGGCCGTTTCAATATCCCTTAATCAACAGCTTGGTGATATTCTTAGGCAAAGAGACAAATATAAGACGGCAAACTACGAAAACTGAAATACTTTGATATCATTTCAAGCTATTTCACATACCATGATATCATCTCCTTTTGCCAAAAACTGGATGTTCAATGGGCCTGAAATTTCAAATCGCTTTGCAATCTTCTTTGTCACCTCTTTCACCTTGAAGTAAACCAAAAATAAAATCAACTCTATGTGAACCAGGCACAACTGAGTTAAATCTTTTACAGAAAACGCTTAACCAAAAGGAAACTGAAGCAAAAAAATATTTGCAATAAAAATATTTGAAACAGACCTTAAACGTTTAGAATGAAAATCATAAAAAAATTCAGATCCACAAAAGAAATTAATGTCCGGCTGTGGAAATAACCGTAAAAAAAGAAAATTTTATCAAATCAAAGGAAAAATGATTCAATTTCACAAGGAATCGTTTTGCATTTGGTTCTTAAGGCGGCAACGGCGTAAGATTAAAAGAATAAAAAAGTGGTATCATTTATATTGAACCTTCTTTCTATGTGCTTGGCTGATGTTCTGAGCGGGTTGAATGAGAGTGGCATCACCAGAGTGAACTCCAGCATCCTCCACGTGCTCAGATATTGCATGAACAACGATCTCCCCATTTCGAGCAACGGCATCCATTTCAATCTCAGCTGCGCCTTCTACAAATTTGGTCATTACAACTGGATGTTCCTGCAAGTAGAAATCAAGCGTTTATCAACTGGATCATGGCATCTCTTTTCAAGTATACTTTACTACCCCACTAACCAAGCTTGGTCATTGCCACAAAGGCCTGAACAGCCTCATCTACTTACAGCTGATTCTCGGATGTATCTCTCAGAATTTAGAAAATGTAAACAAAAATTGATACAATAAAATAAGGACTTTGTACAAGAAATGAATTATCAGTACGACGTTTTGAGCATAACTCCTTATCTGATCGGGTCTGCGATGATCTCTATGTAGCTATTACGACTCATGTAATGATTAAAATATAAAAAGCTCTGTTATCAAAATTTACAAAAGCCATAGACTCTAAGTATTGACATACCAGTGAAACCTTGCTTGCTTCCTCAAGGAATGTCTTAAGCTCATCAGGTCCATATGCCACGTTCATAGCTGACCCACTGAGGACATACGAGGGCCTTAACAGGCAAGGATAGCCAACAGTAGCAGCAAAGTCCAGCGCTTCATCCTGTTAAAAAAGGAACTTTAGAAAAGGAGATGCTTCATCTACCATTCATAACTCACAAAGTCAACAGACAAGTGAACATTTTTTTCCTAAACAGCAATTATTGACTACAAACGGAAGAAAGCGGATACTTACAACGGAAGAAAGCGCTCTCCAAGGGGCCTGAGCAATGTTTAATTCATCCAATATCTTTGAGAAAACCGACCTGAAAATTGATATTAAGTTGAAAAGGTATCAAGATTCGATTAAAAATTTTTCGTGAATAAATAACTACAAGTTTTCTTTTCATACTGTTTCCTTGAGTAAATGCAAGCAAAGCAAAACAAGGCAAAAGCGAATCATATCTTTATGAATGACATTTTCCATTATTCACATATATAAAATAAACAATACCTGAATAGTGTAAAATAAGAAATGGAAGTCACGTGTACCTCTCTTCAGCTCTGTCAATCATCAGTGGTGAAGTGCCAAGGATGTTCGCCCCACTGTTGTGAAGCGGCATGCAAAGGTTGTTGGGTATCTGACCACCAACAGAAATGATCACTCCAGAAGACTTCTGTAAAAGACCAGAGAAGAAACAATGTCAAGAAAACTATGAACGTTAAGATAGCAGAGGCAAATAAAAATGGAGCAAAGATACAAAGTTTCAGGGCCTAAGCTACGAATTTGAAAGTGGGGGCTAAGGCTAGCAAAAGTAGGGGGCCAAGGCTTTTTCCCTTTTACTGCAGCTCTACAACTACTTACTAGTTGGGGAGGGATGGCCCGGTGGCGTGGGCCTTGAGTCTTCCATTGCCCAGTTTAAAGTTGCAAAACATCATCATAAAAAACCATACAAGCACAGTAGACCTTCTCTTTAAAAGGTCTTTTTGACATAAGCACCTCGTCAGCAGGTTTAGATTTCGATATCCTCAACTCATTTAAGCTACAAATACCAATTGGAATCACTACCTCAGCATCGTAAATATCCATGACTCTTTCGTGCGTTAACTCTTCGAAATACAGTCGATCACACTCATCGTAGTCTGTGCTCACAGTTTCTGGGTTGTTGTTGACAACGATCTAAAGCAAGAAATTGATAGCTAGCAATGATAAATAGTTCTGAGGTTCCTTCAAATAGGGCCAGCTGCACTATTGTTTTTTCATATTCATGGATATTACATGAAGTATCTACCTACAAAGCTATCAGCATCAACAGCAACAGCTGTTATGATAAAAACACTTACTGTTTTGTGGCCCATTTCTCTCAAAGCTCTGATACTGGAGACAGCACACCAGTCAAATTCAACACTGCTACCTAGAATCAGAGTAGTTGTGATGTTATAAAAGAGTTGTAGCCACTAAAGTATTTCATATTTAGTTAGCAGAAGCAAGCAAACGGAGCAAAATAGTTATTGTTGAAAACACATAGGAAAATCTAACCCTTGTCATCGATATCAAGTAATGTAAAAAAAAATCAATCGGATAAATTAAAACAAAGGATTCATCACAAGACATTTTATCAAACTTCTTACCAATATGATATGGACCACATCCAAGGACCATTACTCCTTTATCATTAAAGCCGATGTCGTGTTCCTGCAAAAAACAATAGAGGGAGCCTTTATAGAAGTAAAAAGTTCAAAGGAAAGATATTTATCAAAAAATTACTAGTTTGTCAACTACTTAGTAAAAAAACAAATTTCACCAGAAACAAAGCTATCATTGCTCAACATTTATACTCTATTTCTCATCTTCTGCTTTCATTAGAAACATAAAAATAAAAGTATCTTTCCTATAAACGCCATCCTCAAAATGGTGCTTCATCAGAAAAATTAAAAGAAAATACGAAAGAGGCATATAAATTAAGGATCTATTTACTTGCAATAATTAGAAATAACAATTAGGTCATTTCGAAATTCCTCCTTCTGCAGCTCATATTGCAAGCAAAAGTGCTGCATTTTTTATTGTATTTCTTTAAATAAAAATTCATTGCAGGTCTTACCGATCCGTTGTAAGTGCAATACAGGTAATTGGTAGCGGCTGGGTACTCTGCTGCCATTGTATCAATCTGCAAAGAAACAAAGCAGTGGCGAATTACAACTTCATGTTTTGCTACTATGATCTAGTTATGTTTGGCTAATATTTATTATTGAATGCGATTTCGGTTACTGTATGTGCTATGCCAATTCTCAGACTTTTCAGCTTCTACCAGCCCCCACGCCCCCTCCCCCCTTCTCGAAGTGACTCAGAAAATCAATCGGATATTATTTGTGTAGCAAGTAGAAGGAGATAGGCCACTCTGTAAAGAAATTCGAACTTCAATACCCACTATACAAAAAGCTCTTTTCCCGTCACTGGGTACACATTCCCTTCTTCTAGCCTCGTTATGCTCAAGGAAGGTAAGGAAATCTAGTTCACTTTTTTAAGTTGATGACCATTTTGTTGTTGTTTTCTTTTGCCCTCCTCAGGGTCGTCCTTGTGGTGCGGAAAAATTCTTTTTATGTAGTTTACTGACTAGTTTATTATTGTAACATTATTACTAAAATAGGAAAAATGCTATCTAATTAATGCTACTACCTCCACAACAAAAAGGCGCAACCTTTCCAAAACCGCACATCAGCAAGCGTGTGCCAAGTTACATAGTATACGTTTAGAAAACGCAACTATGCGAGATTTTAGACCTCCGCGAAATATGACTAGGAGTAACTTCAATTCAATTACAAGCCAAATAAATGGAAAGGAGATATAGTAAATCACCAAAGATTTTGCACAATATTAAAAAAGCTCTTGCCACACAGTATATTATGTAAATATACACTATCTACACTTAACATACTGCAACTTTCGTAAATTCGTACCTGTTTAACCCAGGGCTTGATTCCCTTTTCCACTCTTGATACCCTGACGTCATTTTCAGGCAATCCAAGAATTCTACCCATCTGTTTGTCTGACATTCCCAACTTCTTCGACTCAAGCATCATTTCTTCTGATATTTTATCTCTAAAATGAAATTTTTTGCATGTCAGTACGTGTAAAACTCGTAAGAGAACAACAACAATATTTCCAGAAACTGTAAACATTTATTCTCTGGATTTTATAGTAAATATACTAGGCGCTAAATAACTGTTATAATACTTGAAAATGAAGGAACCTTAATTCCAACAAAAAAAGCTGTTTATGGACAGATATAATTCCTTAAAGGAAGTATTATTCCTTAATTATTCGCAAAACCTTGCAAATGTTCAAGCACACAAAATTATATCATTATTGGTGCATTTTCTCACGTAAAGAAAAGTAACGCTCTAAAAAACTCACAATGATCCAGCAGCCTTGATGTCCTTTTCAAGATGAAAAATGTCTTCAAGTTTGTGCAAAAACCACTTATCGATGCCTGTGAGTTCGGTTATACGATCAACTGTATATCCCTGGGAGAATGCCTAGAAAGTAGACGTTTTATCAATACATTGCCTATCAATTATCTTATTTTATACTTTAGATGTGGATAAAATTCTGAAGTGTTCATAGTAATCTCTGCAATGGTTAAACTGTTAAAGAAATCAACAGTAACTTAGTTTTATTACGATAACTTTTTCGATAATTATAAACAGTTTGGCAAAATTGTTTCTTTTCATAGCCGAAAACAACAAGAACTTTTTGCAGACAAAGACAAGCGATGAAGCCAGGTATTAACTATGTAAGCCATAAAATCAGCATTTATTTAAACTGAATATCTACAACTAATAACATCGCGTTTATTGTTACGGAAAGCAATGACTCTTACCTTTGCAATAGAGAATATTCTTGTATTTGAAGGTACAATCAAGCGTTTGTCAAGTTCCTCTGTTGGAATTAAATTGTCACTTTTGTCACCAGGCGCCTTTAGGGAAAGTAAATGGCACTTCATGTCATTTTCACCAACAACAGCATACCAGAATGGCAAAAAACATATCAATAAAGATGCCCAGTCAATTAGGGAATAGAAGTAAGATTTTCGGTCTGATTTAACAAGGGATACAGATTATTCCTTATGTCCAGTTTCACATAATGAAGCACTTAACCTCCAAATATGAATATCATGATCGCTGACTGCTTGGGCAGTTATTCGTTATAGATCTCTTGCCAAGACGAATACAGGCCTGTAGTGAGTAGGGTCTCATGACGAAATTCACCTAGTTAGAGCTGGCTTTAAGTGCACAAAAAACAGAAGATACGATACCTGTGAAGTAAAGCCATCAAGAGCTGGGTGAGTCATCCTCATCGCTTTTTGGATGCTTTCTTCAAATGATCGACCGATTGCCATCACCTGCAGAAGGAGCGAGGGTTCTGAATATCATGCCTTAGTCTATAAGCCAAATCATGCAAAGACAAACATTTGATTGCTAATTTTAATTGTTAAATTCAGAATTTTAAAATATTTCTGAAACCAAAAAAGATGTGCTTGTCAATCTAAAAAACGATTGTTTATTTTGATAAAATAAATTGCTCAGCATCAACCAACTGAAAACAACGATTCTGCGCATTACTGCCATATTCCAAGAATATCATTTACAACATCAACAACACAGATAAACATGGTTTTAGATTCGATTCCCTAACACCAATTTCCCCAATATAAATGGTTAAGTAAAAGAAAACATTCTGGAAAGTGACATTAGAGGTTTCAAAGAAGCAAGGTTTTAACAGCACTCACCTCACCAACACTCTTCATTGAGCTGCCAATCTGCTTTGATGTCAAGTGGAAACGATCAAGGTCCCATCGTGGAATCTGATGGAAAACAAAAAAGACAAAAATAAGAAAGATCGAAGAATAAAAATATGAACCACTGACAGTAAAATTTTAACCAAGAAAAATGGTGAACAAAAAGAAGGTAGCTTTCAAGGATGCAAATAGGAAAGAGACGAAGGATAAAAGAGACGAAGGAAGGATACAAATATTGTTATCTAGCTTATGATAAATTTTTAGACTCAAACTCTGTGCTCATGCTGGAAGAAAGTACAATTTTCTATAGCTTTTCATGATTTCCTATCTCAAACACTATGGTAAGGTAACAACAATGCTCATACGAAGCTGGGTTGACAAGAAGCTCTTTCCAGTTACTTAAACTGTGAAAGGGGTAGGATAAAAGTTCTGAAATGATATTTCTACACTCGTGTAAGCACTGTCCTGCGCAAAGATTTGAAACCATCAAAATACCTTTGTTACAATATAATCCAAACTTGGCTCAAAGCAAGCAGTCGTTTTCTTGGTTGTCGAGTTTTCAAGTGAGGGCAAATCAATACCAAGGGCGAGTTTTGCCGCAATGAAAGCTAGCGGGTAGCTGAAAAATAAACGAATCCAGGTAAGGTTATTGTCCATGAATAATTATAAGTTCAAATGATACCTTTCGATCATTTCAAATTGAAGTTGTAACGTTTAAATGACTCCCTCTACACAAACTAAAAACCTGGGACTCTACTTATCATGGTTGTGTTGAAAATGATTTGAATCAATCTTTATACAGAGAGAGATTGGTGCTTGGAATATAGATATCGCTAACCTAGCCAACTTTAGATGTATAGATCTCGTTTTCAGCATTGATTCAAATGTCCTTTGCTTTTGACAACTTGGGGCAGTATAGTCATTTTGTATTTTGATGCCCAGTCGAGCGAATGTATCACAATTTCAAAGACGGGTGGCCAAACGCTATTGACATTTCACTATGTAAAAAATGAGCGTTGTAAAATCAAGAGTGGTAAGAATTTGGTCGGGGCTTAGCTTAAACGGAAAGCTTAAACGCAGATAAAAAATGACTCAAAAAGCGATTAAAATACCCTGTAGCCTTTGATGCTAAAGCTGAACTCCTTGACAGCCTGGCATTGATTTCGATGATGCAGTATTCCAGTGACTCCGGGTGCAACGCGTATTGAATATTGCACTCTCCAACAATGCCAAAATGACGAACAACCTTAAAGATGGCAAAAACGTAATCTTAAAAATAATATAAAGAATATCTAAAGAGCAATCAGACTGTGTGTATATTTCTCTTTGTAATGCAATCCGACTGATTTGTCTTGTGTCTCTTTGCCTATTAAATCTAGATAATCTCCTACTTGAATGCCTAAAAAAATGTTTTCGACTCTGCAGAAATTTTAAGATTTACGCAGAAGTTTTACGCAGGCAAGTGTCGCTATGTCAATATGTAAACAAATGTAACAAGGCAACGCGTGACTACAAAACCAACAATGCATTGCACGCGGCCGCACATATGACGTAATTTGGGGAAGGCTAGAAAGTGAAACCTCTCCCATGCAAAATATCTCTTGGTTTTTCAAATGTGATAAAATTACCCGAGAACTATTGTAGGTAAAACTGCAGGAGAAGGAACGTGTGAAAAGCAAAACGATCAAATTTTAATGACAAAGTTATTAACAGTTGAACTGGCCTAAATTCAGGTTTATATAAAAGATGATGTAAAAAATTGCTTGGCATGGAGAGGACATACCTTGATAGCAGTTTCTCGCAGCATATGATATTCCCGGTTTGACAAAGTTTGACTTGGTGCCACAACAATGGAATCTCCAGTATGTATACCAAGTGGATCAAAGTTTTCCATATTGCAAACAGTGACGCAGTTGTCAGAAGCATCACGCACCACTTCGTATTCGACTTCTTTCCAGCCCAGCAAAGACTTCTCAATCAAAACTTGGTTGGAAAGGGCAAGAGCCTATTGGATTGACAACAAACGTCATACGACTGGCACAGACAACTGATTCCAAGTATTAACGAAAACTTTTGCCGGTAATTTATATCGTGAGCGATGCCGTATAGTCAGGCTGTACACGGCCCGTTGTCGGATGATCGCATTGGCGGATGTCGCATGATCGATCGAAATTTTCAGTACTAAATACTTCATGTTTAATGAAAAACTGACTTTTTGTGTTCAGGGTGAAATCTTTAATTTAATAACAAAATGAGATTGTATTGAAGTAGCTTTTCATGTCCATTGAGTCTAAAGAACATAATTTATTAAGCTTTTCATGATAGAATTGACATCATCTGCTTTTGAAAAGAGGGAATCCCAAGATAAAGATTATCGAATGTCTATTATTACATAGAAAAGTGATACATAAATAATCAAAATTAGAATAGACATAGCAAATAAATGAATCTTGAACTACATGAACTGAACTGAATTCAAATTAGTACATACATGCTTGACTGTATTAGTGAGTTCTTCTTTGTTATTGCAGAGACCTGATCCTAAGCCACCTAGGGCATAGGCTGCACGTACCATGACAGGGTAGCAAATTTTGTCAGCAGCAGATAAGGCATCCTCAAGCTGAAATGAAAACATCACAAAATTAACTCGAAAACCTGCGCTGATTGTGATTCATATCCCATCTTTGCAAGAAACTTTCTTACGGTTTGTTGATGTGTAATTTAATCAATTAACTGCAAACACAAACAGAAATCTTTTATTTTAAACCATGTCTTCAATGATCGTTCACGAAATAACGAAATATCTTACTGTTTCCACAGCGATACTCGGTGCTAGTTTTTCCCCAATTTCCTGAAGCCTCTTGGCAAATATGTCTCTGTCTTCTGTGGCCTCGATTGACGACACAGGGGTACCAAGGACCTACAGTAATGCAAAGTATAAAGTTTCAGAAGTTGAAAGGATAAGAATACAACTAGCTTGGCGAGTTAGCAAAATCTAGCGATGAATAATCAGTAAAAAGGATCTAGAAATGATAGTAGATTAAAAAATCGCTTACTTTTACTCCATATTTCTCCAAGATACCACGACGATGAAGCTCAACACCTTAAAGATCAAAAAAGAAAAAAATAATCAAGAACATCTAGATATATCTAACGATATCTTATTATTTGAAAGTAATATTGGAAAATTTCTATAGCGTTGGATTCCATACGAGGTAGCATTTGACACGAGACTAATTCGAAACCTACCGCAATTCAATCCAGTCTGGCCTCCCATTGACAAAATTATACCATCAGGCCTTTCTCTCTGAATGACGTCTTCAACAAAATCTGTTGTCACGGGGACAAAATAGACTGTATCTGCCTAAAATAAAACAGAATAAGCACTTGATAGAGCCAAATGAGATCAAAGTGAACATATTATTCATTGAGCACGATAACCAGAAATTGTATAGAAATTGCATCGGTGTATTTTGTAAACATTGCTTTACATGATAACAGACGAAAAGAATGAATTAAATACTACATAATGCTGACAATATCGAAAAAAATATCAAAAAAGTAAAATTAGGAGAGATGATTGTGTCAATAACTGGATGGACTGCATACTTTTATTTCAGGTCAAAACATTATCTTGCGTTACTATTAGCAACTAAATGCATGTCTCAAACTACACAAACGGCCTAGTACCGTGATACATCAACGGAATAGTAACCAGATCATTATTCACAAAATCCTAATAGCAACAGTAAATGTTAGGAAGAAATAAAATGTTGTCAGAACACCAAATACCAAGTTAACTAATCTAAAGGATACCTGTTTTTCTCCTTCTGCATTTGTCTGCACCGAAGCGATGTTTGGGTTCATCAAAATTGTTTGAATGTTTTCTTCCTAGAAAAAAATCAGGAAACAAATTAAGGTTTGTTCAATTAATTCTTTTTGAATTTACAGTTTTCAACGGGAGATTCGATGCTGACTAATAGTAAAATGCAGTGCTGAAGACAAACGTACTTTTGAGTTCCAAATAACAAATATACAAAACAAGTGGTAGGCAGCTAGTGATAACAGAAGCCCGTAAGATCACGAGCAGAGTCCATAACAGTTTTAAGCCATCAGCAAACCTCTTTTGGCAGCTGGGACAAATGTTATTTGGTGGTTCCCCTCAAAGAAATACCCAAAGCGATAAAAACCATGAGCTATTCTTGCTGACAATTTCATTGCTTTCAACTGGTAAATCGACATCTTTTTTGTTTTAAAGCATTTAGAAAACGGCTTGATTTAACGTTGAATGAAGAAAATACCCTTTCAAATGTATTGCTAAAACCACTTTTCTTCAATCCCAGCTGGACAAAAGCCCTGCCCCAGTATAGGAATTCCAATTGAAGGGTTCTAGAATTGCCACGTTACCCCTTCAGACCCTCTATGAATCTAACTGAATGATTTCAAAACAACTGTTAGTGTCGTCAGGTCAGCGTTCTAACTGTCCCATGAATTGCGAAGGGATTTGGTTAATGAAGTGGCAAACATTCATAAGAAACTCAATAGTGATACACGCTGACAAAAAATGCATGTCATTTGATACGAAACCAAGCCTAAGGGTCGATGATTAATATTGTATAAAATGAGCGGGAATCCGCCCACACTAACTTATCAGATATTAGTTTTGAAACCACGCAACACGTTATTCAATTGCGAAGCAAAAATTTCCTAACAATCTCCTCTCAAAAATCAAAGACTTCCTAAAAGAGAGTCTGTGTGCTGGAGCTACAAAGAGTCGTATTTCCACAGGAATCTGCATCGAATCCTAAATATATTGTGCCTAAGATGCTATATACATATATATGTTAATTCTTCACATTTCATGCATAGACATATTGATATACATTACATGCATGTAGTTCTTTATCGTTCAACATTTGTTCGTTTTTATAAAATCTTTTTTATCCTATCTTAATTTCCAAAGCGAAACTCGGATACATAATCAAAGCGATTATGTTTTAATCATTTCCAAAGCGATTACACCAGGTACATAATCTCATATAGAAATTACGTCACAGTATTGTAACCCACACGCCCTGTCCCAAATGAAAATCCGGACACAACAGCTGAATATGTGGAACAACGTAATACCTTCATTTGTGATTAATGCATCGCTTTAGACACAAGGCGTCTAGTCAAATGGTAACACAAGTTCAAGATAAACAGATTTACAAAGAAACGAAGAAATTTCAACTTTGTATACGAAATAAAGAAGTGGGAACAAGCTCTGCCAATCAAACTTACATTCAGTTTTAGAGCTGCTAAAGACTAAAGAAACTTACGCCTTTAAGAAAGCAAAATTATGCATCTTCTATTGATTTACTTGGGTTACATTACAAAGTCTCAGTTTTGCATAGCTTTTTTAACTGGTCATAGCTTATTGGACTTTAAACTTCCTTTTCTGACGAAAAATGAGTTTTATCAACACGCTCATTGAAAAATTTGGGAAACTTAAGACATATGCAGGTGATTTCAAATAACCGAAACACGAAGTTTATACTCTGTTTATCAGGATTTGACTTCCAATTCACTTTGTATCATCCTTCAAGCTTTTTCTAATCAAAGTTCAAATCAAATGATCAGAGAGCGGTTTTTGACAAAAATTATGAACTATGATTACGTCAAGCTACCATATGTTTTGTAGAACAAATCAATTGTTAACCAACACCACACTTGTTCAGCAACGATGATAATCTATTCTTGGAATATAAAATTATCGTAAATTGTGCGTTAAACTAAATAAAAAACTTTATTTTCTATATTGCATACTTTTCTTCAATCCATTATTCCTTTCAAGAAATATACTGATATGACTTTGTTTAACAAATAGCTCGCTCATTGATGTTACTTAATAAGTTGACAAATAAATAACGTTAGAACGCTGTCAAATTCAAAAGAATAAATTAAACTGTCATTAAAAGTTGGCATCTACAGTAAAGGAAACATCCTCATGTCACAGTGGAGCCTACGTTTTGACTAAGAAGTCCGGTTCTTCGGTTAATCTCGCGGTAGACAACTCGTCTAATGTCACTGCTCCTTATGCAGTAAAGGAGGGGGTTGAATGAGCTATTCGCAAAAACAAGTAGGCCAGTCCAATGCCACGCGACGTACGCCAAATCCAAACTGAATCCAAGAACACTCTCCAACAAGCCACAAGTTACATTTGGTGCATAACAAAGAATCAATATTGTTATGAGTATAGCCACGGTGTTTGTTTTTCGCTGTTCATTGGCTCTCTTCACGACAGTCTTTCCTTCTTTATCGCTACCTATACACGCGGGAGGAGCTACTGCATTTCTCAGTCGTTTCGCCACGACGTAAATGCAACCGTAACAAATGAAAATTGCCACAATACAGGCGATTAGGGCCAGAAAAAGCACGAGATTATAGCTCTTGGTGCTGATGACGCCAACAAAAGGAAGCAGTGTCAAGGCACTCCAGGATGCCCACATTACAGCGACTGCAACTGAATACTTCTTCGTTGTGACGTTTGCTTCGTAAAGAAATGGACGACATACAGCATAGCATCTGTCCATGCTTATGAGAGTGACATTTAAAAACGAGGCACCACTGCATAAAAAGGCGAAGTAAGCGTAGGTAAGCTTTACTTTGCAAAGGTGAATCCCGCGAATCTCGTAAACACGCGAGACAACATGCAATGGTTGAACAATAAGACCAACGATGAAATCTGTCACACATAAGCTGCAAATAAGAAGATTTGATGGCGACTTGAGACTCCGTTTTGTGGCCAAGACGAATATCATCAAACCATTCCCAAATGTTGCAGTGAATGCAAGTATCGTATTGAATATTGAAACTCCGATTGCTGTGATTACGACAGAGCTTTTACTCTCAAATAGAATTGTCTTGAGACCAAAGCACGCAAGCCTGCCCACTTCGGAGCTGTTGGTTTTATCCATGTGCACTGAATTCAAGTTGGCCGCGTCTGCCGTTAATATTTCCTGAAACTTTTTAATAATGAGCTCGAGTCTTGAGATTGGGACCAGCTGTTCACGGAAAAACAAATATATTCACCCGCTTTTGTCAGTCTTCAAAATAACAGCAATGCTACTCGTACTACGCAAGCAGTCTGATCTCTATCGTAATCCTTCAAAAAGAAAATTTCTGATAACTTTTCTACCAATGTCATAACATTCCGGTTTTAATGTTTTCGTGGTACGAAGAATCCAGTCCGCCTACACTCAGACTAGAACAGAGGTAATTCGAGCATTAGGCGAGACACCGCATTCTTCATCCTCGTAAATCTAGATGGACCCTAACCTGCAGCACATGGACTAGCTCTAAAACTCGCGCAATGACGTCATCGATGCAACGGGATTACATAGCAAAACAAAAAGCCTACGCCGATTGAAAATGGCTTGGATCTTGATCCGAGGGGAATTTGAATCAATACCCACTACCGGATGTAAACTCCTTTCAGACGAGTAAACAGTTGAAAGGGAACTAAGACCCCGTTTACACTGTCCCGGGACAATTTTGTACCGTTACGGTTCGCAAGTGTTTACACTGTCGCGGTTCCATATTGTTCCGTTTAGCCGTTCCGTTTACACTGTACCGGTACGACCTTAATTTAATGGTAGAACATTGTTTAGAAGAAGCTGTATTTAGTCAACCAAGGCTTTTATTTTGCCGCTGAAGTCAACAATCGAATTTTTATTGTGAGTTAAAATGGAGCGGAAGGCCGATTAAAACTTTACTTGGACGAAAGACAAGGTGGCTTTAATTTTCAGTGTTATTTTAGACTACAAAACTGCCAAGTTCAATCAAGGCTTGGACTGGGAAACACTACAAGCCTTTTCTGTGGTCGTCTTTTCTTCAGAATTCCCTTTTCTTCAGAATTTGAGAACGTAGTTACGCCACAATCAAAGCCTCGATTACCTGAAACAGCCATACAAAAGACCTCTTTGTGAATCCGTGACAAAATCGTCTCGGATAGGTGTTTACACTGTCCCGTTCAAAAACGGAACCGTGACGGTACAAAATTCGTTCGCTTTCAAAGCAGGGTCAAAACTGTTCCGGATAGCAGAGCAAAATCGTCACGGTTCCACAGTGCTAGTGTAAACGCAAGGGCGAACCGCGACAGTTTTGTCACGGTTCCAAACTTGCACGGGACAGTGTAAACGGGGTCTAAGTCGTGTTTCTCAATAGACTCAGCATTGTGAAAATATACAAAAAAGGGATCAACAGAAAAGAAGCAATTTCATTGCGAAATAATGGGACTTTGTTGATTCTCACATTCATGTTGTTTTAAAAACGAATAATTGGAAAGATTTTAATAGAAGACTTCCTACTGGGACACCAATAAATAATCCCATCACATGTAGATAAAAATTGATTAGACGGCAGATTTCTTCAGAAAGATCCCTTTCAAACAAATATTCGATCTTGGCCATTTGTGAATTTAATGAAAACAATCAAATGTTGGCAGATCCTTTTACGCTATCAAATGCTGTTTTGATACTGCTGGATAAATATATCGCTAAAATAGCTGGTTATCTGAAATTAACACAAAAGGCCCTATCAACAGGGTGAATCGGAAAAGAATTATACTGCTTTGTTTCTTAAAACCTATACCGCGTTAACGGGGTTCTTCTATAAGGGGATGTATGGTCGTTTTGCCTTGCCCAAAAGGTGGCATTGTCGAGTGGCACCGTCTGTTGAAAAAATGCCTTGAAGAAAGCCATACCAGATAAGTGGCAAATGTGAAAGTGCTATCTGGTGTGTAATTCAGAAACTAGGAACCCTGTCTTGGACACAGTCGAGAAAACGCGTTTATAAAAAGTGCATAGAGCCTCCTCGTGTTTCTAAAACAGTAAATCTCCTATTTCAGACAATTGTACTTTGATGACGAGATGTTTCCGCTTTCAGACAGATTTGGTTACATCATCAACAGTTTAATGGCAGGCTCAAGGCGGGCAGGCTAAAGGAAATTATACTGTGGAAAATTGGAAAATACTGACCTTTCATCCGACCAAAACTATGCAATTTATAGATAAGTAGATAAAGTGATAATGAAAATATTCATACAAGTTAAACTTTTTCATCTCAAACAATCGAAAGTTATCAAAAACGGTCCTGCCTAAAACACACGAACAAGTAAATCCACTGACAAACACGTCAAGAAACAGCATTGATGAAATTTGACAAAGGTGGAAGGGGGGGGGGGGGCAAATTTCCCCATTATTACCTCGTGACTACACCATAAATTTCAATATAAAGATACCCACATTTTAAAAAACGTCACGTCGCTTATTTACACGAATGTTACTAGACAATTATATTGGAGACTCACTTTTAATGCTTTGACACATTGGGATCCAGAGTAGTCGAATTCACCTGCCTGCCCAATAGATAATCCACCAGAGCCAAGAACAAGGACTTTTTTAATCTAAATAAAATTATGTCATAGGAATGTGCACCATAGACCACAACTGAATATAAGCTGGCTTGTAAAAGAAGATTGATGATAAGAAATTAAAAAGACACAATCTTAGAGAGGTTCACAAAACACTGTTTCGATATTAGAAGCTTTGTATCATTTGTAGCCTTTATCACTATACATATTTGAAACATATTTTCGAAACATACATTTGGCTTAAAAAAGGACTATTCTGAAAAGAGCTTAGTAAAATACCATGAAGGGCTGTGATTTAATATCAGAGCAGCATAATTGCAACCCAAAAATGCGAGGATATGCGCATTAGCTGGAAAAGTTTCAGGTGCAGTACCATGCGATACAACTTCATATTTAGCCGATTGCAAATACGCTTATGATTACTTAAGTAGTATACACAATTTTAGCAACATTTGGAGAGGTGAAGTTGATTTCATAATAACATGCACTCAATGTGATCAACCATGCAAACTTGATAACATTCTAAAAACTAGCAACGACATATCTATGCCGTTTGATGAAATGTTACGGCTGTGACGATTATTAATAAACGTTAAAAGGAACAACGTGTAAAAGGCAAATGCAGAAAACAGGTAAACAAACCTTTTTGTTGTCAGTTTGCATCGGTTTGACTGGAGGAAAGGCTGATGCTACTGACTGACTGCCATTTTTAATCAGATCAAAGAAACTGTCGAACAAAAACTGTTGAAAGAGAAGTAAAATATTAGATTGATGTCAAATAAAACGCACTTGCTATCCAGCAATGTAGGTTAAAAGTCCCCTTTTGTAAGATAAACAGAAGTGGTGGATTGATTTAACACTCGTGAATTGCGATATAGGGGCTACAACAACATAAAATCTAATCAAACTTACAAAGCATTTCCTGAAAGAGGTCGATTCCAAGAGCATTCGCAGATAATTTGTCACTATTCGAACTTTAGACACAGACTTATACATTTTAACGCTGGTTCCGATTTCTCCCTCAGAGCATTAAAATGGAACAAATTTCGCTGGCAGTACCAAGGCCCTTCGAGAGGGGCAACAGGGACATTCCACCTCAGGCCCTGAGCAGTAAGAGCCCCAGAAAGTAATAACAAAGTTCATAGAAATAGCAGCAATAGCAGCCATCACAGATTAGATGACGTAATAACGGAATGCATAATGCTTTTTGCCCCAGGCCCCAAAAGGCTCCCGGTGGACCTGGCTGTGTCCATTCCTTACTGTTTAGATTCCAGTGATGCAATATCTGTTTAGATTCCAGGGTTTTCAACTGCCTATTGCAAAATGAATAGGCAGCAGCAAGATAAAATAAAGAACTTATTATTTCATCTTGGCAGCAGTGATTATGTAAAATGATATCGGGTCAAGTAACGCCGAAAGAGCTGTTTATTCAGCAAAAATTTTAGGAGCGAAAATAAAGTGCTTTCCTGGAAGCTTCCAGAAGGGACTTGGTCCTTCCAAAAATTAGTCAAAGAGCTCTTGGTGCCAAAGCCCAATAGGGTTGCACCTTTTGTTATGAGTCCCAAATGGTGGTGATTCAACCTACCTCTGTGTCGGTTGGGCCACCAAAATGCTCAGGGTGAAACTGAGCTGTGAAAATGGGGCGATCTCTGTGCATAATTCCCTGAAATACAAACACAAAACACATCGTAGAAGAAAGAAAACTGTGTCCAGTGATCGTAAAAACAAGTCTTCTATCTACGTAACACACTATCCAACCTAACTGAATGTTAAAATACTTCTTTCTTGTAAAATAATTTAGGATAGAATGTCAACAGAATTAGAATAGATTTTAGTGTTGTGAACAATATCATTTACTTTGGAGGATTATCACCAGGAAGCTTGCGTAAAATGAATACAGTTGTCCTAAATTACTGGCATATTTTAGAAAAAATAAAAAAAGATGCTGCTTTCTTCAATAAATAAGCTCATTGGAAAGGTACCTCATTCGATCGGTCGTTTGCGTTGCGGAACAAGGGTATCCATTCTTCTGGCAAAGTTTTCTCATCGATGGCAAATCCGTGGTTTTGTGACGTAATATATGCCTTGTTGTTCAATATGTTCAAGACAGGTTGATTGTGTCCTCTATAAGGAAACCGATGATAAGAAAATAAGAGAAAATAAACAGTGGTATATATACGAAAGATGTGCTAGTACAAGATAGTGTTTTCAATACTAAGCAAAAATGGCAAGAAGAATTTCATTTTCCAATAAATAGATTTTTGAAAAAAAAATTCAAAATCTGGACAAGGCCAGTCAGTAGTAAAAAACAAACAGTTCAGTTCAGAATGAAATTGAAATACTTTTTGGCAAGAAATTCTGCATGAGATAAGCTTCTGGCTAATAAAATTTCAGTATATGCTTGATGCGACTGTCTTATGTCTGAAACCCCTGTTTGGTGTTCCGTATGCATCAAGCTTAAGACCTTTATTATTTCGTAAAAACATGAATAATGTAGTTCTCTTGAACGAAAATCAAATACATTTGGAAAAATCTAAAATCTGTCTTTTTAAAAATTCACTGCCGGTAGTCACAGCCAACCCTGACATTCATACATTTAAAAAGGTTTGCTCTACCATCAGTACACTTTATTTGCCACACGCTCTTTGCGACAGCCACAATGTCTGCCAAAATTACTTGCAACACTGAGTCTTATCTTTATATTTTCTATTTCTTTCCCCGAATACTACTACTTCAGCCCACATTCCCCCAGGAAACAATGATGATAGTTTAGGCAAATATTTAACAAGTCACAAGAAGAAACGCACTTCTTAATATTGTACGTCGTTTGATAGAAAACCAGCACTGTTTTAAGGTTGGAAGGGGTATGGCTAAACTTGCTCTTCTCTGGAAAAATTGATGCATTAAGGTGTGTACTTGTCTGATTTATTTAAATTTGATGAGTTGCTGTCAAGAGCGTGTTGGACTAGCCAATAGGATTCCATCTCTAATTAGAACGTAATAAACTGTGCTATAAACAGTGACCTCGATGTTAGGTGGAGGCTCGAAGAACTCAAATTGGATTTCGTCGAGCCTCTTTCAATTAGAATTTAGCGTTTCAAGACTTCTAGTTGGGGCTGTAGTTCGTTGCGCTTGTCTACTGTTCCTAACCTACTTGCTCGCTAAAATATTCTCGCCCAACCTAGAAACCAAGTAATATCGGCAGAATCTGCATTAGCTTTGCCTTCGATATGGTCAACTCGTTCACCTATTTCCAAGTGGAAGCTTGTATGTATTGGCTCCAGCGGCTAAGCCTGTGAGTTGATTCCCCATGCAAATGCCAAATATTGGTTCCTTTCTTTCATCTTTAATTACCTAGGGAAGTAAAGCATGTTAGTCGACAAAATGATAAATACCAAGCAAGATGAAAGGTAGCAACATTTTGAACAAATTCAGGCGAACATTTTGAACAAAATATGTGCTCTAAATGAGGGAATATTCAATATTATAGAAGACATGCTCTGCTCACCTTTCGCAAAACGCGCACAGCAGAATCGACATAAGCAGGGTCCCCAGGACCATTGGAAAGAAAGAGACCATCGTAATCGTCTTTGCTGTAATCATAGTTCCATGGAACCACATGAACCTCTGCATCCCTCTAGAAAAGCAAGTGAATCTTATCAGCATATAAAAAACGTATAAACACTGCAATCAGTAACTAGCGAAAGCTTTAATAAAAAATACCAAACTATTGTTTCTAAGATTTTATAAGCATACTTAGACTCCCGGACCAGATGATGTCGAGATTCTGTATCTCCCCCATCCCCAAATCAGTGCCAGTATGTCTGCAGTTAAATTTCATACATCACACTTAATTTTAGACGGGGGATGAGGGTGAGAGGTGGGAAAATATATGCATGCTACCCTTCATGGCCCCTTCATATATATTAGCGTTTATTTCAGCAGCTGGGTCCAGGATCACAGGAAGTGATAAAAAGCATAATATTCTTATTATTCCAGCTTAAAATAAAGCAAACAGGGAAAATGATTTGTAACTAGATGGTTTTTCCATTTGGAACTTACCTTTTAAACCCATGATGAATTCCTACGCAATACCATTACAAGTTTGATGAAATCCAAAGTAGCAAAAAACAAAAGCATACCACTAGCAAATTCCGGATCATGTTCTGTTTTATTCCACAGTCCAGTGCAATAATTTTATACTTGTTTCCTTTTCCATAAACCTTAACGTCCTTAAAAAGCAAAAAGAAATGTTTAAGGAAGTGGTGCTCATTTGAAACGATAAGCATAGAGAAAGCTGAGGGACAACAGGGCTATGTAGGGCCCATACCGTATTTAGCGCTTTGTAAGCCAATTATGATCTAAGCAGCTTGAAATGCAGACTTAGAAATCTAAAGACAAATACTAAACTCTTTTTGTAAGAACAATTTTATAAGAACAAGAGCCTCGTAACAAATATTAAGAACAAGCTGAGGCTGAGCTACAGTAAAAACTTATTTTGAACAACGTTTTATCACAAAAACGAGGACTGCTTACACCCTATTAATTTAAGAACAAATTAAGTACAATGAGCCTCAGATTATCGAAATAATCAAGAACAGTCAGCCTGAACTTAAATTTAATGGTTTTTATAAAAAGCGTGTATTTCAACTCGACACAATGCACCTTTGAGGACAAAAAATCTAACGAATTAGCTTAATTCATAGGCCTCAGGGATGAATTAATCAAGTGTAACTAGCAAAAAATTATGATCATACCTTTGTTGAAATTTCTGCAATGAGATTTCTTGTATTCGGATCATCAAATTCAATTGGCTGGTCTTCAAACTCGATTTTGCCTAACACTGTTCCCTAAAACACGTTGAACATTGGATTAAAAGAATATTCTTGATTTAATAGAGTCAAACAAGTCATAACGTTCAGCAGAATTTCAAAATAACACGAAAAAGTTGAAACATATCTGCTAATACTGAAGCACTTTGACGTGGAGTTTAAGAAGGAAAGTGTAATAAAATGGGAAGGAAAGTGTAAAGTAAATCAGGGTTGACGACTAGTTCAAGATTGAAATAAAAATGAAAAAACATAATATCATAAAATTGGCAGGAAAGTCAGACAAGCAAAGCAATTCAAAGTTCTTACTTTATCTCTGATAATTTTTGTCAACATCCTGGTGTCAATCCCATAAAGTGCGGGAACCTGTTACGGCAAGAAAACAGTAATAACATAGAGCATTTACTGTTTTCATACAGCCGTTGGATTGTTACAGTTAAGAAGAACAGTTTCTGAGAATAGTTTATAGTTTCTTTCCTCTATGGTAGATCACTGTTTGTCACTTTTAAAAACCGACTACCTCAAACGAAAAGACTAACTATCCGCCCTGGGGCTTTGAACGAGAAATGTTTGATATAACATAACAAAGGAAAACGTTTATAGATTTTAAATTACTTCTACCCCCTAGACTCATTATGGACCTCGGGCAAGTTCCATAGTAGCCACCCCCCCCCCCCCTTCTTGTAAACGTGTACCATCCACCAATTCAATGAGCACTGCTTTCCAAACGCTAATATCATATCGTTGACGGACATAACATTTTACAGAGAAAGGTTGGAGGCATCCTAAACTGTTGGGTGGCACATACCCCATCCTGCACAAGCCATTCTGACAGCGACTGTTGTGAATTCCAATGGCTATGCGAATGAGAATAATCTTGGACCAACAACCCAGAGACCTGATAAGAAAATACAAAAATAAATAATTGATAAAACGGGGAACAGAAGCTACATGCATCACAGAGCATCTCATCTTCATTTAAAACAACACTACGCCATAGCTCCTACATTGGGCTTTGGTGGCTTGCAATATGTCGTCACATTATTGAAAAATTGAGCATTGAAATAAACAGTGAGAAAAGGCAAAAAATGAACAGTTTATTAGCGGGTTGCTGAATCTTCAATAAAAAAACATTGAAAATGCCACCAAACCGTCATTAAAGAAAATTTCCAAAGAGTTTTCTCAAACCTGAATGTTTTCCGACTCGACGTATTTAAGGAGTCCATATTGATCTCTGTCTGTGGTACTCGGTACACCGTAGTTCCCAACTAAGGGGTATGTTAGAGTAAGAATCTGACCACGATAGCTAGGGTCCGTCATTGCTTCGGGATACCTACAAAAGGTTCAAATTGTAAAGTTGGTTGGAAAAACTTGTGAGACAAGACAAGACAAGCATGTAACTTTTATTTCGCCTTTTTTGGCGCCGAGTCACATTTTTTAACACTTGACTCCGGTCTAGACATTTCTTGGGGTTGGGAACTATAAAAAATGGAAAACTAGACTGTTTTTTGCAGAAAGATCCAAATTATTTTGAAAATGCCACACAAAAGATAATATTTTCAATCTTCAAGACCAAAGGTCTAATCACGTTCGTCAATCTCTAGTCTACTTCATGAAACTTAAGTCCTTTTTAGATACTGCAGATGTTTTCAAATATAGATAGGTTACACAGCTTGGTGCTAATTCTATTGTTCTTTACCTTCGAATCTGTATCTGCTAAGTCGCTAGCAAGGTGGGATTGTAAATAAAAGATGATGTTAATTGCAAATATGCAAATAGGACTTTCGAATATAAACATAGTTCAGAGCATTTCCTCAAAAGCTTTACCAGAATAACACAATTAAGTTACAATCCATTTTGAAAATCTTTATAGTATACCCGCCTTTCTTAAATAAGCAAGCTGCAAAGACAAATACAGATTACAAGTTTTGCCAAAAAACAAACATTTTTAAAGATTTCACTCTTTCATTTCTTACACCTATAAAGAGTGAGATATGCCCTTTTTTGTGAGCAAATCATTCTTTACTCCTCCAAAAACTTTTTTGGCTTTGCCCCTGATCTTGAGTGAAATACACTGGTATAGAAATTATAAAGAAAACATTCAATTATCTAACTGCTTGACTGGCATTCATTACCAGGTATATAGACATATAAAAAGAGGGGAAACGCTAGTAATGTGTTATTGATTTTGTAATGAGGACAACATCAGTTTGAAACTGACAGTAACATTAACAGGCATGAGGTGGCTGGAATGATGCCTTACTAGAAGTTAGTCAAGAGTGCTATTTGCTATTCAAAATAGCTTTTAGTGGTGTATTGAAACCCAGCAAGAAATTGTCACATCCAATGTCGAGCCTCCTAAATATTTTAGCCTTCCTGGTCTGTAATATGGTTGTGGCTCTGTTAAGGGTTCTAATTGTACTAACTAGATAAATGTAGATAGAAAAACAAATTGACAAACAAATAAATTTTTTTATGTTGCCAGTACATTTGCTTTGGGTAAATTAGCAACTATAAATATGTGATTTTCAAAAATAAATTTGATATCAAGACTCTATAAAAGACAGAAATTTCTAAGATGTACACCCCAAACATAGTTTCAATGCTTAAAAAATACAAAAATATCATTTCTGGCTATTTTTAATATCTTTTTTCCCTCCTTTGAAGGTTTCCACTTCTTTCTTCACTCAAAATTATTAAACAATGAACAACCTTAAGTGCTTCAAACAGAAAATTGATTAATCTTTTTTCAATTTGACACTCTGTAATGTCACCCCAAATGAACAAGTCTACAAAATCTTTTGAAATCATTTTATTAAACATGGCTTGGCTTTCCTCAAATGGTTTATAAAAATCCATCTATATCAGCTGATTCACAAACTATTCATCCTTTCATGACTATTGAATAAGAAATAATCAGATTATCACAGCATTGAGGTCAGAAGATAAACAAGGCTGATGAAACAAGGCACTAACCCAACTAAGCCTGTATTGAATACAACTTCCCCAGCCATTGATCTCTCTTTGCCAAAAGAGTAGCCTTTCATTTTTGTTCCATCTTCCAAAAAAAGAGTTGCAACCTGTACACAAACAGGAAAACTACAATTTCTAATTTGTTTAAAGATGGTAAATGTAGTCACCTATACTTTTAACAAGTTTTTCCATCTTTCTGTTAAAGAGAAAAATTACCTTCTAGAGAACCTTTAGTCCTATTTATTCCATTCTAACACAATTTAACTATTTGTGCATATTGTAAACCATTATTATTTGATTTCTGTTTTTCTTTCTTTTTAATTGTTATTCTTATTCTTACTGTTATTATTCAAACAAAACTAATATCAAATTATCGTCATTTCACGTCAAACTGGGCAAATGGCTCTGATAGCTCCTTCATGAGTTTTTTCCATGTGTCCATCAGCTGATCTTATAAAATATCTTATGTTGTTCCCTGTAATGTAATCTTTATTGTTATTAATGATTGTATCTTAACAACTAGCATGACGTATCTTGTAATTAATTGATTTGTTGCTGAAAAAAAGTTTTGATTTTATTTTTGATTTGATTACATGCCAAAGTTAACCATAAGAACTTTAAATACTTGAAGAAAGGTATGGTGCAATCCAAGCAATATTTTGATATAGCCCTTTTTGAAACCTAAACAGGATATAGGAAGCTTTTTGTGGGTGACCACAAATATATTCTTTAAACTATATTTTGTATAGGTAATTGTGCTTTATTCCTACCAAAAAATCTATGGGTGTAGTGTTAAGGAGAGGGATACGGGGGTTAAGATATCTTGTTTATGCCAAGAGTTTCTCATATTTTGTTTTAGTTTTTGAGACATTTTTGGAGGACCTCCTTTATTCTTTTATAGCAGAACATCCCCCATTTAAGACTGCAATCCAACTGGCTGCATCCTATTGTGGATTGGAAAGTAAGGTCTTCAACACTGAAATTGCACTCTAATTAACAGCTTACTATCCTCAAAACTCAACAAGCCAAACTTATTTACTGGATTCTTTCTGGATAATCTGAGTTTTGTCATATCTGTAAACAAAAGGGTCCCTTCAAGTTTCATTCTGTACTGCATTTTATCAATACCTTCAGTAAGGTACCTGTTTTTGAATAATGCCTTGAGCTGGTAACTTAAATATGCACTTGAGCATAATAAATTTCATTAAACAGCAGTGGAGGCATGATGGGTGCATTGAGCGCCTGCAAGGGTTTTTCAATCTTCAGAGGCTTCCAATGTAATAACATTGACAATAACAAAGCTGGCTTGCCAGGGACTTATTGGAGCCGAGCTCAAGACACTTTTTAACAAGAGTATGGTAAGTGTATGAAAAACACAGGCAAATTTAATGTCATGAAAAGTTCTGCACCCATTGGATTTCTCATCCATTTTGTTGGCAAATGGGGCCTGGAAACTCCTATTGAATACATCAGCTTGAGCAAGCCCAAGGTTCGGTAATTATGCTGCACCTATGGTAGATTGCTGTGCTATTAAATGGTAGAATAAAAGTTCCACTGTTTCTCTCATAGACATACTTTAGTCTAACATTGTTTTAGAGGAAAGAATCAAGCTATCTTTACTATTTCAAACAGAATAAGAAAGTCTTCTCTTAGCTTTTTGGGATGATGTTTAAAAACAACTTGAAGTGAAAGTTATCTTGTATCACTCAGCATTTCATGCTGCTTGCATTTTTTTCCTACATGGAAAAAAGTTGATCTCATGTGGAGACCAATGCCAAGTTTCTATTCTATTGTGTTTCCACTTCTCCCTAAATAACAGCATTAGGAACTGTTTCTGCGTTTTGGAAATGAATGGTTTCATAAAGGAAAATATGGATTTTCGGAGCATCAAACATGCACACCTCTGGCACACCTCCAAATTAGAAAGGCCCACGAGATCAGTTGAAATTGATGAGCATACTACCCTGTAGGGTGCTATATGTAATATTTTCATGCATCTCAATGCGCTAATTTTGATTGCTGTTTTGTTTTGCTTGTCAAATACACTATAAAAACTTCTTCAGCAGGGCACCAGCAGCGCATTTCTTGATTCACGTTGATTTCATCAAAGAGTCCCCCTTTTGAGGTACATTCCGATGAGCTATATTTTTGGCCTAGAGAGACAGACGAATTACAATTTTGTTGTACATGGTTAACTTTCATTTTGAAACGAAATTCTTCAGTCCAACATACAGCAAATGTGAAAGGTTAGGGCCCCATTCAACATTCCCTTTCTTCTAGAATTAGTCAAACAAACCTTTCGGTCGCGAACTTTTTTGAGTGCTGCATTCTTTGAATAAAACTTGTTCTTCGTCGACTTTAATCGATCAAGACTTTTGCTGCGTGAGGCAAGAGTCGAACGGGCACCAAATATCGAAGAGTGAATTTTTGTCTGCAAACCTCCTCGCAATAGCAAGGCCGGCATCGTGAATTTTCAGAAAACCTAACCTAAGGAAGAGCGGAAAATTTAATAAATCGCAACTCACAAGAAGACAGCTTGAATTAACACCTTGAGTTAGAAAAAAATACAAGTTTATGACTTACGCCGGAACACTTTCGAAAACCCACGTGAAACACTGCTATGCAATCCAAAACAAAGCTAGCCTGATAAACGTGATCCAGGTTACTGCAAGTTTTCCTGTTTTCATAACCCAGTGGAATTTCTCTCATTGAAATTAGAAATACAACCAAAAGAAAACTGCTTATAAATTAATTTCACTACTTACCAAGTTATTCTTGTACAGGTATCGAGCCGGAGTATTCTCACTGAACCCTGCACCACTTCAGCAATTTGTAGCGGCCTTCAGCCTGACGAAATTGTTCTGACGATGTCACAAATTGAAATTTACGGCTGAAATCTGATTGGCTTGTTTCGCGGGATGGTCGCTTTTGATTAGTTGAAAGAGATGTCTGATCACATGCTAGGACATCTAAGAAAATATATTGTTTCCGCATCTCTTTCACAGATCACAGAGAGGAAATAGATTATCGCCACGTGTACTAAATTGGCGGCCGGAGAGCGATCGTAGGCGTTTCAAATCACAGTCCCAGAGCTCATTACAAGTACGGGGTACAGGACATAGGGGAAAATGATTTTTTTAACTCGAATGCCTTTACAGATCAAGGCAAAATATGTTCCTTGGGTACACACCCTCAGCAGATGGCCTCCTCTATCCTTATTCCACAATTTTTTCGTACACAAGTTTTAATCGAAGGCTTTTTATAATTTGTTTAGTGTGTTTATCGAAGCAGTTTGTTTATCGTAGGAATATATGTCTAAACGAAATGTGTGTAAATATTTTGGAAATGAAACTAAATTTTGTACACAAAAAACTCCAATCGCCTCTCCCTATCTTTACGAAAGGCCGCCTCCTTACCCTTTTGCTTGAGGGTCAGCGGCACCCTTCAGACTTATTATTTACATTAAAGACTGATAAGACAACAAAAGATCAATACGGTTTATCAATCCGATCAGACGATCGTCGAATAACCATACGGTTTTGTTTATCTGTCACTTGTAAACAGTGGTTAACCAAATATTTACGTCAACAGTCCAAGATGGTTATGCAACTTTGATAATTCAACAGGGTTTTCTTTTCAAATTGTCTTTCATTCAGGTAGCTTCTCCTCAAATCTGATGATCTAAAGAGGGTTATGGTTCTTCTGGCTATGTATGGTCAGTCATCGATTAGAGTGGTTATAGCTGCCCCCTTCTTATTGGCAGAAGCCGAGACATGAAAACAAGGATGTCTTCAAAAATGCTCTGATCTAAAATCGAACTTTTATCTTCTAAATACTTCGTAAAAGCAGGGGCGTGGTGGGAATTTTTATGGGCCGGGAAAATCATGTTTTGAGGGGCACACCATTTTGATGGAATCACTTATTATTGCTCATACAAACAGGCCCTCATAAAATGTTGGAAATGAGTGTCGCGGAGGCAGCATGGGGCCTCTGTTCACTTGTTTTTGCTCACAGATCTGATGTTACAAATGATAAAAGCTCAAGAGGAAGAAAAATCCAAGGGGTGCGATTTGTCCTACATGAAAGTTTCAAGGGGCCTACCGTGAAATTTTCCGAGTCCCTGAGGGCCACCGCGCCCCTGGTTAAAGTGCAATTTCTGGGGTTTCTTGATTAATGTTTATGATGGCATGCTACAGTGACGGAGACACTGCCTATACATAAACAGCAGTGGCTGTTCCAGCAGAATTCCATTTACTCGTAAAGACACACCATATGAAGGGGACCACACCAAACTATGGCAATGAAATGCTTTAAAATTACTGCCAGTGTACTGAATATTTAATAGAGACTCTACTTGTCTTTCCTAATAGAAATTAAGAAGATTGGGTTCGGTTGAGATTGGGTTGACTAAAAATTTAAAAGAAGTACCGAATTCAGAGTCATAGACATATCTACGGTATGAGCATTCAGATATGTGAAATAAAATGAAAAACATAGTTAGGAGTGCCTCGATACAATCACTTGTGCATATAGCTACTTGGTCTAAAATAACTTGCCACAGGTTGTAATGTCAGGACTTTAAAACGAAAAATTCTCAGTTTTAAATATATTTCGCCATAAAATCGATTTACCCCTCTGAAGAATGATAACTTGCAAATATTTGTGACAAGTCCTTTACGAGACCGTACTTCACAATCTTAAACTGTTAATATAACGATAAAACTTAAGATACAATGAGCTAGGAAATATAAAAAAATCGATCACTGTCGAATACTAAACCTCGTGGTATAAAAAAATTACTCATTACTCGTGGACGCTATTTGTAAAAGTAATAACGAATACATTTTGAAAAGAAGATTAACACTCTAGATAAACATGGTGTGCCTCTAAAAGGAACAAAACTTGACGTTGTTATTATGGATAGGTGGAAAATAACCTTATGGAAGATGTCTTAGGACAGCAAGGAAATCAACGAGTTCATTTCTAAATACTGCTAAAGCTACTGTCAACCATCATATGGTTAAACACCCGACCAACGATCAGTCAGTATCTATTAGCTTCCTGGGCTGGCAGAACCTCATTATTGATTATCAGCTTTCTATATACCAACGTTTTCTAATCACACCGAGTCTTTCAAAATCATTGTAAAGAAGTAACACACTAATTACATAAAATATATAACCATACAAATATTACAATAATTTGAGCGCAAAGACAATTGTCGAACAGTTCTCTTGTCATTCTCCCACGAGCCATTATGAACTACTCTAATTTCAGGTAAACATGGCGTTGATTTAATAGCCAGAAAGGGGATAAATTCGATCGAGTTAATCGCTGAAAACAGAATAAGCAAGAACAAGTTAAAAAAAGTCTAATTGAAGTGTGTTACTAAGTTGTGGGATTAATTCGAAGAAAGTAACGTTACTTTGTAGAAATAAACAATAATTGGATTTCATCTTGGCGAAAATCCTTCAGTTATTGACTTTATGTCTTCAAACAACATAAAACAGCTTCTATGTTAGATTAAAATGTAAAAGATAAGATGCTGAATTTTATCAATGTGCGCTATCCTGTTTAAATTATTTGGTTTATAATGACAAAAAGTAACTATGTTGTACTTAGCATCAACATGTAACACATTTGGCTTTTTAAAAAAAATGTGTTTATAGATTTAAGCAACTCTGTGTTTATCATTTTTCGCGAGAAATTATATAGACGACACAGTGGCAAGGAATAACAATAAGACGGTTTTTTCGCATTTTAAGCATAAAAACATTTGCAACTACGGTATGTAAATTAAAATAAAAAATAACAAACCTTTATTTACTAGTTATATTTCACCTGTCAGAATAGGATGAACTTTGCTCGGAGCTTCTCGAGCCTGAAAAATAATCAAGTGAGGAACTTTGAAACGTTTCTATTGACAAATGACCTTAAAGTTTGCAATGTATTGGTTGCAGTCTAAAATCTAAGACCCTTCTTATTAGTGAGTCCCCTGTGTGGAGATAGAAATATCTAGTTGAGACAGACATGGGCTCAGAAAGGTTGTTATATTTGTTGTGGAATCTCGATCCACATGATTACGATTCTCTAGATCTTAATGAGTTTATTCGATGTAAAGTTGTTTCTGTTGAAACATGTTTCACAAGACTGTAGCATCATAGCAGCTGATTCTATAAGAACTTTCTTGAAGAAACAATTTCTGAAAGAAATTGTTTGATCAGCCAGTTATTGTAACCAAAGCCAGAAAGGTAAAAAGTTATCCTATGAACATGAACTGATGGTGCTTTGAGTGTTTTGTTGGTCTAGCTTTTTTGAATGATTTGATCATATTTTCTAAAACATAAGATTTCGTGTATAAATTGACATTAAGCAAGGCAACAAAAGGGATCGCCTTGTGAAAATCAATGATACACGAATCAATCAATTTTCCAGCCAAGTGGCAATGCATTAGCATTTCATGTATGTGGCAATGTGAAAATATAACTCTACCACGTCAACAATGAAAAAAGAAAAGGGTAGTAGCAATTTTTTGCGAAATTTTAACATTTCGCTTTAACTGTGGCGAGAATTGTGAAATAAGTATAAAGACAACGTACCCGTCGATGTTGAATCAACTTCGTTCTAAAAAAGAGACACATAATTAGAGATTGGACTAAGGGCCAGATTATAATTCGGGAGAATATGAAGTTTCAATTACTTCCAAAGGCTTTAAACATGAGATAAGGTCGACCAACATTTAATGGCTAACCGACAATCTCAAATTATTAGACTTGCAGATATTTGCAAGCTTTCAAAAACCAGCCAGAGATTTTGATTGCTCAAATCAAAATTCATTCTTAAATTGGCTGAGAAATTAATTGTCTTGGAGATGGACCAAGACCTACAACTTACGTTCGTGTTTTATGCGTGCTGGGTCCGTGATGAAAAAATTTAAATGGTTTTAGATCGGTTGTAATTGTCAAGAAAAAAATCTACTATGAATCTACTACGAATAGAAGTGGAGAAAATAACAATCCCCTCACATTATTACATAAGTTTTCTCATTTTCAGTTCAATAAAATGCAGCTGAAACCTTAGACATTTCACGGCAACTTGAAAAGCAGTCCTTCCTTTAAGAGGAATCAACACTGTCACCGCCCGTCAATCTAAATAAAACCCTGGAATCAAAATCAGTTGCGCCATCCCTAAGCAAAATTCTAACGGAAGAAATCACGTTTATGATCAGTTTAATAGAAAACTTTGGCTATTACTTCAGAAAAAGCTCTTAATTTCTAGGACTCGTGCAATTAATCCACGATAAGGCATAGGTCACTAACAGCAACGCACTAATTAAAAAACTTTTAACAAGCAGCAAATTATAAGGCGTGAGTCTTTAGGTTGGTAATTAATGACAAATACTCATGGAGCTTGAAGCTATGATTCCCGGCAAAAGCTTTGGAATTCTAACGTCATTTTTCAAGGGAATATTCAGCCATCTCTACCTCCTTGGAACTATGTAGACTTAACATAAAACGCTGCAAGGATTTTGAAGTTCGTTTTCCGTGTGACTTTAATGAAATTCGCCTAAACTTGAGCAGTGGTAGTAATATTTCGAAAAAGAAATGAAAAAAGTAAAGACTCAAGTTGATGGTTGTTTCATGTTATTTTGGCAGGCGTTGCAACTGAACTAAAGAAATCAGGTGCCAGAAGACAGCTGGGTACGAACATGCAGAAGTACAATCCCTGCCAAATGTCTTGGAACACTGACGTCAGTTTCCAAGGTCAAAATCAATCATTCCCCTCTCCCCCACGGAAAAATGTTGGTTTACTATGGAACGGGTTAGGATTTTAGAAAGCACTTTTTTGCGCTTCTTTTATGATAGTTTTCTATATATCATTGTTTCGGTGGGAAGGGGGTGCAGAAATAGGAGTATCAGGGAAAAGAATTCAAAATTATAAAAACACAACACAAATCGCTTGGTGTTCCATTACTTTTGGCAATGGTTGTAACTGTCTAAGGAAGTCGGAGAGGCACTAAGATTTCAATGGCACTGTGCCACTTGGAATTTCGATGACCATTTGAATTCCCATTGGTTGGACTATAGAATAGACTATTGTCACGCTTTCTAATCGGCAACGTAGGGCATATTCTCAGTGCGCCGCAGTGCCTATTGTTAATCCCGAAAGGTTGACTGAGGGGACACAATGCCTCTGCGCATTAATATTAGCATCGGTGTTATGGATTATGTGTAAAAGGAGGTAATTATGTTGCTGTTATTTCGCATGCTTTAAAAACATCAGACAAACAAAATTGACTGAAGTGTGTAAGGGTAAAGTAGTAGGAAACGACGTTAGTAGCTAAAATTAGTAGAAGTACCCGGAATCTTGTTTCGTAACCTTGTTGCTTTCGACTCAGCTCTAACGCCACTCTCAGCTGTCTCTGTTCCTCCCCTGTCGTCTTCGGTCTCAGTGTCGTTATAATCTGTAACACGTAAACGAGGCTTTCAACTAAACGAAGTCCGTGTGGTTTCGAATAAAATTTAAAGCCTCGTGATTTATGTAATTGGTAGGAAAACCAGCCTGAGTTTTTGATTGAAAGTGATCCCCATACCATGAAACGAGTAATGGTGGCTAATTATAAAAGAAAACACAAATCTGTCACATCGTCTAAGACAGGACTCACGTTGCTCTTAAACGTCACATACCTTACTAAAACTCTCAGGATTCTCCATTCCTTCAGCAGAGAGTGATCTTTGCCGCAAAGGACTACAAGAAACAAAATCTTTTACAAGCAATTCAAAGCATCTAAAAAATTCAAATAACATTTACCAACATTACAACAGTTCTTATATAGTAAGAGAAACAATGAAGATTGACGAAGGCATGGTACATCATAGACAAAGAAAAGACTTATACGCCAGAAGGCTGCATTTGGGAGGGATACGCTGTTATAAATGTTATAAAATACCTGTCAAGCCAAAGGGAATAGGTATTTTCAAAACGGTTTCAACAGGAAACGTTCATGGGGCGTACAAAGCTCAAAAGAAGGGGTAGGTTAAGTAAATAAGTAAGTGAGTAAGTAAGTGAGTAAGTAAGTAAGTAAGTAAGTAAGTAAGTAAGTAAGTAAGTAAGTAAGTAAGTAAGTAAGTAAGTAAGTAAGTAAGTAAGTAAGTAAGTAAGTAAGTCAAGAATAGGACCGAGTCGTAGGAAGGCTTTTGGGCTAAATCAAACGTGGATTCTCAACTGGAACATTAACATACATTTCTCTGCAAACAAATAAATTTTTGCACTGTTAACAAAAACAAAATTCAATGAATACTGCAAAAAGTTTTAGAAATCTGTCTCAACTATGTCTTACCCATCTTTATCGTAATCCGTTGCATCCGTCTGTTGATACGCGACGCTGTATGGCCTAGCGGCACCAGTCTGGCCTGCTCCTCTATTCACAGCAGGAGCTGGTGGTTGTTGCTGTGGTTTTCTCGCCCGTGGGCCTTGTGAAAACGATCGATATGCTCTACCAATGGGGCTGTTCTGTGCTTGCTCTTTTACCTAGGAGATACATAATCTCAAATTTCAATGAAATGCGATTTTTGGTGCATAGAACAGGACGGTTCTAAGTTGCTACTCCAAGTTTCACGCTTAAGGCGATCATTAGGCAACTGTTCCTGCAAGTGTTAGTGAAATGCGATAGATAGCGGATTTCGTCGTTAAATCCTCTTTGCAAGTCTGAGAGGGCTCGAAGTAAAACAGATACACAGAAGATAGTCACTGACGTCACTGAGGTAAAAGATTAGCTACAAAGTTTATAGTTTCTTAATATCTTTAGTTGATATGTATGAATTCATCAACAAACAGCCATTGAGAGATAATGCTTTAGCAAAGATATCGTACGATTATCGTCAATATAAACAAACTTCGTTAGGAGCCTGGCTTAGAAAATTACCAACAAACCCTTACAATTACACTGAAATTATAATTACAACTACACTGACAAGCACAAAAGGTATTCTGCTTTGGAAGAGTCACAGTCTAACATTACTTGATATTTTACTAGAAAATTCGCAAAAATATTTTTTCAACAAAATATGTATCACCTCTGGCAAGTCTTTTAAGATCATTTTGCCATCTCCAGGACCCATATGAGTCACATGAGTGAAATTCGATGGTAATGAAATCAGTTTTTCTTTCATATCAGCTTCTTCGGTTCTGAAACTCTCTCGCTTGTTCCAAGCTCCTTTCTTTTTCTTCATTTTCAAAAACCGTGATACTGCTCGCTTTCCTTTGCTTGAATAGATCGACAGTTCTTGGGCTGAAGAGAAGGAAACATGTTGCAACGAAAATTAACAAGCGGTATGATTTAACAAGGGTACGCAACTAGATTTAACTCTGATTTCGTGATTTTCACAAGCTGATGTGTGTAAAAAATTGATAAATTAGGGCTAAGAAACCCCTAGCTGTAAAATCATGCTTCAAGCTATTTTTGTAACAGATCGAATTCAAAATCTTAATGGGATACCGTTTTAGGCTTCAATGCATCTAGATGTTACTTCAAAAATTTAACAAGCATTCGTTGTCGAATAACCCTTACTAAATTTGTGAACATACCGATTCAGAATAGCGGAAATATTTTGCTTGAACATTGCACCTAAACGTTGCTCAGTAAAATAACATACTGAGATACTTAAAAACTGCATGAAGGATTTAAAAAGGATTTTACAACTTACATTCTGATTCGATGTTTCTTAAGTAGAGAATCGAGAGTTGGTCAAAACCAGAACAGATGTTTAGGGATCCACTTCGGCAAAGTGGCTGACACTGCAAAACAAATAAAGACAGTTACTGGACATGATATAAAGCAAGTAGATACCAGAAGGCGGGGATAGGGAACTGTCCTATCAATGCAAAGAGCTTAGAGAATTGGTAATCAACCATGTGGTATTGGAGAAAAGGAAGAACACAGACATAGAAGAAGGATAGGAATACAAAGATAGAGAAGCACTAGAGAGAGAGAGCACTCCACAAAGTTTTCATGAATGACGCAGTATTGGCAAAGGCGAATAGGCAAAAAAAAAGGTCAATTACATGGCCGCATAGTGTTTGTCCCTACAAATTCACAATTTGTGACTGTCCAGAAAAAATGTGAAAACATTTCTTTGAATAAAAAAGTGCTGAAGAAGCACTTATTATTTGAATAAAAACAGAGACTGATTTTTGCTTTGAGGATTTTCACGATGCCACATAAGGACTGCAAAGACGGTTGTCCGAAAAGCGAATAATAACTAGTGTCTCCCAGAAAGATTACATTACAAGGGCAAGAATGGTATGACGTGAGAAAGATAACAAAATAATAGCTTTGAAATATACCCTTCTTATTGATAATGTCTGCAACCACTCTGCTGTGGACGCATTGAAAATGTCAATCCCCCTTTCACTGTACACGACAACATGAGGCGCAGAGAAGGCTAAAACGAAATAAGATATATAGGTGATAAAGAAATGGACGGCAATAATAAAATGAATGGCAAGAAACTACATAGATGATCTTCAGTCAATAAACGAAAAAGTAAAATTTACCTAAATGTGTTATTGGTGTTGGCCATGCAATTTCCGTTTGCCTTGATCGGAAACCTTTTTCGTTTACATAAAAGGCGAGTTCTAAAATTAAAACGAAAACCACAAAAATGAAAATGAAAACAACTCAATGTCAAGGCAACTGCTATAAATTGATAATAACACTAGTTACAAAATGATACTGATGGACTAGGAGAAATCCTTAACTATTTATAATCATTTTCAGAATGTTGCTAGTATTTCTGTTACCATCTGAATAATTTAATGGTAATTGTAAATCCATACAATACATTCAAAAACAAGATTAGATGTTACATTGTCCTACAGTCTCTGGCCACTATTGGCAGACACTTGCCGTTTAGACCCTACTGCTAGGATCTCACTATAGCAAGAACGAAAATAGATGCAAATCGGGTTAGGGGTCAGAAAGCCCTAGGTACCTGGAAACAAACAAAAGAGCTACAGTGCCCAATGTTTACATCAGATAAAATATCGCATCAGCCCATTTTAAGTTTAGCTTTCAGGACAATATCCTTTATATGCATGACCATAATTTCGTAGAAGAAACGGCCATGACTTCTAGGCCCAACAAATGGCAAAGGATTTTCTAGTCTTACCCGCAAAACAGAGCAGGAATTCGTTTTGTTTTACTTCAACTGCCAACAGGGCATCGGAATTCATCGTCGTGATGAAACTCAGGGTCTGGTCCTCAGGATTGATCAGTTCTACAAAGTAATTCAAAATTACTAGCCCCAGTTCTCTACTGTAATGTAACATAATCGAAAGACCATGCAAAGTATTCAAATTATAGGGTGGCACCATTTAAAAATTTGCATTGATAATTGGCAATCTCTACTTCGCTCACTCTGCTACACCACACCAGGTTCACATTTTCATTTAGGGTAAACAACGGAATGAAGCCTGGCAAAGACCTAATAGCTACCATGGTGAAAACTGGAATGCTGACACAAGACAACTTTCAAAGGTAACATCACCAGAGTGAATGTTATTCAATAGGAAACATCTCTTCGGACTTTGAGCTTTCCGTACATTATCAAACTCTTACAAATTACAGCACCACTTTCTACGTGAAGTCATAACAGCTAACGAGAATGATTGCATAGGTCCAAATTTACTAAGCTTCAGAACAAAAGGCAAGGACCAACAGAATTTCAGACAGGTGACAAAATTCAATACAACAAAAGCATCGAGAGATGAATGAGTTAAAGACTTCTAAGGAAAGAGCCACCCCCTTGCAGAGAAAGCGCACGAGCATTGAAACCAATCAAAATTTTGCAGGCTCTTTAACTGCCAGGACGGGGGTCGCTCTACCATCTGAAGATTTGTTTTGTTCGCCACCCCCAGCGAGTACTAACTTTGAAGCTGCGCGTTGTTGTTGTGTATGTCGAGCATTGAAAACCCAGACGGGTAGCCTAGGAGAACTCTCCCATCCGAAACAGCAGCCCATTGCGCCGATACAGTTAGAGGGAAATCCTGTAAAGAGAAACAAAATGAAGTTCACAAACAAATTAGTACCTTTGATAAACAAGGTAAAATAGGCAAAGTCTTGTGGAGAAGTACTAAAAAGAAACATTACTGGGACCATAATTCACTTCAATTTACAATTCAATTCAACTGAAACTAACAAATACAAAGTGAAAATAACCAGTTACGATTGCGTTCTAATTTATAAAAAACAGAAAATTGAACAAATAAGCAAGTCGAGCATATTCCACAATCTCATAGACAAATTGAATGAATAAACATACCTTGAACTTCCTGCGTCTCTCCTTAGTTCTGTTCAGTTCATATAAAAAGACGTGCTTTTTCGTAGTCACGCACATGCAAGTGGCACTGCCTTGGCGGAAGCTGCCCGTCGCAAACTGAACGGCGCCTGAAATAAGACAGAAACCGTGTTACCATTGGATTACTATGACAGAATCAAACTAAGTGTAAGAAACCCTATTTCAAAACAAAAGCTAAAAAGGCCATCTCATATTAAGTTTCTTTAAGTTAAGACTCCAAGTCTTTATTAGAATAAGAATTTCCATATTCTCTTGCATGAACTATAGGTATTCCCCACACTCTCTTTCATCACCAGGCTTTCAAAAACAAGAGTAGCAGTTTCAAAGCTAGACTTTTCTTACTGACAACGAAGCCCCTTTGAAAAAAAGGCAACTACACAACAGCTTTTAAAATATCATTGCTGTTAAAATTCTATTTTCAAGTACACCTTACCTTTCGTTTCTGCTATTTTGATAGGCTCTAAATCATGATGCCCAGATACCAGGACTAACGGGTAGAGTCTCACATGTCTGCCTCTTCCTGTTGCAAACCAAAGTAAATACACATGAATAAATTTCAAAATACGGACATAAACACAATGCATGATATTAAAAAATTCGGAACGCACAACCAAGGTATTTTTGGTGTTTTCTGCTACAGAATTAAAGAAAGACCTACCCGAAATAACTACAACTAGCTGCTCGTCTGATATCACCTCGACTTGGAAAACCTTTCGTGCATCTCCGATTTTTGAAACAGCTTGAATGAAAATCAAATTGAATGATAGATAAAAGTCAGGCAAAAACATTTCGCTTAAATATATCTGGTGAATATAACAAAATCTAAACTACAATCGGTTCACATTTAACGATAATATCTGATGCAAAACAAACTGTAATGAATTTGTTAATATTCAGCAGAGTCCAGAAAAGTCGTTAACCTTCCTCCAGACAAAAACATCCCAGAAGGCAAAACTTCCTAACAAAAGAAAATCAAGTGGGCGTGGTTTGGGTGTGTCATATGAGCTTCTTTTGTTTTTCGTGTACCTTCCTCTAGTCAGTGGCCGTGCCACCGTAATGTTTTCCCGACTCTGAATTATTCAGGCTAATAATAATGTTAAGGGTAAATGTTAAGGTTGAATACAAAGGTTAGTGTTATCTTTGCAACACTGTTCGGATAATAGTCTGCAAATTCACGAGACATGAAAGAGGGAGACCGTAAAAAACTGGCAAATATATATCCAAGGGAGCAACAATTACATACTCACCATCCTGTTTCGCAGTTAGATCTAATGAAAAAAGACCCTCTTCCGTTCCAAAAACAATTTTTGCAGAATCTGAGAACCAAAAATTAGGTTAATAAACAACAATGCTTAGAGCGAAAATCTTCGCAAAGTTGAATAAAATCAAATTTCATGTTGGTTGTTATAACAGCATGGTAAGTTTGTTTTTCTATTTTTCTTTCTATGCTTAATTGGCTGAGATACACTTTGAAAGCTACACAAAGAGAAGCGGAAGTACAGGGGCCTTTTGAGGAAACATGAACGCACAAGGGGGGGGGGGGGAGGTAAGAAAAAAAGATTCATTGGACAATAAAATGACGTCAATAATATGAGACTTTGGGTTGAATTAAGAAGCAAGTAGTTGCAAGCTTACCAACAATGGCTGCGCATTGTGTCATTTTGACAACCGCATGGTCAGTTGCATCGCAGACTTCCCTGATGTGGTATTTATGCTGAGGTAAAACAGGAAAGTTAAATCTCCAGTTGAACACATGGAAAGGAAAGTAAATTCAAAACAGGAAAGTAAAGTCTGATAAAGAGTTACTGTGCTTCGAAAAAAGATATAAATTGGTTTTAAATGTTGGCCTTGCGCTGTCACGAACTTTTGATATCTGCTGCATTGAGACATGATTGGAAATAGAGATTTGTTCGAGTTGGCGGATATTCGAGATAGCGAAAAGCTTTCCTATATTTGGCTTTATAATAAAACAAAGGTGAATGCGCAATTGTTCGAGATAGCGGGTATTCGAGATAGCGACTGTCGACAGTATATTGATTACCTGTATAAAATTTCCAAAATCTTTCATAGAAATATTGTCAGTTTCATAATATACATAGCTTAGAGGCTTTTTTAAAAATGAACAACCATAATTTCATACCTTCGGTTCATCAACTTCAGTTTTGTCTAGAACTTTTTTCAGTTCATGCAACAAAGAAACCCATTTCCTTGCACTTTGCTCATTTTCTGCTAGCAACAGTTGACTACAAACCGTTTCTGGTTGATTCAACTCGGAGATGGTTATCTAAAAATCATAACAACATGAACTTATTTTGCTTCAAGACCGAAATTACTGAAAATTTGATGGGATCAAAACGTTTGCAATTTGTACAATAAACTTTTGACAGCAAACCAGAGAGTAAAATAAATCAATGAGGTTTAGAAACGGAAACCAACCAAGATTTCTAGCAAAAGATAGCTCAAAATTAGAATGTAGGCTAAAAATGTATTGACAATCACTTATTTGTACAACCACAGTCATGCTTTTATAATACAACATTGTGCTGCTCGATGTAACTGAAACACTTTCCACTGATTATTTATAGTTCATCAATCTTGCATCATAGTGTAAGCAATTTGGATTTTATCTTCGTATTCTCTTTCTTTTCCCCACATCATAAGAGCAATGACAGTATACGAAAACTTTCTAAAAATTTCTGGATTAATTACATAACAATTGTTCTGCAAATGAATAAAAACACAAAAAAGTTAGGGTGTTGGTAGCGATGGAATCATTCTAAGCTGGCGAAAATTGCCTCATTGCTAAAACTTAAGTTATACGACCAGGGGCCTTTTATCGAGGCCTTAATCTCGATTGACAAGATGGCTAATTTTATCATCAAAAACAGAACCAAACAAACCTTGAATATGCATGGTACATCACGCTCGTTAGCATGGATAACATCAGACTTTGCCACAGTACTGACCGAGAATTCCTCATCCCTGATAAATCAGATTATTATTAACACCTACATGAAAACAATCTATCTTTATAGGGTTATCATAAATTTAGAATTAGGAAAAACCCGTTCTTTTATCGAAGTATTTGCAATTGCGAATACAAAAAACGCTTTACATACAAACTGCTTTACATAAAAGCAGTCTCGTTTACTGTCAAGACAAAAATTATTTCCAAAGGGGCGCGCCAGTAAATGAAGAGGAAAAAAGCTGCCACGCAGCAAAAAAGCTGGGAAATGGGGCGCTGTAAGCCTTTAAAAGGGTTTTGAAATAAGATTCTGAAATTAAACACCCATGCACTTCTTCTGGGTATGGCATTGCTTTTACAATAGTTTAATCATATGCAGTGAGTTACACTTTTTCTAATTAAACCATTTACACTTGAAACAACTTGAACCGTGAATTCAGATAAAAAACAATAACAGATACGATATTATAAAACTCAATTTCAATTTTGCTTGGTGTTGTGAAATGTTAAAAGCAGTTAGAAAAAGTAATTGAAAAAGCAGCCATTTAATACCTCATGTCAACAACTTGTAGCATTGTATTCGAAATCTGGGAGACACCGCTGACGTCATAGAAAACGATTTTGAAATCACAGACTACTGCGAAGGCTTTCATCCAGCCTCGTTTTACTCCACCTGGCTTTGGCACCTGATATAATGGAAATAGTCTTTTAAACCACAGGTAAATGTAACTGAAGGTTTTCAAAACAATGTGTTTTAGATTAACTAAACGAGGAACTTTGTATATAAAGAAATGCATATGGAAAAAGTTAGCGCTTCAGAGCTGTCTGTTCAGATATATATTGCTAGGTTAAATTGAAAATCTAAATGCTGGAGAGCCACAATATAAAGAACATAAGATGAGAGAAAATTTCAGCTTGCAGGATTTTCAGCTTTCTAAACTCAACAAGATTTAAGAATGAATAATATCTTGATAATAGGGTGATCATCTTGTTATCAAACGAAGAAAGAACAAAATATTCAGACTGAACTTGCAACAAAAATTCGATGGAGCTCAATTCAAAAGCAAACAAAAACAAGCAGGCTATAACATCTAAAACAGAAACTCACCCTTACGAAACCTTCATATGCAGTGCCTGTTCCTTTCTTGGGATCGATGCCAAGAGGCCTATTTGATACTAAGCAAAAGAATCATACTCGAATTAAAATTTAAAACATTTCGAAATTAAAATCAAACCGTTACAAGTCAATTCTGTAATTAAGATTAAAGGCCGAAGTTCCTGTTTGTCAAAATGGAGCTACTTAACAACTCTAGTTTTAATAAGTTACTACGAAAACAACAACATAGAAAAAACGACGCAACATCAAAATTCTAAAATCAAACACACATGTTGACTGGCAAAAAGTGGAAATGGGGAAGTGGATATTCATAATGTTGCTGAAGACAAAACCCATCAATATGTCTCTAGATAGTTAATGATGATTAAAGTTTTGAAATTGAGGGTTGCACGTAATTCTGAGAGGCAGCAAGTCGCTAGCAAGTAAAAAATTACAAAGGAGATTTGGAATCCAACTTACAGAGATTTTGCGGCACAGGACACGTCTGAGGTGCTTCTATCGTGCATCCAACGTGACTTGAATACCCACAGGCTAAAAGATTTGAAAAATCTCAGAATCTATGAATCACAAAGTCATTCTACTGTAGCTGTGTTACGAAATAGTGCAGACAGAAGTTGATCAGGGGTTCTCTTGCTTTAATCTAGTTAATTCCAATTTCTATTTGGATTTTCAAGTCCTTTAGTAAAGAATATGGCTTCACGTATTGTTGTCTGCTATGCAAAATAAAACAGGTTGAATGTAAAAGATTCGCTAAATGAATCTATGTTTCCTGGAAATGACTCAAAACTGAAAATGGTAGCATCTTTCCTGCACTCCTAGATTCTTCTGTTAAAATCTAACTAGAAATTGCAATATTAAGAATTTACCATCGCAGATCATTCCTTGCCTCACGTGTCCAAACATAACAGACATGCAATGATGGCACTTGGTAGGAGATGGGTATGTCTTCGCAACAAATTTGTGAACTTTTCGCTACAAAAAAATGCAGACAGTCAGATGCTGATTCGTGCGTAATTGGCCTTGATTGGTAGCGGGCAATGAAAATGAAATCACGTTATGGACTGCAGTTAAAGCCATCAAAATCTGTTCAAAGCATTGAAAAAGAAAGTAAAGGATTGCTTTCTTAAAAGCCTGGAAGACATTCTACATGTAAGTTACTTTTAAGGAGGAATACCGCGCCAATACATATCAGCAGAAACAAAAAAAACTAACTGCTTTCCTTGGATAGCTCAAAAATTTCAACCTTCGCCTGTTACAAGGGTCAATAGCTTCACTGGCCTATCTTAAAACTTGGGCAGCCTTTTATGGACAATGGCGGTAAGAGAAAAAGCAATTTTTGACACCACACTCTGGGTGAAAAGGACACATAATCTTGAAGTAAAAATAAATGTGATGATGACTGGAACATTAGGGCAAAAGTTGTTCGTGTATAACTTGAGTATTCGTAAAATTTTCTAGGTCTTTGCGAAGTGACCCATGTCTTGGGAAACTGCGTTCAGCCTGTTGCTTTCTGGGTAGTGAACAAGCCTCAATTACAAATACATTTGAACGTTAACAAGTAAAAAAGTGAAGATTTACAGGAGCTCCAGCTGGGCTGACCGACGTCATAGCTCTCTCAGGCTGTGCTGCGGCGGGCGGTGAGGTGGCACTCTGTGAAACTGGCAAATTTTTGGAAACACTGGTGCTGCTTGTTCGGGATATGGATTCAAAGGAATCATCAGTCTCATTGTCCTAGGAGCAAAATCATTACATGATATTTCATACAAAAGGGAAAGAGCTCTATTACAAACAAAAATTATCCTAGGGCCTAATAAAATTGTTTGCCTGTTAAGAGCCCCTAAAAAACAAATAAAAATTATCCTGGGGCCTAATAAAATTGTTTGCCTGTTAAGAGCCCCTAAAAAAACAAACAAAAATTATCCTGGGGCCTAATAAAATTGTTTGCCTGTTAAGAGCCCCTAAAAAAACAAACAAAAATTATCCTGGGGCCTAATAAAATTGTTTGCCTGTTAAGAGCCCCTAAAAAAACAAACAAAAATTATCCTGGGGCCAAATAAAATTGTTTGCCTGTTAAGAGCCCTTAAAAAACAAACAAAAATTATCCTGGGGCCTAATAAAATTGTTTGCCTGTTAAGAGCCCCTAAAAAACAAACAAAAATTATCCTGGGGCCAAATAAAATTGTTTGCCTGTTAAGAGCCCCTAAAAAACAAACAAAAATTATCCTGGGGCCTAATAAAATTGTTTGCCTGTTAAGATCTCTAAGAGCCTCTGAAAGAACACAAACAAAAATGAATAGTCAAACCTGGAACGTAAGGTGTTTAGTTGGCAAAAGCAGGTCTAAAAACTGTTCTATGATTCTGAAAACATACTTTCCAAAATTTTCCGTATCTCAGAATTTGCATTGCTTTTCATAGACCTTCCCAGAGTTTCCTCATTTATGAACGAAAGAAGATTCAACTTCAGTTGTAATAAGTTATTGAGGAGAATCCTCAAGCGAAAATTCAAGTTGAGAGAAGCTCCTAAGGAACTTTGCCTAAGTTACTGACATTCAAAATACCTAGAAAAGTATGCGACGAAATTTAGAACCTTTGGACAATTTAGTTTTAAAAAAGGTAACCTCTCAAAAAAATATACACTTAGGGCCAATATATCGATTAGAATTAAGGAAAAGGCCCAAATATGTTGACAAGGAATAGATAACAAGGTAAATGTATTTTCTCACCACTGACAGATCAAAACTGGCATCACCAGAATTTTGAAAGAAGTTCAAGAAGGGCAGATTTCCTTGTGTTCCTGTTGGTAAAAGTTTTGACATGTTAAAGAGCCTTTGCTGACATTCATGCTTTGCGCGCCCGCAAAACGTTTCGAGAATGGCAATGGCGACGAATGTCTGCCTACCAATTGCTGTTCACGAAGAAATTGATAATTCGTTTAATGACAGGGAAGGAGACAGCAACCTTGAGGTAGGCAGACCTTTTTAGTAAATTATGCCTACTTTCTTACTTATCTGTAGCTGTTGCCTTATTTCTTACCGGCCCCCTCTTGATGTTGTTAGGTCCAGAAGAGAGAGCACCAAGAGCATGACCTAAGTTCATGAACTGTGACGAATATTTCTTTAGAAAACAATATCAAGCTCCGCTTATACCATTTTTGTATTTTTTTGGTCTTTTTTTAACAGCATTCAGAATAAGTTTATACAAAAGATTAAATTGCTCAGATTCTGAAGAAAAGAGGACATGCCAATGGGAGCTTCTTTTTGAATGCATTTATATTCGGAAAAAGGCATTATCGATATTTCAATATTTAAGTTCAAACAAATGTTGTGAGAAATTTAACATGTTATCAATTTGATGCAAGAAGAACGGATCGTAATCAAGCAGGTTTGGACAAAGGTATTTATATCTAAAGAAGTAATTTTGGGTTAGTTACTCCTTAGAATTTTACAACAAATATTCATAAAGACAAAAGCTGGAGACCCCTTATAAGATAAATAGATAATAAAATTTGTTGGCAATTACCAAGAAAAGTTCGTATCATATTGCTATCAGCAGTTAATCCTTTCATCTTTGAAAAAAATTGTTGGACCACCTACACAACATCTTCACGGTTTTTTATGTTGCCCTCCCCCCCTATGGCCATGCTGTTCTATACCACTCCCCCCCCATTGCCATGCTGTTTTTTTATATCATCCCCCAATTGCAATGCAGCTTTAAATCTTTATTGCATGCTTGTCTGTGACAATCGAACTAGGATTGAACGCACAAACCCTTTTTATTAAGGAATCCAAATTGAACGGAGGAGGGACAGAAAATACAACAACAACCTTGAAGTCTTAGAGAGGTGGTTCAACCTGAGGTTGTCAACTTTTGAACGTGAACATTGAAGCGCCCAAGTACTTCTAGCAAGAATTGTATGGGTTTCTTCTGTCAACGAGCAAATGACTTTATCTATTGTCTGCAGGTTTTAGCCAGAAAGCCTAATGTTTTGATACAGATAACACATTTTGTGACAGATGATAACCAAGAGGAAACATTGGCATAAACTGCATTAAGGCTAATCCATCGAAGACCCAAAGCTTAAGATACTAGGTTACGTGATTGTACTTGTAAACAAACCACTAAAAAAGTTAAAAGACTGCGACTGTACGCAGCTGATTTGTATTAAGAAAACAACGGGTTACGTCCCCCAGTATTCCTTGCAGCATAGTGTGTTTAGGTTTTAGAAATAAAGATTGTTGCAGAAGAATGTTTTCTCACGCAACCTTAAGAAATAAAACAATACTCAACAGAAATTGAAAGTCAAGGCTAAAATACTTCTTTCCAGGAGCATTAGAATGTCACTTAACACCTACCGTGCTACATAACAGCCTATAGAACACAGATATTATTTAAGTTTGCGCTCACAAAAATTTAAGCCAGAGAAATAATTTTTAAATGTGCGTTCAGTTTAACTTTGTGTGATTGTCTAACGAATAGATCTTCAGCTTTTTAATTAAATACAAGTGGAAAGCAGCTTCGGTGTTTATCTGCCAAATAAACACCTCCTCGGGAGTTCTGCAGATAAATATTGTAAGGCTCGCCCTCTACTTATGGACAGACTGATTTTCATCGAAAAAAAAATATGTAGATATTGACAACAGCTTACAGCACCTCGCCATTGTTACAAGCAGGGCATATATTTACTAGAACGAATTTTGGACGCTCATATATGCAGTCGGGAATAAAACGGCAGAGAAATTACCCTTCGGCGTGAAAGTACAAAATATCTTTAAGAGCTAACAAAAAATTAACTTACCCCTTGCTTTCAAACTTTCATTCTCAGATTTCAACTTTTCAACCTCTGCTTTTATGGATGAAAAATCTGACTCCGTTTCTGTGAGTTTTCTGTACGAGAAAGAAAACATCTTTGTTACAAAGTGGAATGATAATGCACTGACTCGCGCTGGAAGCAAAGCAGGTTCACCACTGGCTGGTCTCTGGGTATGGAGCTTAAGATATGAGTGACAATATGGTCACTTAATGAGATACGTGCTCGACATAATAGGATAGCGGTTGGGAATATTCATTAGTGGTTGTTCATGAATGAAGAATTGAGGCCGATAACAGTCTTAGCTTTGCTTAAAAAGGAGTTTCTTTTAAATACTCGCATGGAAATTGTTGCAAAGAGAGGTCAAAAAAATATGTACCATATCTAGGAAACACTTTAAGAAATTTTTAGTAGCTTAATTTTTATTCATTAAAAGGAACACAAAGAGCAAACATTTTTTTTTAGAAAAACGTTAAACAATGCCTTATTAACAAAACGTCCATTGTATAAGTTTCTTTCTTAAAAAATGATTACAAGATATGTCGTAATTGGTACTGGCTTGGAAATGGTGCATTTTTTTTCCAAAATCACAATTGATTTGGGCATTGCACACAGTAAATACAAGTTTCTGTCCTATTTGAAAAAGGGCTTATTAATATAGAATAAAGGTATAGGAGTTCGGTGACCCCGAAAGAAAATTACCACAAGAAAAGCTAAAAGACAAAAATTATGAAGGCGTTTAACACAAAGATTTAATCAAAATACAGACAGTTACCATTTAGAATGAAAGAGAGAAAAAATTTGCATTCGCATTTTGGTACGAAACCTTGCCTCTTCGAGTATCTTAGATTTCATAACCTCTAACACGGCAGAAAAAATTAAAATTTATAAGAGGAAAGAGATAACGGACCTTTCCGCTTCTAAGCGAGCCATTTTGACTTTATTCAGCTCCTCACTCAGGTGGTTCTTTGCTTGTACTTCCATTTTTAAGTTTGCTTGTAAAGATAGCAGCTCCTGCTTGTCCATTCTCTGCGATCGCCTAGTTTGCCAGTTTTTGGCCTAAAATACAAAGTCAAATAAGAGAGCGCCCTAAAATATTTAACTTGACAGCTGTAGCACAAAGATACATTTAGTCACGTAGTCCCACTACGGTTGGCATTGAAAAAATTAAAAAAACAGGGATGGACAGTATCTTCGATAAAAGAAAGTCATAATAAAAACATCAGAAAACTGCCATAGCCACAACATAGCAATAAATGGCGACTCACAGCTGCAGGGCCACTTGCTAATCCCGAAACCTTTAAATGTTCAAGTTCCTCTGACATCTTTGATGCAAGAGCCTGCAAGTAGCCTCGAGCATCCTTCTCGTCGCTCACCCTGCGAGAAAAGACACCTTATAACAACCATCGACAACAACAATTGGGGACAAAAATGAATTCAGCGCGGCCAAAGATAGGGGAACATCTTTGTAATGAGCTGAAACAGCTCCCATATTTTTAAACAGTGGTTATTTTATTGAAAGTGCTTGCTGGCATAAAATCAGACTGGAGAATCTTCACCCGCACATTATTTCATGCAGGTTTTCACATTATCAAATACACTCACAAAATTCCATATATATATTTAAATACAGGCTAGCTGATACACTGTGCTTTATCTCTTTACTTATATTTAAGCTGTGTTACTGGCATTTGAAATATGGTATTCATAACATAGTACTTACAATCTGCCCCTTAAACAAAACAGCAGAGTCGAAAATTCAAATTAATGTATTCTAACGTAGTTAATCGTTAGTATATTAATTTTTGACAACATCAGTAGGGCTCCAAGCAACGGACAAATAGCTTATCGAAAAATTGTTTTTCTGTAAATAAATTTTTGTTTAGAACATCTGTATATAGGGCACCTTTTTCCAACGAGAACATTCCTACGACGAGCTACTTCCTAAAATGGGTATTTACCAAGGGATGTTTGCTAAAGTAAGGCCCTTAAAATAGAAGCTTTACAAATTTTGTATAACATCAAATGGGCAGAAGCTAACTTCAAACCAATATTACCATTGAATTATTTCAGCAATTTGCTCTTCCCAGTGAGTGACTGCTTCTCTCTTTTCAGCGAAATCTCTCAGCTCCTCTTCAAGCTGTTTGACCCTGGCATTTCCTTTGTCCGAGTTTAACATTAGCTACAAACCAAAGCACTGACAGCTCTCTTAATTGTACACCATCAATGAGATAAATAAAAGCTATATAACGAAACTGTTTAAACTACCTAGGGAAACTTACTTTTAATTAACAAAAGGGCACAAAGCCCTTGAAATCTGTTGGGGTCTGAGGATATGCTCCTTCAACAGCGCAAAATATGCTATGCTCAGGTCCCGAAAAGGTGGCAGAAATAGAACCAAATGTAATTTAATGTCGTCAGGAATTAATGAATCTGCCTACCCAAATCAAAATAATTTCTTTGCATTTTCGAAGAGCCGCGAAGGCCAAATGTTGGGGACCCAGACTTCCATTCACCTTGCAAACCCCACTGCAATTAATCAATGAAGCAATCAAATTTCAAACTTTTCACAGCCAAATGAATGTGATCGCGTTTTATGAAGCATGGGCTGAAACCGCATTGGTTTACACAACAGGACGGTTTTAAGTTCCTAGGATGGGCAACAGGTTTTTTGATAGTATGTGATTAGAGTAATCCATACCCGTTCCATTTCCGCTGTCAGCTTCCGGTTTTCTTCCATTAACAGAGCTCTATCTCTGTCGCTTTGTTTGCGGAGTTCAGCAATATATTCTTGATCATGGTTGGAACTGCAAAAGCAAAAACAACAAAGAGTTATTGCAAGCGATTTTCGTAAAATACTTCTTTTACAGCAGTGTTATCGTTGGGAAAAATTCAATGCAGCAAAGGAATGAAATTTTGACATCACAGTGGACAATGCCTTATTTTGGCACGATGAGAAGTATTAGACGACCGTATTGCAATTAGCTCAGTTTTTTGCTAGCTACGTCATTAAAATAAATCAAAGCAGCATCAATGACACTTTACAAAAGGACACAGCAAGATTTCTTGAATTGATCTAACAATCAACTGCTATGCAATCTCACTGTCCAATGAGATCGCACAATGTGTTTTATTTTTATGCTCTATCAGTCAACTTCCCGATTTTTCTAAAAATAGATGTCTTACCTTTCTTCCATGATAGAGTCAAGTTTTGCTTTTAAGCTTGAAACCTGGGTAAGAATGTACATGTAAATATACATGTAAATAGATGTCGAGGGAAAAAGAAGGGATGTAAGAAAATTGCAACAAAAACAGACACAAAGTTGGCTTTCTCCAACCAAGGCAAATATCTTAAACATCTTAAAACATCTGCTACCTTCTTCTTTTAATTCCAATTCATTGCAACTGGCGAGGAGATATGAAACACTTTTCAAATATAGTATTTTTAGTTCAAATAAAGTTCTGTCCATTCCGGGTTCTTGAGCCCTGCAATTTCAATTACGCGGAATAACAGCAAACATAACGTTCTTTTTTCTAGTAATGCAACAAAAACCATAATTGCTAATGCACAAATAGCGCACTAATTCACCTCAGTCTTCCATGACTCAGCGTTGCTTTCGCTCTCCGCTAGACGTGCTTTCAGTTCCTAGATGAACAAAAACGGCGTTTCAAAAGAGATTTTCAACTTGATAAAAAATTCTCATAAATAATATTGAGATAATTACAAGGAACCTTTTGCAAGGAGCCTAAGACGCTTTGAGACCACAATATACAACTGTATACCTAGTAGTTCTAGTTACATAGATGGGTCAGGATGGGGTCTTTTTCTTAACTCCAAGGCGCCAAGGCTTAAATGTTTTGCAGAGAAAGGCTAAATTGCGTCGTTACTGGCAAAAAGGAAACGGGAAAAATCCATATCAGAATAGTGTACCATTAGATAAAGACATACCTTAATTTCTTTAGAGAATTTCACTCTTTCTTTTGTTATCGTCCCTTCCTGTTCGTCTTTAACCATATCTAATTCCCCTCTCAGGCTACAAAAAGAATGAAAGGCCACTCATAGCTCGGTGTATTACTTAAATACAAACTTATTTTTAAAATAAACGTCAAATGATGATAATTTCAACTTCGATAGCAGTGCAGAAGAAAACCCAACATAATGAACTTAATTCAACACATCAGCCCAAAACAAAAAATAAATCACATGAAGTATTATCTGACCAATTGCTTATATAAGTCAAAATGGGCTCTCCTGAGAGGCCAAAACTGACATGTAAGTTATAAGGTAAAAGCATTTAAGATTTTTAAACTATTTTTAATCATGAAACTAACCGCTCGAGTTCTCTTTCTACATCAGGCCCTCCGTTAGTACTCACAGCACTTCTACCACCAAAATGCTGACTCTGAAAACAAATCAAAACCGCACTCGGTAAATATTTTTTCCATGCTCATAACAATTTGCAACAGACTACTACAAACTACAATAAAACAAGAAAACCACAAAACCACAGGGGGCATGAAGCTTCATAACAACCCTGTAAATAAAATGATAAACAGAAAAACTCAAATTACAAGATTGTTTGACTCCGAACAAAAAGTCATGACAGAAACTGGTTTGTCCAGCAGCTTGGAAAATTTCTATGTAGCTCAGAATTAGTTTATTCAGATCGTGAAAGACTGGGTCTTTACCTGAACGTTATCCAAAGACTCCTGTAGCTTTTGCACTTGCTACAAAAAAATCACAAAATAAAAACTATATGATGTATCTGAATACAAGGGCTTTTCAGAATGAGTGAACAGAGCTTCGAAACTGGACAAGGTGAAATTAACTCAAGCCCCTAGAGTAGAACTGATCAAATTTTTAAGATAATATTCTATTCAAGCTGGATAAGCAACACGAAATTTTAATTAAATGATTGCTCAAAGGGCAAAGCTAGTCATGACTTGATAAAAGAGGAATATAATAAAAAGCAAATATGTAGAATTACTTCCTTTAAAAAAGAATAATATGTTGCGTCATTATCTACATAAATAATCATTAGATCCATAATCACCTGTTCACTTTTTGCCCTCAATTTTTGTTCCTTGTGAAGATCGGCTTGAATCTCTTCAACTTGGGCTATCAGCTGAAATTAAGCAATCAAAATGAAGTGAATATTGAATAAGAAAATAATATAGATCTTTGAATAAAGCAAACACCAAGTCTGAAGAAAGATGAACTCGGCCCTTTTGTAGAAATCCAGCCCAAAACAATCAAAATCAAAAACATTTCTTATTAGTTGAAAAAGTCAAATAGTATTTTTAGAGACATTCGAGAGACGAGTAACAAGGCCATTTCGAATCATATAAAGACAAAGGTTTTCTGATAAAAATAATATATTAATAGCAACCAGTTTCCCTAACAATAGATACATCAATTTTTTCATTTAAATGAGCCCACCTCTCGTCTTTTCTTTTCTGACCCTCGCAGTTCTTGTCTAGTCTGGTCATTTTTGTTCAACATGTTCTCTGAAGAAAAATTAATGGAGTTAGAAACCAAATAAAATAGACGCAACTAAAAATATGGTTGTTTGTCTTACTTGTCCTAAAAGTAGAATGGTTATAAAAAGCTTGTCTTGATTATTCAGGTTGATAATAACTTGCCTCCCACAGAAAGAATCGTGGTGAGGTTGAAATGGTTGACCGAATCAAAACGGGACCACTTCCGGAAGTGATACAAAATAAGTACAGATAGCAGATTCAAACGGGTTCGTGTCTGGAAAGTCTGCATAAACGCAAGGCCGATCCGTGCCAGTTTAGGGACGGATCCATATGAATAAGTTACCTTGTGAATGGGGTTTCAAACATGTTCATACCAAGAGCTAGATGATCCACGGTGGTTTGTTCGGACTAAGTCATTCATTAGATGTTTTTATTTTTGAGGATACTGTGTCATTGCCAGCCCTCGGGGGCCACTTCTTTATGAGAGCTTTAAATTTTACCTTTAAACAACAACAAAATGATTGTGTCTTGTTTTCTTGGGCCATTGCTGAGGAGGCATTTACCCTCGCTTAAATAATTTACCAAATTTCTGTACAGTTTCCCATCAAAACAGAAATCCATCCGTTGGATACCATTCCAGTCAAACAACTGCAAAATGTTAAGTGCGAACATTCCTTAAAAATAGGCTTAATGGAAGTAGATTTTTAAACAATTTGGCACATAAGATAGCGCTCAAAATTAATTTCCGCATTAAATCTTTGTTTCTTGGAACATCTGGATTACCTATTTCCTCTTCCTTCTCGTGGACTAAGCGTGTTAATTTGAGCTTGTGAGACCGAACTTCCGCTAGTTTATCATTCAGTTCGCTGAATTCACCCATTGTTGTTTTCCTTTGAGCATGAATATCCTTCAACTCTTTTTGAAATGAAGACGCTTTATCTCTAAACGATGAAAGTTCGTTTTCCAAACCATTCTTTTCCAACGACAAAGTTTTGTTGGCCTTTTCGAGTTCACGAATTCGCACGCTCAGTTCTGTAAAAAAGACAAATACACGAGATACAAAAATGCAAAAGTATTCTATCGTTTGTAAATGCATTTATTTTTAGAAAAGAAAAAATTAAAAAATAGAATTCAACCAGTATAAATATGCTTTAACCAGATTAGCGAAATACTCTAATCGCACTTTCACATCTAAATTTAAAAACATTGTCATCATAAAATCTTAACGCTTTTAAACCATAAACAGGACATGGGGTGACTCAAAAATCTGATATAAAATAACACAAGGCAGCAGAAAGATATTACTTTGAAGATAGAAAATTAGATACACGAGATGAAGTCTAGCATTTTAAGCTTCATTTAAGACTATATTTTCTGCATTAATATTGTGAGACTATCTGCATATTCTTATTTGTGATTCTACTTTATAAAGAACCGTAAAAGAAAACTCGTTCAAACTGTTGAAGAAATGATTGTTTACACACCATCTCTTTGGACATCGAGTTCTTTCCTCGCTCTGCCAATCTCCTTGATTTCCTTTTCCGCTTTCTCTTGTTTTTCGTCTGATTCTGTGCAGAAAAGAAAAAAATTTTAGCAGGTGATCTACAAAAACGTAAATTGCAATTGAAAAAAGGCTTCTAACGGCTAAACAGGTTTCTTTCAATCAACTGGTACTATTTCAACGCTTGAATTTGAAAACCAAAACTTGACCATTAAGTATAATTCATCTATTCTAGATACTTTTGTGATTGTAAACAATGCTGACTGAATTGTTATTCCAAAAATTAATTTAGAAAGGACATTTAGATACGTTTAAGACACGCTTCAAAAATAAGTATAGAAAAATATCAATAAAAGTAGTCTTGAAAACTTCAATACATAATGGAGAAAGTTCTGTATTGAAGGATAAGTAGCTTTGCAATAATAACAAAGGATTGATGAGTTCTGAAATAGATTTTGGTCGTTAGTACAGCTAATTGTTTTCAGTTATAAGAACTGATCATTGAGGCTGAATTTGGTGAAGCGATTGAGCTACATATTGTGTTCCTGATCTGATTTGGAAATGGCGGTGTTTTTTTCAAAGGAAAAAACTGATATGAAACTACCTTTCTACTTAGCAAAAATTCATGAAAATACGCCTTAAAATGAGGATTCACTAGCTTTCTGTAATTCTATGCAAAGCAATGGAAAGGTACCGAGCGCATTAATGTATAGAGTTTCATTCCTTTTCAAGTGGTTGTCATAGGAGAAAATTGAAGAAGATCTCACTGCCAAAGCATGAACTCAATACAAAGTAACTCACCAGTTAACTTCCTCTTTAAGGCATTTATTTCATGTTCTAACTTCTTAACAGAATCTGGAGTTGTATTTGACGAAAATTTAAGTTCTAGGTTGATTCTAGCAGATTCTGCAGCTAAAAGAGAAATAATGGAAGATAACAAGCGAGGTACTGAATAGAGTACTACTTCTTTGATAATAAAAGAAATATATCATGAAGAAGATATAAGGTTGGTAAAACAGAAAAATGACTGCAACTTCTGGAAGAGGGAACAGGCAAGAAAAGTGTCACTGGGCTGTTCAATTTTATTGTTGAAGGCTACTTTAAAAAATAAGATATTTACGGTAGAGAATACCATAGATTAAAGAGGGTACTAGAAATATTTAAGAGAAAAGACAAAATCTTGTACTACAAAATTGCTTCTACAGAACCAAGCAACTTGAAATACTGGAATTAAATGCTTAGGTCATAAATACAATTAGATGGCATGATACCAAAGGATAAAGTTACATAAAGTTAAAGTTACAATTGAATACAAAATACTTCATTCTGAACCACCGACAAATGCCAATCAGAACCACATAGGTAGAGAATTGCTCATATTTAGACATCGGTTGGGTATTTGTATCAAAACTGAAGGAAAATATCTTAAGATCTAGAGAATGACATCAGATATACCTCGCAGTTTTCTGTTTAGATCGGCTTTCTGCCTTTCAAGTTCGGTTATTTTCTTTTCTTGATTTGAACTATCGCCATAACGATCATTCATTGCTATGAAAAGAAACAAAAATTACTAACAATCATAAGATACTTTGGGAAGGAAGATTGGTATTGAAAGCCTTATTACATGTATGGTTAAATGAAGACAACTCCGAATAAGTCAAGAAGATTCAACTCCAGCCTCTAAATTCAAGAATGGTGCAGCTTTTAGCTAAATAGCAAGAATTGATCCCCTATTGAATCGGATTACCAACAGCTGTGCCCCTTTAACCCTTAATGCCATAATAGAAAAGAAATAAGGTGGTGTCGGAAGATTAGTAATAAGCGAGAGCAATTGGTTTCTTCAAGAGCAAGTGCTCCATAGAACCTCCTTATTTCTTCCCACTTAATTTTGAGGTGATCAAGTCTCTACTTCATATCTGTCTTTTCCTCGCTTTTTAGCTAAAGATCTTTACCAACGATCTTTATTCATGCTTCAAAAAGCTAGATTCAAAACCGAAACGAATTCAAAAAATCTTTAACGAGCACCCGTGAATCTGACTGTAAAATGATTAAATTATTCAAAAACATGACCAAATTGATTTCAAATACGTACAAGGAGCGCCCTCCGGATCATGCCTTACTGCCTCTGGTGATCTTATTTGAGATATCTGTAAATCCGTGCTTCTGGAAAATATAAATCCGTGCTTCATGAAAATGAGCAATAAATATATAATCTTATTTCTCGTGGACTTCAAATTAATAGCTACATTACATCAAAGCATTCTGTAAACTATCTTTTAAATGACTGGATTGGACTCAAAGATACAGCCAACATCATAAGAAAGAAAGGGTCAAAAACCAATATATGTGGGAGCTCAAATACATCTCCTGGTATGCATGCTTGCCACTAGAAATGTATGCCTACTTTTGGTATGTTTTCTCTATATTTGATTCTTCAGCTAGGTGATAGGTTAGCGACCGCTGCGCTGATTGGTCAAAAACCATGAAACCAATCGTAAGCAACATTCCCCCTCTCAGGACACTTTCGATACGCAATTGGATATAAATGTCTGCTTACCTTTCGTCATTTTCTGACGATTATACTCTCAGAAGTGGTATCATAATACCAGGCGAGGCGAATACTGATGGTGAGTTTCTGTCCTCCAGTTACAAAGCACATTAAAATGAAAAAGGCCAAGGTTTAAATCTGTTGGGATTGTTTTTACAATAAGGTTCCTATAAAAACAAGTCACTTTTGCTTAGTGCATTGGTTATGTTTTTTACCTCTCTCCAAAATAAGTGAATCCGATAAATGGGAGGTGATGGCCGGTAAATGCTTGATGGGTCGGCGGCGGGGCTGATTCCTACAAAATGAGATGACGTCATAAAAACTCGGCGATGACAGTTTGAGTGCAATATCCCTACATAGTATTCTTTAAAACGTTCCCTTTACGATTTCATTTCATTCTTATTCTAGTCGGATTTGGTCATCATCAGATGTAATTATTATGAACTAGCAAAAGCTGTCAGCAAATGTACAAAAATTGGCAGAACAGCACATACCTGCTTAATATTATGAAATTCAAAGCTATATCATATCACATTGAAAGCAAAGGCACCAAATCCAAAAAAATTTCAATGGTACAAAAAACCAAAGATAATAACAGATTTCGTTACATCGTAGCAAAACCATTACAGTAAAAAAGATCTGGTCAAAAAACAATCGTAAATGAGGGAAGATGGAATCAAAGCCGAACTTCATTACCGCAGCCCTGGGCTCCATTAGATCGTCTACATCAAAGTTTGAAACATCAGTGGGGCTACTGACTTCTGGCATGTAAGGCGGGGTACCTACAACAGATAAAGGTGACATCAAACATACATGTTAAGAAGAATGCCATTATTGTAGTGGACTCCAAGGAGATTGGCATACAAGAACAGGGGTGTTTAGGGTATCCTTTGGGTCTAAGCGTAGGGAAGAAATTATTTGTTGGTCCAAGTTAGAAAACATATTGTAATATTTGTCATATCTTGAAAACAGTTTACACACAAGCCTAAAGATATAAACGTCCACCTCAGACCCTGTCTTGGAAACGCAAACATATATGCTATTTCGAAACTTCCTGTATCCTAATTGCATTTATATTCTTATTAGGTCAAATTTTTTCCCTGTTATTTGTTGACCTTATTCAAACACAACACCAACAAGCAGGCACTGTACTTTTGCATCATCGATATCAACGAGGATTAACACTACTCCAAACAGCATTAACTCAAACGATTGGCTATTTGTAAATTTTATTAGTTAATTCGTTTTCGCTCTGCTCACTACACCGAACAAGTTTGTTCATAAGAGAATTTCGCCACATCTTTAATACCTCATTACACATTTATATCTTTAAAGCAACAGTAAACATTCATAAATACTAATTTCTACCAGTGATGGCTATTAGCACAGTAAGGTTAAAGATATGAAGACGTACTTTCTAGAATGTTTTCCCAATCAATTCCTTCAAAAAAAGAATGCGGACGGAAATCATCCACGCCATTGTTCCCTAGTCTCTCTGAAGATACACAAACAAGTCTAGAAAGAAACCGGCAAAGTTTGAATTTGGTTTTCAAATGGCAAATCTGTGAACATCTAAAAACGGTCTAACAAAAACTTAAAAGAGCAAACAAGCAACCGTTGATTAAAAGTCAATATGTTGAGTAAAACAAGCAGGCAAGTAACAAATATGTTAAAATATCGAATTATGCTGAATCAACGAATTATTCAGATATCAGAAGGATTCATAAATTAGCCTGTTCATCACAGTTCTCATTTCGCTTAACAATATGAGATAGAAAAGCAGTGCCAAGCTTCCAACGTGAAAGAAGCTTTCAAACTGGATCATTGCAAACAAAGCTATCCCGATACACAGGCTTTGGGATCATTTCACCACTGACAACAAAACGATTGTGGCTTATATTATCGAAGCACAATTTCTCGTTTAAACTGCATCGCACCAATCTGATATCTTTAACACCTATTCTTTACAACTGATTGCCTTGAAAGTTTCCATTATCAATTGATCATATTACTACCGCTACAACAATATTAACAAATTCTATATTTTCGTCAAAAAGTTTCAAATGCAATTTAATTCACAGATTTTCTTTAAGGTTTTTCGAAGACTTGTCCAAATTTGAAAACTTCACCCTAGAACGTCTTATGCTAAACAGAATATTATGCAAATTGAAAAATGTTTATAATTTAGCACAACGCAAAAAATGTTAATCAGAGTCACAATGCAGAACACACACGATACCAGAATGAGGAATATTATGTGAATAATTAAGCAACTGTTTTCGCAGTCTAACTAGGAAAGGCTTGCGACACGATAAAAATGTTTCAACTGAACGAACATTGAACTGATTAATGCCATTACAACGTGTCATAAAATAATTTGAGAAAACGATACATTTTATAGCAAATACTCTCGATTTTAGCATGTAGTGATGAAAGCTTGTGAAAAAAGAGGTTACGAAAACAGCAGGTGCAAATTTGAATAACATTAAATTAAAACCAAAAATGACGACTTTACTACCAACTTGCTCACTAAGCGCAGTTGGCTTCATCAGATAAGAAACAAGATGGATGCTTCAATGTACATTTGGTTTCCAATGGTTAGTTAACAAGGTTTCCAATGATAAAAAGGGATGTATTTAGTCTATTAAGACACAGTGAATAGTCTTGAAAACCACAGAAAAGTGCACGGAAGAGTGCTATCCGCAGGTCAACAACATTATGTTTACTGTTTCTTCGTGTTCTCATCCATAAAAGACAAAGCCAGGCCTTAAAAAACTTTGGTAATAAACAAAAAAACGAGGGAGAACATTAACATAAACCATAAGTCTCTCACTTCTTCATAAGGTTTTTCGCGTCATCTGAGATGTCATAATCATCAGGGAATTGAAACTTTGTCTGCAAAAGGGCAAAAAAGGTAGTGAATTAGCAAGACTTTTGTAATATTTTTAATGTGCTTGTCTAGGGCAAATCTCAGTGATACCAGACACACAATTAAATCATTGAAAAAAATACTGATGTTTCTTAATTTTGCAATCTTATGGGAAGTTTCCTTTAAAATTTGGCTTAGTTTTCATTTTACGACAATAAATTAAAAAAAACCTGTTAATGAAATTCAATTTAGTAATCTTCTGAGAAAGAAACTAATCTAATCTTCTTAATATTTATAAATCTAGGTTTTAGACTATCAGAGCCACAATTTTTAAGATTTTATAAATAGTTTCTGTGTTACGTAAGTTTTTTGTCAACAAAGAATACATCTGTGCATTCAAGCGACTCTATCAAAATAACATAGGATTTAAACCCGATTAAAAGCCAAACTTTCTGATCAAGGAGGAAGGTAAATAAGATATTTCTTAATCGCTTCGAAAGTACCGCCTCCTGAAATGTTCGAGATTAAACTTAAAAGACTTAATACTATTAGCATTGCGACTTGCATTTTGAGAAATCATCAGATCGAGGAACGATAGCCTACTGCAGCTGATTTCTAGAGTTATACAAAGAGTTGCTGAATTTTGGCACATAGTCTTTGAAATTATTAGCATTTAAATTACTTATCACCATAAGCCTTTACAGCTCTGTATAGACTTCACTGGGCATTTTACCACAGACCAGTAAACAGTAGCTTTCATCAAGTTACTGATCATGTCAACATTGCACGCTAGGAGACCCTACCTTATGGTCCATGATCTTCCCGTAAGTCTCTACCAGCGATTCTGCATAAAAAGGCGTTTCCCCATACAGCATTTCGTACATACAAATACCAAGCGACCACCAATCACATTCGCGTCCATATCGCCCCTTGCCTTCCTCCATGGCCTAAAAAAGATATTTATCACTAAAAATAAATCCATATCTTTATACTGACTTGTGAAGAATATTTTTTGGAAAATTTAGAAAATTTATCGCGCAAAATCAAACCAAAACTGGCAAAAGTGTGTTACGAGAATAAATAATCTACTTTGAAATAAAATACGAAAATTTTCAAACCCCCCAACAACATGATTTTAAGTACAACATAAACAATGCCATATCTAATAATCTTCATAATGCTGGACCTTCATAATATATTAGCATTAAGTCTTAAATTTCTTACGGTTTAACCTTTCGGTCGATTTTCTACGATAAGGCACTAATAGCCATGCGCGCTGGTTTCAATTGGACTCTGCCATACCGATATTAAATATCAATGCATGCTAATCTTACAGTCCAGATACAAAAAAACGGTTTATCAAAGGCTCTTGCGCAACCGGCATGCTTTGCGACTATATTTTCAAAACGGGCCTAATATCGTACTGCATGAAATTCAAAATATAGCCAATTTCTTCTCGTGTAAAAAACAAATACCGCAAAGCATGCTGGTTGCTCAAGAACCTTAAACCTATTGATTTTAAGATGACATAAGATAACTTTTTTAGGCGCTTGACCGGGGTTAGCTTATTAAATTTCTTATAAGCTTTTAACTCTAAATTGTTATGAAATCTAAAATACAGGAGGCAAACATATGAGAAATCTTTATCTGCGCACGAAAAAGTCGTACAACAAAGTTACTTTGAAGATAAAAAGTATTTTCCAAAACAATGCCGTGAATTCAATTAGTCTATGGACTAAAATTTACCAATCTCGCTCTTCCAGACATGCACCTTACAATACGGATAAATAAAATCGATTATCAACGTACCTGAAGAATTTCTGGGGAAATGTAATCGGGAGTCCCAACAGCAACAGCGCAATGGACCTGCAATTTGAAGAAATATTTTTATAGCAACAGTTTAAGCATCTAAAATTCAGAAGAATAATTCAGGCTAATGTCCAATATGTTATTGGTTACACCAGGATTTAAGTTATTAGCTACAATGTGAGAAAAATTGAATTAAAAAAACCGAATTTATACATATATTGGAGAAATTTGGGGAAACCAAATCCAGAAGTAGAAGCTAAGATAAAGGAAATCTTCGTATAAAAATAGTAATGTTCGGGCTAGGTTTGATGAACAGTTTTCCATTGAGTAAGCATGGATAGCCAAATGGATTCCGTTTTTAAATGGAAGATCACACTGTGATGTCGTACTGTATACCGTAAGGCTTTCTATCTAACAGTGATATCAACAAGAACATGTTTAGGGAGATAATTGAAATGAAATACGTTGCTTTTTGGAGCGGTAAAGGGAATTTGAAATTTTGGAAGACTTAAGTGTGATTTGTTAAAGCTTTCAAATGTTCAAATTTCAAATAAAAGACATGCTCGTGAATTGAAATAGGAAATTAGCTGATAATATGACGGAAATTTAAAGAAAAACACATCGATTAACACTTATTGAACACGCTGACACATTGCTGCTAGCACTGTTGAGATAAATATTTCATGAACATAACAAGGTGAGTTTTAACGGGTCGCGTTATTAAATTAAATGATATCGATTATATGCATAAATATTTAATTACATTTTCATAAATTCATGGTTGTCTTTTGTAAAAAGCATTTTGAGGCATGAATTTAAAAGTTCTAAAAAATAACAGTACGAACATATCCATCATCGCCAATTTTTAGACAAGAACCAAAATCTGCCAAGCGGATGTTTCCAGATACATCAATAAGAACATTATCAGGTTTGATGTCCCTAGTTTGGAAAAACAGAAATTGATAAATTTAAAGAAATGAGTGAAAAACGAGGAACAGGCAGTATTAGCAGGGCCAGTTTAACCGTACATAAAGCAACCAAATTCTCTTTTATGATATTGATATCAAAACACGCCATTGCCAAGAATAAGAAGGTACTTGCTAGATGTATGCAAACAATCCCTGCAAAAGTCCTTATACACTGCACCCTATCTCCCCCGAACAATGTTGACTGTAGAGTTCAGATTTATCTGGAAGGAGTCCATTGGAACACGCTGAGCCTCTGAACTGTTCGGAGTGGGAGAGGGGGTGCAGTACAAAAAATCAAAAAATTTATTGTAGTATACCAAGGCATTTGGCAGGCATACGAGAACGGGCAAATGATAGAATGGAAACCTAAGAAATTTTTAAAGATATCCTTACTACGGCTAACAGCATTGTGATACTTCAAGAATTATGATTCACCAGGCCTTGATCAGAATAAAGTAACAAATTCGAAAAACTATCTTATTCATTTCCAAGACTTCTAATATTTACATTCAACATGGGTATATTCTTATTTAACATAAATATAAAGTATTATTAAAAAACCAATCAACTCTTTATAGCTAAGGCATATATTTGAACGAAAAGTATGTTATTGGCTTAAAGTGGTCCGCTTAAGGAGGTCAGTTTAAGGAGGTAAACTTAAGGAGGTGATCTGAGGATCACTACGGAGGGAAGCTAAAAAAGCTGGACAAATTCAGACTTAATCATGACCTTTAGCGGAGAAATCTTATTCGCGAAAGCAACCGCAAGCCTTTAAGAAGTATTAAAGAGTGACTATCGATAACATTTTAACAATTGAGCTAAGGCTCTGGATCCGAAAACCTTATCAACAGCGTAACCAAAAGATACGGAAATGACGATAACACTTAAAGCTTTCTTACATCTGAGGGCATAAATGATAATTTCGTTACTGTTGTTCGGGCCTATTTATCATAGATGATTCTGGTGTACTTCCTGTTTTTTGTTACTGCTAATTGTTACACGGAAAAAAAGTTAAATCGATTATAAAAAGCCACCAATAAAAGACATTGGTCTAGAATCTAGATTATAAATCCAAAATAAGATGGAGCAAAGGGTTATAGAAGAACCAGTGTGAAACTAGTGTTCTTGTGGATTCCAGGTACCTTAATACTTGAACAGCATTGAGGTTCGTCAGACTGCTATCAGTTCAAAAAAGGCTGATCACTAGGAAATGTTTTATTGTCATAATTGTCAATTGACACGGTCCCATTCAACAGGGCCCGCAACACAGGGCGGGCTAGGGGGCAATGGCCTCCCCACTCTTTTGTCAATGTAAGAATAAAAAAGCTTAAATCTTTCACAGAGATAAACCTCAAATTACAACAAATACATTGAACCAAAGTACAGAAGTAAAAGCATATCAGCAAAATGTTTGTGACAATAGGGGCTAAAAGGGGTAAGAGGAAAATTTCTTTACATTGGTACCCCTCCACTTTAGGGGCAGTGGCGCGGGCCCTCTTCAACCACCAATCAATCTCCCCCAGCCCATTCTACCTCTTAAAAGGAAGTATGGTTTTTTATTAAGTGACTAATTGTGTCAAGGAAATTAATTTTTCTTGGGACCTCTGTTATATTTACCTTCACAATCAAAATTGTTTCTGGACAAGGTAGACCTGAAGTTGCAGTATTCAGAAAAAAAATTGAAAGTACAAAAACAAGGTAGTCGCTGGATGCGCCAAGAAATTTCGACAGCCATTGTAGCTTCAAAAAAACAGTTGCCTTCGATTCAGAAGCATTATGTTTGAATAAAATAGTGTTCTGAGAGCACCTCTTTATTGATACTTTTCAGGAAAGAAAACGCAAGTCAAAATGATAGTCAAACGTACCTATGTACGTAGCTCATCTTATGCAATGAATCTATGGCAAGTATCATTTCAGCTAAGTAAAATTTTGCCATGTGTTCCGGAAGATGATCTTCGTACTTGCTTATCAAGGTCAGCAAATCTCCACCACTGTAGTAGTCCATTAGGAAATACTGTGGACAAAAAACAGGTCTGTTTTGAAATCGCAAGCAACAAAATGCGGTTTGAGATTAACCTCCAAGACACGAGGTAACAAAAGTACACACAGACTTGGTGCAAATGTACATACAGACTCAGACTAAAACCTCGGGGATGCGACTGGTGAAGAGGGTGAAAATAGTCATTTTCAAAGTGGAAGAATGCTAAGTTGCTTAGGGTGTCTACTTGTCCAGCTTAACAAACATCAAAACAGCTGCAACTGAACAACCGATACAGAACTTTTTTAGACTGAAGACATCTTTCAAAGGAGAAACTTGAATCGAAGATCTCACATGAGTACCTACTTGAATCAGAATTCTTAAATCATTTGAATATTCATTTATACTTTTATTGGCAAGCTTTGGCTTGTAGAGCAAGACGGTTCTAAGGGGCTACTCCAAGTTTAAGCTTAATGCGATCATCAGGAAAATACACCACTAGTACTTGCCGAAATAACAAAATATGTTAAAATCATATGGGGGAATTCGAGCATGGCGGAAAGACGAAAGGAAGATAGTCCTAAATCTCTTAGCTGGATAAGTAGGCTGAGACAATCGCTTAGGATTTACTTGTATTTGGATTGGAATACGCCTTTTATGGTTACAACGTAAACATAGTATATCTTTTACATGAGTTTCCTATTCTATTCTTATAAATTTTGTAAGTTTTTAGTAAAGGTAGCGAGGTTTTTAGCTATAAAGGACATTTTCAGCATGAAACCAGTGTTAACTATGGCGAGAGTCATGTCAGTGACCTTTCTTGGCAAATACCTATTTGCATGGTCAAGTTACCTTTCAGGCACATATTAAATTGTTTCAGCCCTAAGCACCCTACCTATTTTTCTAATTCGCTCACTGTAATCAGCCAAAAATCAACTTATAGATTGGCAAACAATGGTTGCAATCCATGGCAACTGGCAAGCCCTAGCACTGTATTACCAGCTACAAAATTCCACAAAAGTTAAAAATTTGATATTAATAACATTCACCCATAAAGCAACTTCCTGAAATGTTGTTTCTAAATGGGCAACATTAAACAAAAATAAAGTGATGGAAACAATCTAGCAGCAAGCCTGAAATTTACAGATTATTGTGAGTCAGTTATGCCATACAAGCCATTCATATGAGAGAGGAAATGAGCTTTTTTGCAAGGCTGATTCATAGAATTAAGCCTAATACTGAGCCTGGGATAAGATGCTGCTTTATTGTAAGATTTAATGTATTACAATTGATTATAATATGCTCAATACCCTAAGACGCACTTTCACCTAATGATATCGGCAAGCTAAGCTGGAAAATTGTTACAAATTGGAATTGTAATCAGAATTGTAGATGAAAAACTGTAGCAAAATCTTTACATCCATTTAAATTTAAGGATGGTTTGAAGAAAAATAAATTACAACCTTTTATATATTCATACAATTTTCTAATGAACCTTTATATATACACCAAATAGCTGTCATAAAGTGAAAACTACTTTTACTGTTCTGATGCTATAAAACCAGCATCCTCAATACACAAAAAAGCATATAATGTTCTAACTACATTCCAATCAGATAAGGAATATACTCAAGACGCATATATTTATCATGTGTAACAATTTCTAGCTAAAATGATTTTTTTTAGTTTAGTATCATTTATAAAACGATACACTGTTTGATGTATAAAAATCATTGACAAGTGCATCTGGAGAAGCAAACACAGTTTCTATTCAATTTCATACAATTTATAAGAAAATATAGCAACTTACCAAATTTCTTTCGTCTTGAAAAGAATAATGAAGTTTTGTCACCCATCTTTTATCACCAAATGCAAGCACATCTCTTTCTTCTTTGAAACATGCAGTCTAAAGAAAATAGAAAAAAGTTACAACATGATTATACATAAACACCACTGTAAGTATCATAGGAAATATCATTTCAAAATGCATTGTATTTGTATCCCAGATTCTGCTGTTGAAAATTCACGGATATAATTCATGTAGTCATTGACATATACATATATAACTCATTGAATGAGCATGCATGATTTTCCTATCACAAAAGTGTTCTTAAAAAAGAAGATGGACATTTATATATATACCTAGCAATTAATATAATTGGTAAAATCCAATTCTTAAGATATATGTTGGTGCTAAAGAACTGGCATTGGTTAAGATTTAACCTTATGCCAATGCTAATAAAATAAAAAAACCTTAGTCCTTAGAAAAACCCCATGAAAGCCTATTTAAAAACCCAAACAGAGCAAAATATGAGAAATCCCAAACCCTCCTACAAAAAGTAGAACACAGCAAATATATATGAACTATTTCCATAAATCAAATACCTCTTTTGACAGTGCAGTTTCCCAATAAAAGTAAATTTAAACAAAGAGAAATAAAATAAATTTATATAAAAAGAGTAAAAAGGTTTTCTTAAATAATGCTTGATGCATGTCGGATAATTATTCATAAGATTCAATTTTTCAGAAAAGTATCAAAGCAGCTGGCAGAACAACTGGCAGGGAAATAAAAAAAACATGATTGAAGGTTTATTGCATGTACAAATGGTACTTGAAAGGGTTTTAATCCCCCTCAACGATTGTATCCCATTATTATTAATCATTAACACTGGTGATGAGATTTTTACACAATGTAAATCTGAAAAATCAATGCACCAAGACAGTATTCTTCACATTAAAGGACGATCACAAAAAGAGAAGAAAATCTTTACAGAAATTAGTATATGATCTAATTTAGTTTTGAAAATTTAGACACAGTGCTGAATTAGAGATGTATATACAAGAAGACATCAGATAAGGACTATTTTCTGTGAAAAACAGCCTTAAAGAGGAAATAATCCCCTTCTGAACAATTCAGTGAAACCCCCAGAAAATTAAATATATTTCTGAATTATAATTGAATAACAAATAGAGAGGTTAAACATAAGAGATATCAACTTCTACCATTTCTAGACCCTAGACCAAACAATCTTAAGAATATTAGCAAAGAGTTATTTAGGCAAAAAAATGGTAAGCAGTAACCAAATAGGCACAGGCATCTTCCCTTCAAAAACATTGTAATTTGGGCTAGGGATCAGCATAACAGATTCAATTGGTTTGGCAAACTTATCAATATTGAATTGGATTCTTTCTAATAATATGGTCTGAGTTCATAAAAATTCTACAGTAGATTTTGACAATGGAATCATTTAACCATGCTGTTTCAAAAGCTAAGATAGATGCAGACAGAAGTCACCAGTTCCATATAAACTCACCTCAGCACGTTTTAACATTTCCCATTTGTTCAGTGTTTTCATTGCATAGACCCTCTCAGTAGATTTCAGCTTCACAAGGGAAACCTAGAAAACAGCTATAGGTTAAAACCAGTCTAGAATCTGAAGTTAATTTTTAAACAAAATCAATAATCAATAATGGAATTAACCAAATTTTCAAAGAAAAACTGTCTCTGCCTTTACTAATGCTAAACTTTAAATTCTAATAAAGCAATCTAAAATAAAAAATTGTTAATCAAACAAGATGGTGCTTTAAAATAACATTGCACATGTTGTCACTTTTTTTATTTTCAAGTACAATAAACAACCTGCTTAACTAAATTGTTTATTAAACATAAAACTATAGTTTTTAACCAAAAAAGCCAGCTAACAATGGTTCTCTTCTTGGTTTCAGTTTTTTGCATCCTAAATGATTAGATATGCATAATTCAAAAAGTCTCATTCCTAGCCCAATTAATAGGACACACCCTTTACTCTATTATGCTTCAAACTGCTACAAATCATTTGAATAACCACAATCCCATTAATCTGACAGACCACAACAATTTAACATCAGAAACAAGAAAAACAAATGTCAACTTTGACAAGCGTTATATGAATACTCTTTAACTTCAAATTTATGTTATGATATGAAGATATGTTAGAAAACTCAAATGGTCAAAAAAATTTCGGAAAGTTATCTATCTAAAGATTTATAAAAATTCTAAAGATGAACAAGAAGCTCAAAACAAAATAGCATTTACAAAAAAGCAAACTAACGTTTTGAGCATTAAAATGCATGATGTTTACAGAATTGGTATCATTTTATTCTTATCACATTTTATTCTAATGAATGGCTTAGGACAAATAAAAATCAGACCAACAAGAGCAGCCAGAAATCATCATAAAAGTCAGCCATGTTCAATATGAATATAGCATAAAGCTTGCTGCTTTGCTTTAAATTTCAAAACAGCCTATTTCAGATAAAGAGCTCTGATCCATCTATTTTAACGGGTTATATCTTACATGGTTTAAATTGCTTGAGCCCCACACCAAGGAAAAAGTCAGAAATGTGTATCAAATGATTGCACAGCCAATTGGACACAGGCAAATCAAGGGTATTTAGTGAGATTGGGATAAACATTTGTATTTATGGTAAAGCTGCGCTTCATTTTTTGTAAAAATTATGATATAATATAGTAATAACAAATAATTCATAAGTCTCAAGAAGAAAGAACTTTCAGTAAAAAAGTAAGAGATTGTAAGTAAAATATTATCCAGTTTTAACTTGTTTTAATATGTGGCATTTGCAAAATACATCTGTGCACAATATTCCACTTTCTAATCTTAAATTCCATCATGTACCCCTGGGATTTTGCTCTGCCACATTAGCTTATAGACTGAAAATTTCTTTGTTTACAAAAATTTTACTTGAGAAAAGACACCATGCATAGCATAATAAATTGTTTATAGAAGTGCTGCAAAGCAAAGAATGGAGATTCCTAAAACTCTTCAGGAAGTTTGTCATCATTATGGATCTCAATAAAAACCACTGTCTATAATCAATCATCAGCTGTTGCACGATGTCCAAAGGGCGTGGGAAGGCCTCCTTACAACTAACGTCAATTACTGCAAGTTTTTAATGAATAGCAGGCAATTAAAGTGATATCCTCCAAGGCACGGCGGAAACACCGAGCAACGGGTCTTTGATTCCTCACAGAAGATCACCTCCTTAATCCTATTGTTATGATATACTGCTCTGAAATATGAATTTGCAGTTGTTATCATACGCAACATTTTGCGGTTACCTCTACTTTTGACATTTTGGTAGGGTTTAAGTCCAATGAGTTGTCATTCATCAAAACATTACAGTATTTGCACAGTATGCAGGCATTTTGAATGGAGGCCGGTCTTTATCGCACTTGAAACGTAAATCAAAACCAACATTGTACATTTTCAGTATTCTGGCGTTGTACTTAGGCATAGGCCTTTTCAAGCATAACTGCTTAAAATTTTATCTTGTACTCGTGTATCAGCTACATGAGACGCACGGTACCGGAGACAAAGTGGTACTTCCTTGTTTAATTATTCATCAAGCGTCTAGGTATGAATAAATCAAACGTTATCATGGAGTACTAAACATAGTTTATGCTGCTTGAGGCGTGTCATTTCAAAATAAAGCTCGCCCAAAGTATTGTTTCTTATTCCCTAATTGCCGAATCTAAAAGTTGATTTGAGAAATCATAGAATGAAGTTCATACCTCACCAAAGGCTCCCCTCCCAATTACATTTAAGGTTTCAAATTCATCTCTTCGAAGCAGCAGGCTTTTTATCTTCTCTGTAACCGGTCTCGCTGTAAAAAAAACAAAAATATGTGCAAAGGAGTAATGTAATGTCCGTTATTTTGTCCTACAATTAACCTCTGTAGAAATCGCTGTACCATAGGTTTTGACACTTTAAGGACCTGTATGAAAATGAAGGGCTTTCAAGAGCTAGATCGAAACTGCGATATTTATCAGACATATCTTCAATATATCTAACGAAAAGAATGAAAAATATATATATATATTTTGTATTCAGATGCTCTCAAAAGTCTAGCGGCCTTTGCAATTTCAAATTAAAGATACATATTGTTGTCTTCTTACCGAACTCAAGAAACTCCAGCACATTTTTTTCACGACGAAGAACCGACGAATTACACTCGTTATAAAGGACAAGAAGTGTATCTAAAAGCGATTCCCAAGCAACAGCTGAATTCTTTCCATTTCCTGCAGTTGCAAATAACTGCTGCAGTTGTCTTATTCGATCTTCGGGCCTCTGCATTTCCATTATTTCACCGAATGATATATCCCAGCCAGTAGGCCCAATACAACAGCAACTTTTGTTCCCTTAGATTAAGCTCACATAGCTATTTCAAAATAAAATATTCACTCAGACTTTGTTTCACAATGATACCAATGTTCCTCTTTACTCGTCCTGCTCATAATATTAAAACCTGGTCAACAATAACAACTCGCCCATGGAGAAATCGCCATTCCTCAAGATTTGTATTAGGTTACTGAACGATCGATATAGAGTCCTGGGAACTACCGGATGTAAGGCAGCCTAGGAGGAGACGCCAGAGGAGTCTTGATAACGCCCTTCAAGTATGGTTGTAAGGTTGGGACTTTGGAGAACCCCCTCCCCTGGGGGAAAGATTAACGATTATTTAATTAATATTTTTGCCAGCAAACTTACAGGTTGTACGACATCCAATTCATCTTCCTTTTTAGAATCTTATGATTATTCCTTTCTCACAAAGATACCTAATTGTGTTCTTCAAATCATTTAAAAAGTTGCCGGGTAATCGCGTAAGACTCTGCATTGCAAATAAGTACCGTCTATTCTTCATACTTTCTTCTGTCTTTAAAACATCGAGTTGTATCTAATACTACAGGCACGCCGAAGCTGGGAGGAGATAGGGGGCTGCAGAACAGCCTCCAGCCAAGCACGAAGCCAAGAGGGCACGGACATTGCCCGCCTAACTAGAACTTTTCACCCCTCTGATGAAAACATGTTTCTATCTAAAATCTTAGAAATTGGCGTCTTCCTACATGACTTTCGAAAAAAAGTCAGTCTCAACAAGTCTGTTGATTATGAATGCATCTGTGTATTCATGGTGAAAACCAATATCGACTATACTCCAGTTCACACAATGCTATATCGAGTCGATCCAACTGCTGATAAACTTCAGCCTGCGCTGGAAACTTGTTTTCGGCACTGAGCAAGGTAGATGCTCACAACGAAGACACCGGGGGGTGTGGGGGTGGGGGTGTGCCCCCCCCCCCCCCAATCTTAAAAATAGCCGATTTTGCAGGGCGCTAAGAAAAGCTTTATCACCACGCAGAAATGCCACCTCTGAAGTTCGAAAAGGTTCGTTTACAAATTTTGAAATGGAAATATTATATTTGTTATAAACCTCCCTTCCTGACATTGCATTTTAGAGAACGGAACAGGTATGTCAGGAAGAGCTCCGTTATTAGCAGAGCGAAAGCACTCCTTACCGAAAGTCATAGCCAATGCATGCAATGATTGATGCATAAGTTTATGAGGGCAAGGTTGAGTCCACACAAATTAATTTAAGTTGTAAATTATTTTCATGACGGGAACGGCGCCACTGGGGGTAATAGAGGGCTAAAGGCCCCCACTTTGGTCAAGATAAGAATTTTTTTATCATTTTTTCTATAACTTTTTAACAGTGTATGAAATAAAAAGGGAATAAACGTTTAAGATGCCGATTTTTTTTTATCTAATTGCTAATTTATTCACGTATATTTTTTTTATTTTTCTTTTATTTGCATTAATTCAGTAAATCACTTTCTATGTCATTGCAATGTTTTAATTTTGGAAGTGTAAACATGGCCTTCTCGTGATAAGAAACTGCACATTCTGTTTAGGAAATAAAATTCTCCAAATCAAAACAACATTGCTCTGTCATTCACAACTTTCTGCAATCTGAAACGAAAGGTTACCGTTTCTTTCCTTCCACAACGTCTATCACTAGAGTTTTAGCATATCATCCCCCCTCCCTATTTTTCCAATGAACAATAATCAGTTTTTTAGCACAATAGTATTTTGCTAAATTTTAGTCTGGGAGATGCTTTTTAGCCCTTTTACAAGGTATAAATTCAAAATTTTTCCCGGTCCCAACCATGGTGGGTCCTCCTACCTCACTAAACTTGATATGCCATGAAATACAAGCTTTATTACAAAGGGAATCAAATTTTACATTCAATTTACGCTCACGTAAAAAAATAGATATTTCATAAGCAATGAAGTTTCAAGTTTGTTTTTATTGCTTAGAAGTTTGTTCTTGGTAAAAACAAATTAACACTGATAAAGCTTTCACTAGTAACTTATAGACAAACCTTTGCTACGAGGTCTGCAGGGCACCATTCATTTTCGCAGGGAAGAAACCCTTTTCACCCCCCCCCACCAAACCTATCGGCCAAGTTACGCCCCTGATGCTATCATTGTTACTTCTGAAGCGAGACAATTTGGCTTCAAAAAGGTTTCAAAAACTTGTTTTTGAAATTTCAGATTGCTCCAGGGTTCTCATAGGGATCTTATGAGAAACTCAAATCGCTCAAAATCTTTAAGAAGCTTTTAGTATTGGCTCATAAAAATTCATGTGCATTCTAGCACTGCTTACCAAATTCAAGCCAAGTCTTCAAGATATCTTTTAAGGTCGCCCACTGGGACAAATTTCCAACCATTCGGTACGTTAATAGCGTCGAATAGGAATACCGTGCTGCTTGAAAACTTCCTGATTCAAAAAAACATCTTTAATAAAACTTCTTGAATTCAAGGACTTAGTAAGCCTTATGAAAGTGGGGGACACCTGTTTAAAGAGGAACCCTAACGAACACTCTGTAAAGTTCAAATCCTGTTTAAGGGGCACCCAACTCGATGAGCTGCGAAGGGGTAGGTAATCTGAATTTTGGAAAAAAGGGGGCACCACTGTGCCCCCGATTCCTACGCCCCTGCTTGAGTAAAGACAAAGACGTCGTTAATGCCTTGACTGATATATCGAGCAATTGCGAGCCGCCATTGGTAGCAGTCTAGAATCTCTTCAGCATGATCATGAAGGTTAAAGAGAACTCATCAACGAACATTTTTGTAGTCAAATTGCTTGGCAAATCGGTTATCAGTTCTCATCAAAATGTAAAATAATGACTTTTCTCTTGCATGTAGGTACCAAGAGATACCTGAAACCTAGATTTCATAAGCATTCAAAATATTGCTATGAACTAATATTGCCTGGATATCAATTTCATGAAAAGGGCACTTTGCTGCCCCCGTGTTACCCCCGCACCACAAGGGAAACGTGGGCAGCCGCCCTAGTGGTGCTGAATCGGTGACTGCATCCAGGGTGCAGTCGTTCCAAATATTCTATCCACCCCTTGAATAAATCTCAAAAAATTTGTAAGAAAAGAATCGTTTAAGTCGGCATAAATATCGACAAATTGACATTACACGAATATTCATTGCACGCTTTTTCGTCAAGTTCCTATTTTCTGGACCTCCTCTATATTAATCGAATTGCGGCCCCGGAACCCCAATAATAGCTCCTTGATTCTAAGTGATAATCTAGGAGAATTCCTAAAAATTGGATGCCTCTGAGCCTGTACATTGTTTTAAACAATATTTTATAAAGCAATGTATTATAAACAGAGACAGCAAACAACTCAATGAAAACCCTGATGGATGCATAGCAAACTTTATGCCAGTTTTGACTGCAATTGAATAGAACTGACGTTCTAATTCTCGGTTATCTGCATTGATAAAAACATTCAAAATTTAAAAGTTCCTATGAATTTTGCTTTTATAGTACAAGTTCTTAACTTTTTCGAGTCCTTGTGTTTTCCGTCCAATTATAAAAAAGTCATTAAAAGTACTAAGGAATATCTGTAAATACCACTAGGGGAAGCTGAAAAAATTTCAGTTGATAAAAAATGTCGATAGTCGTGGTGCCATAATCCACTGCACACTCTGTATTCATTCGTTTTGCTGACCCCCACCTCACTGACATAACTGATTTACGGCCCTGCCCCACCCCAAAATGTGTGCTCCGGCGTCACTGTACTATACAACAGACTGTTAAAAAGTAATTTTCAAGAAGTACGTTAGACATCTATTGCTTTCTGTATAACATGAAATTGCAAATAATGGTAAATATTTGTTTACAGAATTATGGTTTTTCTTTGAAGCAAAACACAATTTTAGCAAAGATCTTACTTTCTCCGCAAATACAAAATGCCAATTTGACCATTGCTCGTTAGCAGTAGCAGGGCGAGGGGGAGGCAGGAGGGGGCGAATGCCCAAAGAGCATTTTCTGGCCTTCCAAAAGGTGTGGACCCCATTTTCCCTTGCTCAATTCGTCTTTGCCCACCCAATTTTTTCACCCTGGCTACATATCCTACGGCTCGTTAACATCTTTTGGTATTCTGTTCTTGATAGTCGCTGCTGCTAAGAATTGACAGAGATGCAAACGTTCAAAGTTGAACCTCTGCTGCCAAACCGCGCCGTTAAATTTATTTTAAAGCTCTCGAAAATAGCTGTTACTTTTAAAACCCTAAAAACAGGCTTTGGAGTATAATTGTTTACAGGCTGTTTCATAATTATTTCAGCAAAAGATGCTATTTGTCAACTATAGCCCAAGTCGACCGAACTGGGCTCACTTGTCCATTTTCTGTCTAAATAAAGTATTCACAAGATTGGTATTCATACCTCAATCAAATCTTCATGCAAGGCAGGCCCTATATTATACATACCAGTTGAATTATGATCTCAAGACTAAAGAGCAATAAAGGAGAAACAACGAAACGAGAAGATTGTACGCTTTTCAAGATTATTCCTTTTAAAAAATTGCACAGAAAGCTAAATTACACTATACCATAATATACAGAGGAATCTTGATGGCCGTAATGACAATAACAGGCGTATCTGCATATCCAAAAGTAGACCCAACGGCAGATGGCAAATTTGTTCACATATCGTTAAACTGGAACAAAGTGACTTAGAGTTCGGTGCAGCTCAAATGTGACGTAAACGGCTGGGGCCTAACTAGTTGCACGGAAACAGGTACCGAAAGGTTTGATTTGAAAGAACCAAGGACGCGTAGAAGGGAGAGCAGCACAGAAGCCCTGGTTCGGGTATGTCGTTAACAAGGGAAGGGCGGGCTGAATGCGATGAAATTGCGCTTGGAAGGGCAACAAAAACTTTCAGGATGGTCATGTAACACAGTCCAAATTAAGGAAGGAGAAAAGGACGCATCTTTCTGAGGCTTTCAATGAATAGTTCTAACAATTTAGGGAACAGTGGGGTAAGAGTAAAAACAAGTAATTTCATATCATTAATTGAGAAATTCATAGCAAATAGCAGACAGACTTTCTTGGGTATCCTCAGCAGTTAAAGTGATTACAAATTGTTAAGAAATAAGTGCCGGTCGGGATAGAAGGAATATCTTTCTCTCGCTTTTTATACTCATAAAGGGCAAGAAAGAACAACGAAGAGCAAATAAAATGACTAACAACTAACAGGCTGCTTTTAGAGAACTAAAATGATCAATAACACTGACCAGCAAATATTTCGAAAAGACATATGACGCTTTCTAAGGTAACAGATATTTCAAAATTTATGAAAGCTGCGGGCGAAACTGTGGAATAAGAAATATTGAAAGTGCTGTGCTTAAGTCTTAGATTTGAAAGCAGCGATCAATGTTGAACATTAAAGGCAATCGATAAATAGAAAAGTGGGTTAAGCCATCCGTCAATCAATATTAGCCAATCGATGATCATGGGAGTGGAGTCACGCTCACTGATTGGTCAATTTTTGATTGAAAATGGCTCAAGCCCCTTAAGTGTTTGTCGATTGCCTTCAAATCAGATAATAATTATTGAGCCTTATATCATTTATGATCACTGGTAATGGCATAAGCTAGGGACCAAGCATTTTCTATGAGTTTAACATTCATTGATACAACTTTATTCATTACATAGAACTTAATTATTTAGCTTGTGAACCATTGTATGCGCTTTATAGCAAATTAGAGCAATTAGAATAATTCCATATGGGAATACAGAAGGGGAAGTTGAAATGGGCACAGAGGCAATTAGAGACGATTCATGTAATAATAGGTGATTTTACCAAAAAGGAAAAAGAAGGACACAAAATTAAACGGGCCACCAGCCGATCACCCATGCTCAACTATTTCCATATTTAAAATACTACAGATCGAAAGTTTGAACAAAGAAATGTAACTAACATTTAAGAATCGGCATAGCGAATGAGATACGTTAACGATAATGTTTTGTATCTATTTATGATGCCAATGAATTGATATGTTTTGGAACAAAAACAAACAGGTTCGTAAAATGGGTTTAAACATTTTACTTACGCGATGACTATTCTAAACATTTGTCACTTAATTAAACTAAACCCCGTAGCATGAAGTTTGGGCAAACGATTTGCAATAGAGAAAGATGATTGTACATGTTTGAGGATAGCTGAAAAGACAAAAAGCGAGTATGCTGTCTATTTACAATGGGCTGGGCTTAGGAATGTGCCAAACCGATGGAGAGTACGTCCCTTTTAAGAAATTGTTACTTTGATAATATACGGGATTACTTAAGTACTATCATGCAGAGCAAGGTTTTTGTCAATAAAAACAACCTCTAATTACCATTATTGCCATCATAGAGGATTCTCAGAATGTGAACCGAAAAAAGGCTGTGATGATTACAAGGATCTAATAACCAGTTTTGCTTAACAACAGCAATCGCCTAAATCCGGCTCAATCAGATACAAGGGACAGGTGACGGAATTACAAAGACATCGTCTAATAACAATAAGGAATAAAAAATGCTTTCAATGTAAGCCAATAAAAAAACTTTCTGTGGTCCAATGCCAACGAAACACCATCAACTTGACTGCCAGCCAAGTGTCACGATTACGCAGCGAAAGGAAATATCAGGAACAAGGACCACAAAAGAACCCAGCCATATCAAAGTGCCAATGCGTAATTTGTAAAAAGGCACTTTATTTCCAATGCTTAACAGTCTATATTACCTAAGATTGCACTTCCCTCCGATCAGTTTTCACATCCCTTTTCTCCGTCCTTTGATCCGTCCCCATACGATCTGACTTTGAATCCGTTCGATCGGATTTCGCTTTCAAATCTTGTCGCTCCAACCTCGAATCCTGACGCTCTATCCTAGAATCCTGAAGACCCTCGACTTGATCCAGCACCTCCCGGACGCAGCTGACCCTACAGAAGGTAACAGAAATCCTGGCCTTTAAAAACAAAGTTTATGGATCGGTAGAATCTAGATGGCATGTAAAAACTAAAATTGAGCAATTTCTAAGGCCACTATGAATCGATGAAACTACAAAACAACACTGACAGCATAAGTGGCCCCAGAACTTTATTGCTTATATCATCGCAATAATAAAGTGTGTAATGGATAGAAGCTTTTCGCAAGATAAAGGTTTATCGGTTCGAAGATGGGCAGCGCTTCTTCGCAAGAACTTTCTTTGGCATCCAGTTTAGTAACTCAACTGTGTCCATAACAGGTTTGCATGAATCTAAACACCGAGGCATAAATTTGAACGGTTTGAGAAATTAAAATTTCGCATAAATTTTAAGTTAAAACATTTTTTGTAATGTCACTAAACATTTGCTCAGCTTTAATAAATCAGTAGGATACTGGGCAAAATAGTCCATAATTCAACTAAAGCTTATAGAAGGTCCTTATTTTGGCAAAAAAACATTACATAAGACAAAAAAGATCAAGTTATCAATTTCAAATGGGTGATCCACAATGACCGGTGCACGGGACATAAAAAATCTATAAAAAGCTAATAAGCAGCAAATACAATCATACCTTGAATTGGACACTTGAAGCCTTGATTCAGAAATTAACGATACCATATTTGAAATCATAAGATTCGCTTTTGATCTTTCCCCTGCTAACGCAAGACAGGAATCTACTTCGATGCAGGCAACAGCGGCCTAAAAACAAAGAAATAACAATGTATTAATAGGGAAACACCAGCACTGTCGCGGTCATTTACGGTGATTAAAAGCTTTTGCAATGGAGCAACCATTCAAACGTTTGTCTTGAGTTAACCGAACTGTCAAATTGATTATCTTGAAGATCCATATTGCTTGCCTTCTGCGTTCGATACCTGTTTCGAACATTAACAAAAGATCGAATAAAGGTTTCCTTAGCAAGAACTGCAAAGTACCAACGACAAGTTCCACAAGGTATTGGCCAAGGTGCAGATGAAATTTCTTCGTCTTTGAATACTTAACAGGCATCGAACGCAGAAGATAAGCAATATTCTTATGTTTGGGTCCTTTCAGCACAAGGACAAAGCACATGAGACAACTTTAACTGGTCTTTGTGTGGAAGAATGAGTCGGAAGAGCAATGCAGACACGCCCCCTCCCCGAAAAAAAGTCAATCTCTTGTTTCGTTAACCGCCCTCCCTCCCTAATAGAAATTTATTCATTTAATGTATTTTGCAATTTATAGTCAATGGGTAAGACTGAGTAAGACAAAGTCTGCATTTCACATATATGATGAATAGATAGAGAAAATATTTCAAGCCTTTTCGCATTTTCAGTTAAAGGTACATTCACATACAAATGTCCAAACCGTGTCAAGTGACACCATACCGTGTCAAGACTTTAGTTTAAAACATTTTATATTTTATAAGAAATCCCAGTTAAATTACTCTACGTTTTATTTTCTAATTCATTTGCTCAATTCTCTTCTTCAATGATTCTCTTTTACAACAACGTTACAGATTGGAACAACTTGCACCAATACTATCGATGACTTGAAATAATTACTGGTGCAATTACGGCTTAGGGTGTTAGGGAGCGGTTACCCTAAATGACCATCTAGGAGGGTACATCCAAGTTTTCTTTATTCGAAGAAAAAATTTATAAGTAGATGAGATATTCTGAAAGATGTTCAGCAGACTGTATACTGCCAGCTTTTTAAAGGCATGACTCTTAAAAATTTTCCAATATATTATTGCTTGTATACTCGCGTATCTGTCTTTCAAGTCAATCAAGAAAATCAGTAATCAACAGAATTTTAGATTATTATAACAGAAAAAGACCCGAGAGGCCTATAGCAAAGATTCGGCAAGGGAAAGGAGGGAGATGCTAAGAGAGAGGAAGGTGATATCAAGTTTGTTGAGTTAAGAAAATAAAAAGACAGATTTTGATAACCCGGGAAGCAAAAAGAAAATAAAGCGTTTGGCGGCTCTGCAAAGGAAAGGTGAATTTCTGGTGTTTCTGACGCGTCTCAGGGGACAATAAATTACGTACTCAACCCTTACACTTTCCGTTTCGACAAACCGTTTCGATGCCCAGTATTGATTAAATAGCTGACGGTTAAAAGAATAGTTAGCTTGACTCATCGACAAATATTCTGTATGTCCCTAGACCCCTTTCCTTTCTTAAGTATTGGCATTCTATTTCAGACAGCTTCTCTTCATCCCCAAATATTGCTTAAAGGGAAGACGGTAATGAAAACAAGCAAAACGTGGACATCGTTTACCACGACTTCTGCAGGCAATGCACGTAGAACGATGAAGATGCAAAGGCATTCGCACAAAATACCTCCGTGGATAATAATTGACTTGGCATTCTATAAATGAAACTAAAACAAAGCGCTCAAGAACAAAAATGCATACCTGACGTTCAAGAATGCTGCCCATCCATCCGGCCACATCCTCGTATGCCTTCCTACAACAATACTGGGCATATGGCGTCATATCTGGTAAGTCCGGAAGTGGTGTCTCAGGTGTTTTTGTGTTCCTTCGAGAGCTTTCCCAATTACCACCGTTATCCAAACCGCTAGCTGCCGAAGACGATTCGTAAGAAGGTCCATAAGCAGACTTACTACCCGATCGCGGATCTGATCTTGGATCACGATATCGCGAAGTGGTTTGACCCCCTGGTGTCACTGCGCTAGCCTCATACTGATTCGGTGGTGGCGGCGGCGGCGGAGTGGCAACTTGCTCGTGTTGTTGTGGAGGAGGCGGAGGGGGCCCCGTATCAGGCCGATACTTCCGATCAATAGGTGTGGTTGCCTGGCCTAGGTACGGAAATATCAGAAAACTTAGCAACATCTATGAGGCCTCAATTTAGTAACATCTATTTTCGCTCTGAAAAACTTTTTTCCTTGTCAAAGCCCATTCGCTCCCAAATAAAAAAAGCTACTTTACAAAAAAAATTCAAAAAATAAACGAAAATCACAATGGCGTCTGAAAATCACGCAATAAAATAAAAGCAAAAGGAAACTCACTATATGACGCTGACACAATGTTTGCTGTTCCATAAATCGATTGCTGAAATGAAAAATTCAATATAACAAGCCAGGCTGAGATGGATAAAAAATGAAAAAAGCTAACACCGAACGATCACTGTCAATCATGATAAAATAATTGCTAACTTGATAGGTTTCTGAAAAAATATATCCCCATGCAGTAAGAATTCGTCAGGGGGTAAGAAAAACATATTTTGCATGGGCCGTCAGTGGTAATGGGTTACATATAACGAGTTGCAGTTTCAATCCAGGTCCTTTAAAATACAAAACTTTTAAGAACTGCAAAGGCAACATTTCTTAAAGGCAAAATTTTCTTTTGATGCCTTTTATCTTAAAAAATAAATCCACAATTGGAAAACCTGAAAGCAAATCCATAGATAAATCGTATTTTTATAGGTTTAAATTACAGCTGGAACGATGAGCTTGCTATAATTCTTCTAGCATCCAGCTTCTAGTCATTTGCGAAAAGCTGCAGCCAGAAAAGAATTTTTTTCCCTTATCTTAAGAAAAGGACTTAGCTCCCTCAAGAGATAAATAGGCATTGGGTGTGGTCCTTTATTTCCATTCATATCAAAGGCACATATCCAAGGCTTCAATGCATCGAAAACTTTGACTTGGCCTCATTTAGAAGTTGCTATGACATTTCATTTCCCTAAGTTGCAATAGATTCTAGATGACACATACTGCTATTTGCTGTTGCTGCTGTTGCTGCTGTTGTTGCTGTTGCTGAAGAAGCATCGCTTGTTGTAACGGGTGGAGGGTTGGTGTAGGTGACGTCATGACACTACTTTCAACAGATGTCTGAGACAAGCCATAGCTGCTTGAAATCGGGTTGGCCGATGATTGCGAATTGGGTGTTACTGGCTGCACTTTCGGTTCGCTTGAGGAGTAACGATAAAAGTTGGCATGGGCTGATGATGAGAGATGCGAAGATTGTGAACTGATTTGTGCTACTGATGAAACGCCAGGGGAACTGGTAAAAACGTGAGGTGACGTCACATTGTTTCCTGTTGATGAATTGACGTATGGGGAAAGGGAAGAGATTCCACTGTTCGATGGGGTGCTTGGGGGTGATATATCTTGAACACTGCCAATAGGGCTTCCTAAAAGCAAAAAAGTGACATCATGAAAGATTGAAAAAACTTACAATTCGACGAAAAAAATCATTTTCTGCCGAGGATAATTTTACATGCTGTCTTATATCAACTTTGCAATTAAAATTCATTTTACAATAAAACTCAAACATATTGAGGAGGCCGCAATTGACAAATTATTGAGCAAATGATTCCGGCTGGAGTCGACTGGTTTAATTAACTGTCGGTAAAAATATCCTGACTGGCTTCTAGATAAAATGTGTCATGAGAAAGTCGCGTACACTAACAATATTCGTGTCTGTACAACTTTATTTGCCATATCTCATATGGAATGTAAACGCTTTGAAAAATGGCAAATCTACGAGGGAAAGAAGCTAACTTTTAGTATGCCTTACCAACTGTGTCCGGTGTGGGGCAGCCACTTGACCTACAAAACAAATGATCTTTGTAAAACTTACCAATTTTGTAAAACCTTGGAGCTTTATTGACCTAAATGTGTTGTAGATGATAAACAGACAGTAATCTCATTAGCGTGGGCTTGCATATCGCGTGTGCTTGCAAATGGAGGGCGTCATTCCAGAAAACACGTTAAGATTCTGACTGCTAGGATTTTTGGCCTTTATAAGAAAACACCCCAAGTCCTCGAATAAGCTCCCACCTTTTAATAAGGCACCCCACGAATAAGGCCCATCCTAAAGAATTTTTCGTGAAATAAGCCCCCCTCCCTCGAACAAGCCCCCATGGGCCGAGATGCTGCCTCGACAGCAAATGGTATATCCCAATATATTAGAATTTTAAAGCGTATTGACCAGCCTCAAAAAGAACAAGAGAATTTGCCCTATTAATATTATGGCTGCCGCTAGATAGGCCCCCACCTCAAAACATTTTTTGCGAAATAAGCCCCCGGGCGCTTATTCAAGGACTTGCGGAGGGAGAAAATTGGTAAGAAGAATATACTACAAATCAGAAAACCTTTCGAGAAAAAGAAACCTGATAAATTAGAATCATCAAACAAAGAGACGAAAGGAAATTGCAAAACTAAAGTAAGATAAATGAGACTTTCACTTGGATAATCCTTGACTACCCAAAACCAATAGCTCATTTTACGTACATAACAAATAATAGCTTGAATGCGTTTGAAAATAGCAGCTAGAATAGGCTTAATGAATGAATCCAATAATAAAAATGTTAATCATAATGGCACTCCATCGATTGAATTTTTTGTATCTCTAACTAGATTATGCGTGCCCGAGAGAGCATTGAAATGATCTAAATGCTTTCATAGGGACTCTGCTTTGTAATTTGTTCCGCTTAGAATTTATCGCTTGGAAACTAAGGCTGCAGCTTCAATGACTCGCCTTTTTAATATATTTCACATTTAACTCTTTTAAAGAGGGTTGCCTTTCAACAAGTTGATTTTAAAGGGACCCTCCGATAAAAAAAACATGAATACCCTCTGATAAAAAACATTAGTTACAATATGATTTGAAAAAGGAAACAGCTATTAATAAAATAAACGTTAAAACCTTATTTACAATATTTAAAACTTTATGAAGAATGAAGTTCAAAATTGCAATGAAAAACAAAAGGAAAAGCAGTATTTCTCTTGAATACTAGACAGATTAATAGTTTTCCTGACACTATACAGAGAGGTTCCTGCTTTGATTCGGCTGACAGGCTATTCCATAGCTTAGCACCTCTATAAGAGAAACCTTTCTGGCCATTGGATGACCTTTTAATCGTTAATCTCAAATCGGTCCCCTTATTACGAAGGCCATATGATGGGCAGAGCGAATTTTGGGTAAAGAGACAACACAGCTATTATGGCGCCAGCTCACTTAGGGACTTGAAGACCATTGTCTTAGATTCGCCAGTGATCAGTTCGTCAACAGTCTTCCATCCCAGCCCTTCAATAAGAGGTCTGCTTGGGGGCACCCAAGCTGCTATTCGTTAATATCCTAGCAGCACGCTTTTGAGGTTTTTGCAACCGATTAATTTTACCGTGGAGCCAGCGCACCCCTAGACAGAACAGCAGTATCGAAAGTGGGACTCTACAGTACCTGTATATAGAGTTTGCAAAGTTTCTTTCGGAAGAAAGGATTTGGCATGTTTTAAAAATCCAACTGCCCTGGAGACTTTCCAATCCAAAGAACAGTCAATATGCAAACCTAGGTATGTTGTGTTTTTGACTTCTTCGAGCTTATTAACACATAAGTGTTCATTTTGACTCTTGAGAATGTTGTTTTTCTGCTTTGTAGAAATAAGCATAGAATGGTTTTTGCAACGTTCGGGGAAAGCTTGTTGCCTTGTCGTCAAGTATCCAGTTTCCCGAGATCGCACAAATTGGCATCATTAGCATACATGGACACAGTAGAATATTGGACTGATTGTGGGAGACCATTGACATGGACAAGAAAGAAGAGAGCCAAGACAAGAACCCTGTGGAACACCAACTTCTATGTCCCCAATTTGGAAATCGACCCCATTTACTCTGCAAAATTGTTTCCGGTTTGTTAGGTAGGATTTAAAAAACAGAGCTCGCGTTGTTGTGCACCCTAAAGCTCAAGCTTTTTACAGAGAATGCTACAAACATTATTGTAGAAAAAATGTAACACGGATACTTAGCATTGAGATTATTTACTGGATTAACATCATGACCACCATGTCATTTCTGTCTCTTTAAAGAACTCAACTGGTCTCACCTGCTAGACGTTGTGCTGACAGCAGAAGTACTAGAGCCATGAGTCTGCACAATTTTAGGCCGGTCAATTTCTGCGTATTCATGATTTCTTCGGGCTTGGCTGTTTCCTCTACCCTGTGAGTATTCTTTCTTGAAAGGGGCTAAGGACGAGAGAATACCGTAATTTCATTTACAGACTTAAAGAGTTAAATCGCCTAAAAGAAACGCACGATTTGCCTTTCGAACTACATTAAGCATCTTTTAATTTTCCATGGATCCCTCTATCAGTGCCGAACCAAGTCGCGGGCGACATCAAAGGGAATTTATTTATATCCATCCAAATTACACAAAAGCAACAAAAAAATTATAGTACTGTAGACAAATGAGAATTGTATTTGGCTAGAACACTGGGGCATCTTTATTTTCTAAAAGTTCTTAAAACTAGCGCGTTTTCATGTCAATTAAAACTGAATCTTTGACCAGGATCGACTGATGAAGCAGATATTTCATTCATAAATGTCCTGGTGGTTTGTTCGTTTGTGACAATTTGCCTAAAAGGGTGCTGTGTTTAAGTTCCATCTTGATCACGTGTAAGTTAAGGTTAATCTAAGTACGGCCAATAGAACTCGTTTTTGGAATTCAAATAGATGAACAGTAATAAGAAAAAGCTACTTATGCGGATTATTTGCAAAGAATTGTTGAAAGCCAGCTTTCCATCGTGTGTTGCTTTCTCAGCCACTAAGTTCGAATTAGCGTAATGTAACAGTAAACTAACAGAAGGCACGCTGGTGGGTGTGACCACATTGACCAGCATGGTCAAAAGTTCTTAAGCGAGAGCAACGCAACAGGGAAACGCACGTGGAATAAAATCAAAGACAACAAACAGAATACGTTATGAAAAGCACAATGTAGTCTGGAAGACTAATCCTGGTTAGAGATTAAATTTAATACGATGACCAAGAAACGTTTAATCTCCAGGATGCAAATATATTTTTGACAATGCAGATGAAAGGTCAGTGAGATGACAAGTCTTGCAGAGCGAGAGAAACTATTGGCCTGAGAAAAAGGGCTGTCCCTCTTTTAACAACATGTATATTCTTAAACCCTGTTAACAAGCACTAAAACTTAACACTAAAGGGTTATTGCAACTGACCCAGTTTAAGCGTTTAAGTTTCTCTTTCTGGCATAAAACCTGGTCACCAGAAAAAAACTGTAAATTTTTTTGTTTGGAGAAGCGTACTGCTCCTTAGGTGAAACCATTTTAAGTGACATTATACAACATTCAGTGGATTATGGGCCTAACTTTGTGTGGCGGTAACCACAAAACCACAAGGAAAGCTAAAGGGTAGACAAAGGCGAGAAAAAAAAACAATTTTCTGAAATCTAGATTTTGAAAGTACCGTAAATCCTCGAATAAGCACCCGGACGCTAGTTCAATTTTTGAGCATTAAAGGGAGCGATTGTTCAAGCGGGGGGCTTATTAGATTTTTTTTGGATATCAAAGCAATTCAAGCAAAGACAAAGAAGTAAACGAGGGATCTCAGTAGAAGTTATTAGTAAAAGAAAACGTAAAATTGGTCTGGTGGTTCCAACCAAATGCAAAGCAATGAAGAACGACAAAAAGTTTGCCGAAATTTTGATGGAGAGGCTCGAAGATAAAAAGAAGAAAAGCCGACATCAATATACTTGAGAGCGTGTTAAGAAAGTTTCCTTGTCATGAAAACAATTAAAATAAAGACCGACGAGAAGGAAAACTAAAACAAACTTTGCTAATAACATCTCAGAAACTTCTGTAAAATAAAATTAGAAAACGCATCAGAAACTCGTTATAAGCGCCCGTTTTCTAAGGTGGAAGTAGCGGGCGTTTACTCCAGGAGAGGGAGCGGCTTGTTTATGAAAATCACACCAGCCGGTTTCCGTTTTGAGGTTCGGATAGATTCGAGTCATAATTTGTTCATAATCAAGGAAAATAACTTTTGACTCAACTTTTAGAACCGCCTAGCCAACTGCGCTACCAATCACTATTCTTCGGAACTATTTAATGCCTAAATACAAATGCCTACAATTTCTACATACTATATAAACTTACAAAATAAGATGCCGTAATTGAGAAAACTTACAGAGCTTGGCATACTTGGACTGCTCCCTTGACTCCCTGTTGCTAATTTCCCGAACTCTCTTGTCTCTTTCCCTCTCTCGCTCCCTTTCCCTATCTCTGTCTCTAACTCTCGCCTTGTTCTCCCTGGAAATAATAAAACGACACCTTCAATGAGTCACAGTGTCTAAAACATTACCAAACTCAGAAAACTTTAACTCTGATACCTTCAGATATATAGAGGATCTTTACATAATCCCTTCAAGCTGCATCCCGTAACATTGTGCAGCAGTAACATAGTGAAGAAGTAGATAGTTTGCATTCATAATTTATACGCTTGCCATTAATACAGGTCTACTCTTAGTGTCCATATATAATAAAAGCACAATGCCTCGTAAGACTACTACTGTCCATATCAACGGTCAGAATTGAGAAACCGGAACGCGGAGCACCGATTGGACATAAAACAAGAGCTTATTTTATAACTCAACCACTAATGAATTAGCTGCTCACCGTTGTCCTGTATATAGGACTGGTTTCGTATCGGATTACTTTAAATACTATATAGCCGTTTTGTTCACACGACAACGCCTGAATCCGCTACGCCCCGTATCGTTTATTTTCAAAAGAAATTACTACGATGTGAATGTGGTATGGAACCATATCAGTTGATTTTTTGGCTAGTATGAGCCTTTGAATCTAATATGATTTCCCTCCGGAATCTTTTTTGTCCTAAAATGTGCGCCGCGGCTTTACAAACAACAGTCATGATCTGCAATGCAGAGCGTTGCTTTGCTATGTGGGCAGAAGTTACAATTTAATCCGTTACTATTTTCATTTCATTTTATTTTTCATATAAAAAAAAATTACCCTGGCAAAAATGTATTTTTGTATAAATTGCTTGTAATACCTAAACATTACAAAATATATATATATCAATATAAAATTATATAAAATTTTCATAATAAAACTACTAAAAGTAAAAAATAGCCATTATAATCTTACAGAACTGAGTCTAAATTGATATCTTCACAGGGACACAGTGCAATTATTCACCAGCGATGTCAGTACTACGCTCCTGCACGGAATCACAAAAGAGTGCTGTTTTCAGCTTTAATGCTGGGCCATTCAAAGCAGTGACTAACCTTTCAATCCACTCCTTTGGCTTTTCCCACTGAGACCACTCTGTTCTTTTGTTGTAATAATAAGTCTTGCCTGATGAGCTTGTGTGCATGGTCCATTCAAAATCGTCCTGCAAATACATGCAGAAGTCAAGCAACAGCTTTAGCTATTTCCATCGTTTGTTGCTTTGATATATGTCATTTTTCATGTTAAACAAATAGTTTCTGGAGAAGCATTTTATTGACTTGACTGTGCAAACTTTGTGAATCATGACAATGCAGTTCAATATGAAATATAATTTCAATCTTGAAAATCCAACAACGATTTAAGAAAAATATTTTGGATACTGTGAACAGATGATAGCTGAAGTTATGAAGCCACAAGACAATGCAAAGAAGCTACAGAAAAATTCTTTTAAATTTTATCTAATATTCTGATTATTTGAGTGTGATAATTTACCCAAAAGAGTAATGAAGTTGATACTTGTCTTTTCAGGCCAAAAATAGGAAATTTTTATATCTAAGTCAGTAAAACAAATAAAATTAAATAAGAATTGAATTCTTACACTAGTATTGTTCTCATAACTTTTTCCATAACGAGAACTGCTACTGTGTCTATCAGCAGAAGGACTATCATGGTCTACACAAGAAAAGAGAGATCCCAGATGAAAACAAGTGTCAAGAAAAAAACAAAATTTGAACACATAGGAGGGGATGAGCTTAAGGCAAAAAGGGGCATTTCTGCAAATAGGTATATACTGCACTTCTCTTTCGGAAAAGTGGGGGTTCCAACATCTATTATTGAACTTATTGACACGTAAGGTCGTTTTAAAGTTAGAAGAATGTGGCAGGATAATTTTTCCCTTCACAAAGGCAGGTGTTTATTTTGAAATAAAAATCACTTTCATATATAAAAAAGATGGGGTGCAAGCTTCCCTTTAACCCCTTTAATGAACGCATCTTCTGTTTGGATTTATTAGGGTCAAAGGGAGGAGAGGCAAAAGTGTTCCTTAAGGTTGATTGTTTGTTCTTTTCAAATAAAAACATAATTAACATTTACTATTGAACAGTTAAGATTAACAGCCAGAGGCATCATTGATTTAATGGCAGATATGTAACCAAAATTCTGGCAAAAGAATGTGTCAAATATTGGCATGTTATGAGTTTATAAACAATAACAAATATTGAATTTATAAAAAGGGACTGTGAATAAAACACTTGTAACACAAATAATGTGTATAATTTTAAACTCAGAGATTCCATAAATATACAATATTGCGTGCGGTACAATATAAAGCTATAATAACAATCAATGAAAGTAAGCTTTTCCTGGTACTATTTACTCACATTGATCGTTATTAAAATTTTAAACTCAATATGAGATCATGCTAAGGGGGACAGACACTTATCCTAGCCTCTTAGCCCCACCATACCATAGTTGATGAGCAAAATACAAGTTATAACAAGGCTGATCAAGTCAATGTTATAACAAGACTGATCAAGAAAGGTAATTTTTTCATGTTAACTTGTAAGACTTGAAATTCAACTGATGGAAATCACTAAAACCAGCTTTATTTATTTAAAATAATGTTTGAACATTTACTTGTAAATGTTTTATCTTAATTTTAATCTATATCCTTTTATCTTATGATCTTTGTTTCAATTCTTGATTATTTACAGACTCATCATAAAACATGTGAAAGGGACCCTTAAAGCTTGGTTATTCTGTTAGACTTTTCCATGTAGACTTCATCTTAAAACAATGAATGGGATCAAACTAAAAGCCATGGAAAACAGTTTTTTTTCTTCTAACAGATTTCTGAAATCTGGTAACTGGGAACAAACCACACTCCCTAGGAGGTATTCTTCACAAATCCTGGAATTTATGATTAATGGAAATGGAAAGACATTTAAAACAACAAAATAATGGCATTTTTATTGATATATGAATACATTGAAGATTAGATAGGCATCCATGAGCAATCTTTGAATAAATACTAAATTTATTACAGAGTTACAGATACCCTGTCAAATATGATTCAAAGATAAAAAAAACTGTTCACCAAGGCTACACACTACAGGGAAGATTTCTTATTTCTGTTTAGCATGTGAGCATGAATTGGAAATTAACAAATCAAAGACAAACAAAATATAGACTAGACTTGACTGAAGGACATAATTAAAACTGAATGACAATCATATGAGATACTTGTAAAGAAACTAACATCGAATGAAAATTTAGCTATGATTTTGAGCCACCCCCCTTTTGAAACTACAGAGTAAGTTGATTTCAGCAAACTTTTATTTTGCAAGCTACCTTAGTTTTTCCATTCTTTCAAAAACTGGGAACTATCTGAACAGAAATGCCTTTACAAAACAGAACAACATTGTATCTTTACACTGAAATATGTTTACAAAGATTACAAATAAAACTTCTAAAGGCTATTAGAAAATAGATTGATGACATTCCTCTATTCAAAAAAATGATTCATACTTTTTTAACATTTATTCAATCTGTTATTTTGCCACAAAAAAACATACTTCAAACATAATATCTACCTCTTTGCTTCTGTCCACTACTTGAATGGGACGACTTTGAGCTGTTTTTGTTTTGGGTTGAAGTATAATCGAGTCTTTTGCTTGCAGGGCCATTATAGTTGCCATGAGGAGAGCTTCTTTCCTTTGATGACACCAAGTCATTGTACACGGCTTTTTGATGTGATTTTGAAAGATACTTATCATTCTGTAAGCAATGAAAATCAATGATGCAATGAATTGAAGCTGGCATTTTTACAGACAAAACGACAATATTAATTGGTTAAAAGAAAATTCTGATACAAAACCATTTGTTGACATACAAAGCTGGTTCAATTTCCAATTAGAGTAGATATAGATAAATTTAAATCTTTAAATCTTAAAGGCTAGAGATACTGGAATATTAAAAAATAATTATAACAGAACAAAATGTAATTTTACAACACTAGGCACATAAGACCAGCAAATAGATGAGATTAAAAGTAAAAGATATTTTACTGATCAATCAAATAAGACAAATGGCCAATTCCTGGACAACAACCAATGCTTTGTTTTCTTATAAACAAGGGGTGTTTGAAAATGCACAAAATACTTGTCTGCATCTTCAATTAGTGATTAGTTCAGCCTTTTTTCTAATTCATGTAAATATGAATGTAAGCAAACACATTGGTCTGAAAAACAGAACAAAACTGTGATGATGTTTTTGTATTTGAATGTATGAAGGCAATTTGTAATAAAGAAGTATAATTTAAGAAAACTTTTGTGTGTTAATCATCCACAATCCATGCCAAATAGCTAAGCCTTGACATGATGGCTTCACAATCAACCCCCTCTCCCTACACAATGTAGGCTTCCTTACTCTGTGCCTCTGTGCACATTTGAATCATTCAGTGGAAAATGTTCTATTTTTTGGCCATAAAATCAATAAATAAAGAAAACTGATTATAGGGAATGGCAAAACATCAACAAAAAATTTTCACTTTTAAAAAAATGTACAAAATGTTTTAAAGGATGGCAGTTATCTATCTGCCTAGTCTTGGATGACTTTAAAAAACATCAAAAAGGAGAAAATAAAAAAAAAGCAATTTCGTTATTTCTGATAACCCTAGTACTTTTCATGAGAAACTGCTTTCACCAATTCAAAACTACATACTGTCAGAGGAATTCAACAGTTTTTTTCAAAGCAACATTAGTTTTGATGTTGATATTCTTATCAGAGATTTTTGAATTTCATAAATTTAATGTTTTTTTGGATGATGCAAAAATGTTTTCAAAAGAATGATAAAAGCAACTAGCAAATGAAAAAAGAGGTGATATAATGAACAACTATCCGGTTAATGTTTCAAGAGAAAAGCATAAATCGTCATGAAATGAGACTAATTGCAAATTTTGAATAATTCAATGTCTGTGTAAACTTTAAACGAATTGACCAATCCTACTAATAATTAGCATAAATGCAGGAACAATAAAAAATGTCTGTTAAATGAAAAAATAATAACTGAGCATAAAACATTATAATTTGAAATGTGGCAAAAAGTCATACAATGACTACACTTAAAGTAAATTACAACATGTTACAATACATCACAATGCTACAAACCATATCAAAACTTCCTTGAATGAAGATTGAATGAGTTAACACACATAACTGGATGCATTGTGCCAAATGTAATTATTTAAATAGCTTTTTACATACAGTTATATGAAAATTATGATATATTATCAAATGGAAAATCACATTAGATAAAAATCTGATTAATAATATTTTTCCTAACAATGTACCAATAATTTCTAGACAATCAAAAGTCGTATTTCTATTATTCTTGCAATGAAGCTTGTAACAAAAGTCAGACATACCGTATTTCTAGGATATCACTTCAAATAAGATGCCACATACCCACTGAATATTATGACTACCATTAAAAAGAATAAACCAAAGTCACTTTGCTACTTTTGGATACTTTCTGTGGCCAGTACAAGTTAAAAAGTGGGCAAAAAAAGGGAAATTCATACTGAAAAGTTGCATGTCATGAAAAACAACACTTGAAATCTAGCACATCAAAAGTATAAAACTATTTAACCCAACTACCATCAAAATCCCATTTTCAACAAATTTCATAATTTGACAAACTATATCAGATTATGGTTTGTCATATTATATCAGATTATATAAACATTTAGGGAAAAAGTCTGGCTTTCAATGGGGTTTGATTCCAAATTGTCCAACCAAACAAGGTAGATTTTAAACTGTTTGGAATTTCATTCAGTACCTTAAAAAAACATTTTGCTATTGGAAGGGAATCATTTCATACAAAGCACAGTTATTGGCATGAAACTCACTGGGAAGGGTGAAAAAATCATACAATATCTGCAGAAACATATCAACAAAATTTAACTGAAAAGTGATAAGAGTCCAATGACTGATTTACATTTTAACTCAAATAATAGCACAGAACTGTGTCAATAAATCAGGATTTCTACTTTAATTAAATCAAATCAGTTATCTTGAAGTACTTATTATAAGGTTGCTGCTTCTTGAATTTTTTTAACACCTGTATATAAGAAATTACATTCTTTATTTCAATCTGAATTGGTTCTTATATCATTGGGGTGTTAGAAAAATTAGGCTTTTTGGGCCTTATCTGAGATTGTTTTGAAAATTTTTAGCTCAGTTGATACTCTATAAACAACTCCTTCAAATGTTTTCATATTGAATTAAATATAGCATAGTTCAAAAAGCTAGATACACAGCCTAAACAACTCATGACACTGAATTATATCAGCTTTTTAGAATATGCAGACCAAAACTGCAATCAAAATTTGCACTAGCAATAGAAAAGCAACCTTAAGTTTCGAAATTTTGGGTTGACAAATTGAAGTTTAGGATGCCTGAGATAAATTGTTATTTAACATTAATCTTATATGTTAGATAGACTGTCATTATCCTAATTAATAAAATATTGGATGCTTCTTAACATTTGGGTTTTTAGCGTTGATACGAAAATGTGCTTTCAAATCATTTACATTGAATGAGACAGCAGTTTCAAGTTCCTATTCAATTTGTGTTTACAATACGTGCATTCGTAACAGATAGGGTTGATAAAAAAATGCCACCCAATTCTACATTAAATGCTTAAACAGAAAAAAGACTTCTTCTCAAACAAACGACATTTTAACCAATCTTTCAGCACATGGTACAAAATCCTGTCGACCATTGACACCTGCCTCCAAAGTTTGGCTAGGCCGATTTTACAAATGAGCATAAGGCACCGAACGATATAACTTCAAAACAAAAAATAAGACACTCCATGCTTCTAAAAAAAATACTAGTACAAGGAAACTTATATTGTGATTACTAAAACACATCGTATATTGAAAATGCATCTTTTGGCACGGCGCATACACGGCCCAGCCAACGCGGATTTAAACTTGGCTGACCTGGTTTGCAGCGAAGCAAAACAACCGAGCTTTATTCAAACTCTTCATGAAAGCGCGTCGGTATTAGCCAAAATGTTTTTCCTTTTTTACTTTTTTCTTGATGCCTGCTTTCTCGTTCATTCTATGATAACTTACCATTCGGATAATCGAATTCCAAGACATTCGAATGGCCGTTAAAAACAACCATCTCCCTGCATATTAAGCGAAGTCATTGCATTCAAAACAAAGCAATTTACAGCAGCATATGCTAAAACTATTCATAAGACTTACCTCATTTGTTAGGCATATCTTTTCGTAGTGCCTGCGTATTAAGAGGAGGAAAATGAAATTAAAAATAGTCGTTATACAACCAATTCAGCATTGTAAGATGAATTAATAACAAAGAAAGAAAGACCTCCCCTTCAACACCCAGAGAATAAAAAACAGAAGAAATGCACAAATACAACATCTACAGACTTGTCAGCAAAATCTTTAATTCAACATTCTATTTTAAGAAGACTTCACAAGTTATTTTTTTGCATTTCTGGGTCTGTGTGCCATATTTTTGGTGGGCTAACTCACAACAGAGGAACATAACAGACCCTAACCCTTCAGACTGCCGATTGTACTTTCGCACAGACATCAAAATTGCCAGATTGGCGTCTTCTGACAACAGCGTAGCAACATAAAAGCAGAATTTCTGTCTTGATCTTTCTTTTAGAAACGTTGGAACACCACTAGAAATGCATTCAGCAATCGACCTGTCGCCATACTTCATCCGGGATCTTCATTACGTCTTAGTGAGGCCTCGATTGAAAACTTTCGATTTCTTTTAAGAAATTTCCTTCACAGGGGCGACTTGAAATCGAGACACGCCTCACGAGACACAGTCAGGTTATGGTTCCTGGGCTTGTGCCACGCCTCAAGGCAGGGGTGTAGTGCTAGGGGGACCGAGCTTCCCTTGTTGATGTCGAAAATTGGCAACTTTCTACTTTTGCTATTGTATTTTGCAACATTCTGTGCAAGAATCCCCCTTGCTATTTTAATAGGACTACATCATTGTCTCAAAAACTTTTTGTGATAACTGCGTACGATCAAAATCCCATCGAAATATATTACCTTCTCCAGACGAATTTATTGACTGAGTACAAAATTGGACAGCATTATTCTGAAAAAGAATCTTGAAGCAAAATGGCTGACTTTGTACATCCACATTCAGTTTCAATACAGGTTGTCATTCAGTTTGTATTCACGTTTAGCATGCCCAGAGATTTTATCTAACGTTTTCAATGAATACCCTTTACTGTCTAGGCATGATTCAGATTCTGATTTTCTTTCCCATTCAAAAACCTATTACATGATTTTAAATGTATGCTTACCACGCTACTAGTGAGAATCACATGCTGGATTGGTCACGAAGATCGTTGATACGAAGTGATAGTGATAAATTCTTATGATTTTGTTATGAATGAACCAATTCTATTATGCATAATTTATTGAGTAAATTATTAGCCTTAAGAACCGGTGCGTAACAATGCAGCAGATTAATAAGAGAAAAAACCCCGAGCCACTAAAGGTAACACAATCAACAATTCATTTACAGTGGAGCAAATTTTCACAGCCAAAAGATTAAAATAACCACCATTATCTTATTGTTGGAAACAATTCATTTTTTAAGTGCAATATGAACAAACAAATGGGTAGAAATTAATAGATCTTGATTGAAAAATATCATCAGGCTAGACATTTACGTAGAAATTTAAAACATACCATGCAGTTCACAAAAGGGGAAAGAATGAAGATTAGTGTCAATTAATTCGTCAATTCTTATTATAAGTTTGACAACTTAAGAACTAAAATACCAGACGAAAGTCTTGGAACAAAAACAGTATTTTTGTCGCTCATATTGGCAGTTTTCCCTCTCCTTTAAAAATGTTGGATTATTCTCTATAGAAATACACCCTTTGAATACAACTGTAAATGTTGAAAAAAAATGTGGTGCAATTCCAACTTTGTTTTGGGGAAAAGGGGCAACTTAAGTGTTTCTTTAGGCGATAATAGAAGTTTATCGGGAATTCACCAAAACTGCTCGGGCGTTGCAAGTACTATTGGCAAGCGTTGAAATACTTGGGACACATCCAAAATTTTTTTTGAACAGGTTTTATCTGCATATCCGTATAGAAATCCGAGAAGTGTTCACAGTTGGGGTCATGTGGAAAATCGCCAAAAAGGGGCCCATCAGACCTTTAAAAATGGGGTTTTCTTTTATATCCCCGTAACCGTGGAATCGAAGCAAAACTGGTCAGGGAGAGGGCTCCCTGTTAACCATAGTAGGCAAACTGTTTTAAAGAAACTCCATTAACTAGTTTTCTCAAATAAAGGAACTATTCTAAAAGGATTGGATGTTCATTAGAATCTAGGGAACTGCTCGCATTTTGTCACTTAAACATTATAAGTTCTGATTTGATTTCGATGAATTATAAACATCATAACTTATAATGTTATATTGAATTATAATCCTTTTGGATGTTTTAATAAATGTCAATTACGAAAAATTCATACTTCATCTGATTACACCCCTGCACTTATTCTACATAAAGGACATAAGTGTATGCAAAGCAGGGATTGAGGGATGATGCAAGAAGCCTTTAGTACAACCAATGACTCAAAAAACCTTCGCTCATTACACACTCTAAAGCAGCTTTCTATAAAAATGACTGTGCTGTGTATGTCTATCAGTAATGATATCAAGATAGGAATGAACTTCAGTTTTCTAAAAATATATGCGATGTAGTCTGTTTGATACATTATTTGAGAAAATCTTGAGAAAACTTCAGAAAAAAGAGAAAATAGAACAAATTAATTGCTATGGTACTACAAATATGATATCTTTTACTGAAACTAGTATGTCCCTGTACAATTTTGAGCTTGGTTAAATAAAACTTTCATTAAGATCATGCTAGATAAGAAACTTCTTAGCCTTAAATGTCCTATCTTTTCATGAACTGGGAATCTGAAAACATATCCACGGAACATAGCTGAAATTTTACTAGCAATTATTGCCTTCTGCAAAAGCGGGACACTAGCTTATCAATATATAATAACATTAGTCTTGACAAACCAGAAATCAAATTCAAGATTCGTTATTTTAAAGGAATTGCATTGAATTTCGAAATGTGCGAAATGAAAATGCAGTTCCACTGTGCTCTCTTGACAGCTTCTTGGAACTTTCACTTGGCATCGCTTCTCCTCGTATTCTTCGTAAAATTGTTTGAATTCTCCGCAATGGTCAAATAGTTGAATTGGCCAGTTGAAACATAATTGCATGCATCCAGATGATAATTGACAAAACGTCATTTTTATAATTGTATAAAATTATAGCGCACTGAAAAGAAAGAGAAAGTAAAAGTCAGTATTCAAGCTTTAAATAGAAAAAATATGTAAACAAATTAAATGGTAATTATAAATGTGAAAATAAAACTAAGAAAAAGTAACAATCAAAAAGGACCCGGCGAGATAGAAAAAAATACAGCTTCGTTAGAGACCTATATAAATGTTTGTTAAGGTTTATGTAAGTATTATTCAGATCCTGAAAGTTAAAAAGCAACAAGAACAGAAAATTTTGCTTGATGCTCTTTAAAGTTAAATCTTATGAGGAAAAAATCTTTGGTTTTTATAGTCATAGCTACTCTAACTTTTCTGAATCCTAAAAGAAGAGTTTTCATTTGCAAAACAGTACCCAAAATATCCTAGCAACATCCTTAATAGCAACATTCGTTTGTCTCAACGATTCGGTTAGATAGCCTATATAAAGGAATATTTATGTTCTTTGCAAAACCTTTTGGCACTGTGCCAAAACACGAACCAGGATGATACAAGGCCAATGATGACAATCATTTTTCGTCCGAAGTGAGAATGCATACCTTTGAAAAATACTGTTCTTTACACTTCCCATCCTACCTCCTCATAAGCTCTGTAGAATTAAGAAAGCTTGCTTTCAACATAGCAGTTTGCAGGTTAATTCAAGGCAAGCAATTGTCAGCTTGCACATGTAGCTTGCACGTGAAAGAGTTTTATCAAGAGGCCTTGACATCCTTTTCAATGAGAACCATGTTTTTATTTACATTTAAAGAGAAAAAAAGAAAATCGGTTTGTCGATTGTACCTGGTTCTCGGTGATTTTGATGGCGATCTTGATCTATCCTTCGCTAAAAATAAAGGAATTGCCTAGAGTCAAAAAATGTGTCACACATTTGATACTAAATAGACAGACATATAAAATAATTACTCTTATGACAACCTAGAATATTATCTGGGAAATATATACAATTATGCATAAAAAACTGAAAGCACAAATTGCTTCATTTTAAGGAAGACAGCAAGAACACACAGTCATAAAATATCTTCGAGTAGGGACTCAAACCTTAGTGAAATTATCAACATACAATAAAGTGTTGGTTAATAGTTTAAAACATAAAAACCAAAGTAAATTATACATAACAGCTTGTTAGAATTAAGATGCTACTTAGCAATGGAAAATGAAAGGAAGTCTGTCTTTAAACAGGTTTTCAATACGAACGAGTCTTACAAATGAGAAAACATGCTAAAATTGAAAAGTAAGTTTCATAATTTGAGTCAAGACTTTGAGGAGACAATGTATACAAAGACTGTACACATAAAGCCAGAAAAAACAGTTAAACGTTCTTCATTCCCCCTGATTTACAGTACAGCAAACAAATTTTGGCTTACTTGCTTCTGCAGACTAATGTTTTGGCTTAGAATCTATATCTTTAGAAATTCCTCATTAATACAAAATACTACAAGGAAAATGCTCAAAAGGAAAATGTTAAAAAGGAAAATGCTCAAAAGGAAAAATACTAACGTCCATAGGAAGAGGCCTTTGGCGACGGAGTCCGCTCTCTGGGATGATGATAATCATTTCTTGGGCTGAGGAATGTAAGAGACGGGGGTAAAATGGCGTTAGAAGCAAGGGCGTGGCTTTAATTAACACTAAAAGGATCTCACCAAATATACAAGTTCTCTCCCCTCTTGATATCTTATCAACATGAGTGCTAGTTATGACAGCAAAAAGAATGGTCACTTTTTTAGTAACACAAATCTACAGGTGTTTCTTCCAAGGAGGCTGCCTTAATTTATCTTTTAAAAATGCTCCATAATATTTTACCAATCAAAACTTTACTGAACTGATGCTCGTGATTTTGAAGCCTGTTAACGAAACAATCATTAGCCGAAACCTCAACTGGGAGGTAGTTACCTTCGACTTTGTGGCATGTCCCACGCCAAATCGTTTCAAAATATCTTGAAATTTCTGTAAATTTCATCTAGCACTAAAAACTTTAACTAACGAGCAAATAAAAATTAGAAAAAAGACGTGAGAATAATGTACTAGCTTTTTGCAGCTTAGCGATTGTAGTTTTGTTGTGAGAATAAAAACAAGATTGGATAATAATTTTTCTTTTTCTTACCGGTACCGTATTTTTCTCTGCAATTCATAGATATCATTATCCCGATCCTAGAAAAAATTACAAGTTTTTTACATTCAAGTCCAGAATTAGAAATTTGTTACCATTATTGTGATGATTGTACCCTGAGGAATACTTGAGTGTGTGTTACCGATGAAGAATTATGCCCGAAACATTCTATTGTAATATTTATGGCTATACACACTTTTTTTAATAATCATCTTCGAGTTTTTCTTTTGCGATTATATAATAATGACAATAATCCGATCAAATATACGATGCTAGTGGCTGATAGAAACATTGACAAAAGAGGCAAATATGTGACAAAAGAGGCAAATATGTGACAAAAGAGGCAAATATGTGACGAAAGAGGTTGAATAATTTCACATTCTAGAGAAAAGGACATCCCTCTGAATTGTATATCTAAGGAATTATAGTCGCACCTACAAGCTACGGACATATTTATGTTATAATGTTCGATTTTTATCAAAGCTTTTATGTTGTCTATAATTTATTAATCGTTATCCCATCTCTCCTTTACTAGATTCAACTTCTGGATCAATTTCTCTTGGCTGCACAGCCCTATCATTCATTACCATGGTTTATTGCATCAGCTTGGAAACACATGGCTTTCGACACACCTGTAACCATTAGTTCCAAAACAGTTCGAGGAACATTCAAATCTTCTGATTGGATTTAAGCGCTATAGAAGTGAATGGCAAGAAATCTCGCATAAGCCAATGAAAAAGTAAACCAGCTTATAACAAAAGCTTTTTGCACTTGAAAAATCCAGTCAATGAAAGTAATATGATAATAACTGCTTAGACAGGTAGAGAGAAAGGGATTTTTGGTTTTGAGAACACAGCTTACAATTTAAACGAAAGTCTGGGTGTTTTGACGAAAGTCGGACATAGTTATTCAGGGATGTTCAAGGTTTAAAACGCATGCAATGTGAAAGGTTTTTTGCAAAGAGATTAAGAGCTTTATCATATTTTTCACTTCCCGGTAAAATATTTCTTATGCTAAAATATCCGGCACCTCACTGGTTAACCAGGAAGATTAGAATGGAAGATTCAATGTAATATGGGCGATATAAAAATTTCTTAAAAATGGCCAATCTTATCGACTGAAAAACTTCTTACCATTCTTTCTTTTTCCTTGTCATCTTTCTTCTTTCTCTCAACTTGCTTATCCTGTTTTACTAGAAAACAATTGGCAATGGAAAGTTAAAACTTTGAAAAGATGGGGATGAATATAACGTGCATAACACAAGTTTCTTAAAATCAAAACATTGTAAACAATTGCCTACTGGATAACTTGATGATTCTCCAGTTTCCTCACCAACTTAATTTAACACCTCTTATTAAGATATTAAAATTGTACATACATGAGTTAAAACAGCTAATATTTATGCTTAACGATATACTCTTATATTGTACGGCTTAGGCGTCGGGGTACTTAAGTCTGGATTCTCATTCGAAAATATTACGTCAGTGAATATTAGTGAGTGGTGATTTTGATATGGTGAATGGAGCAACTAAAAAGCTCTGTTCATAAATACTTTCAGTGCAACAGCTATGCATAAGCGAGAGAAATAACTGAAATAAGCCACTTCATGCTCTATATAAGCCATATCTTCAGCCACATTCTCCACTTAAGCAGCATTTTATCTGTCAGTAAACTTTGTGAGTACAAAATGCTTCTCTAGGTGTTCTGATAGATAAGTACTTGGTTTCAAAGTCAATACTAAACAGCGACCAGTCATTCACAGACTTTATCAGTGCAAACAGAGGCTTAATTACATTAAAACCTGGACCTACAATTATGACGCCAGACACCGCATAAAAGAATAGGTTCCAACAGCGACTTGTAAATATTCAAACTTTGCAGTAGATTAAGAAACTCACTTTGCTTGCTGAGCTGCTTTTGCATTCGAAGCTTTAGTCGCTCTTGAGGTGTGAGTTTTGGCTAAAATAAAGACGATTTCATTTTATCTAGACGTATACTGCCTTAATTAAATATTCCACGAGAATTCCACGAAGACAAGGTTTTGGCTCCTAATCAGTGCCTACCCACTTGTTCTTTTCTGTTCTTATGCAACACATCGCGCCTACGCAACAAGGTGTTATCTGTCCTTACGCGACAAGCTGTACTCACGAAAAAGGCCGTCATATCTTCTGCTACGTGTTTCAATCTACATATGGTTGCTGCGGAATTCTTAACAGGAATAGCTATAACACAACCAGGTAGAACTAGTCTTTTTAGACGAAGCTGCTGATACTGCTTCGCAACATCAGTTTGCATCAATTACAAGATACTGAAAGCTTTTTTTACCTTTTCACCAGTCGCTATTGTTCCTGGAACCTTTTTCGGTCCTCTGTTTAGCAAGGAAAATAAACGAAAAAACAGAATTAAACTAAACCATTGTAAGGAAGCAATATTTGCCGGCATAAATAAAATACAGAAACATATTGGGTAGAAACAGAAACATACTGTTATTTTATTGCAGTGCTACCTGCTAATTTTCAATACTACGACCTCATTTTACAGCATCCTGGCTATGACTAAAAAGACTTTGATCATCAGTCTTGAGACTACCAATTGAATACTTTAGAGGCTACACTGATGTTATGTCAATAAATAAACAATAAACTGAAAAAAGAGTATGACAAAGCAAAAAATATGTTAAAAACTCACTGGGACTCTAATTTCCGTGTTATAGAATGAGTAGATGGCCTTGGCGACCTCGATCTAGACCGTGATCGCGACCTCGATCTTGATGATGACGAAGATCGCGATCGTTCTGAGCCCTTCTGTACACGCTTATCGCCACTTGAGTTTCGCCTTTTTTTATAGTTATCCTCGTGTGACCTTGACCTCGACTTTGACCTCGACCGAGACCGCGACCTTGAGTGTGACCGACCTCTGTGATGTGATCGAGAGCGTGACTTTCTTGATGACCTCGACCGATGCCTCCGCCTTGATCTTGACCTTGAACTGTGCCTTCGTCGGGAACGAGAATGCGACCTGCTTCGAGAGCGATGACCTCTTGAACTTCTATCCCTGGATCTACTACGGTCGCTATGCTTTCTATGCCGATTAGACGTGTGACTTGTCGTGCCATCCCTACTTTCACGTCTGTGTTCTTTGCTAGAACTGCTTTTCTCTCTGAAGTGCGCAGCCAAACAGAGAAGTCGGAAACAATTTAAAATTTAACATAAATAGAAGTTCAATAAATACATACCAGTGAAGAATTTTGAAGATGAGCAAAGGAAGATGTAGCCAATATGAAAAAGAAAGAAAATGAGCCAAATGAGTTTATAATTGTTTACCAATTGACACCGTAAAAGAATCTTTTGCATTCAAAGGGAGCCAACTCATTTTTAGATTTTAGAGGGCCTTAGAGCTTAAAGAAGCACTGACGCAAATGTTTGCATGCGAAGATTCCAACGATAATTTATGCTCATAAGGTTGGGGGCTCATAGTACCTGAAAATATCTTTTGTTTTTCTGTACTCGCTGTAGAAGTTAAGTTTCGAGACTTTGAAAATTGGGATAAACATTTTTGATATCTCACTTCTTTTCTGGTCTGTTGCACAGAAACAAAGGGTTTGACGTCATTTGGCAGTTTTCGGTCGGGCTTGTTGCCCCGGCCGTCGTTTTTTCCATTCGCTTGTAAAGGTAATTGAGGACGCAATGGACCGTTGTAGTGGAGGTGGAAGTAAAAGAAACGTTTTCGATGTTTGTCGTCGGTATAAACGAGCAAATCTTTTTCCTGTGTTACGACCTGTGTGCACCATTTCTCGTTCCATTGCATTCACCGAAATCATACCCCCATATTTCTGTCCCCGTCTCGTTTGACACAAACTTGTCCCCACAAAGTACATTATCTCTACATAGACCGACCTCCATGCATTCTGGAAATTACTGAATAATTACAATTTTTGCGTTAGTGCCTCATTAAGCCAGAAAATTCAGGATATCTGGAAACACTTAGATATAAAAAAATTAACTGATTCCTAGAAATCACCTTAAAGATTGAAAAACTCTCTTACGGTGTCACCATACAAGAAGCCTTCAGAGCTCTGATTTGCTCTACAACAGGCACATAATTTCAGTCTAGCGAATCTTGCAGCCGCATTGCAATATAAATACCAAAAACTGTAACCCAAGCTCAAATTTTAACCTAAGATATGTTATTTAGCTGCCTTATCTTTACCAGAAAAATAATAAAAGGATTCACATTTTGTGTATACGTTGGTCTATTTTGCAACATTAATTGCTAATGGGCTGAAGTTGGGAGGATAATATAATGGCATGTATAATATTGCTCGTATTTAGTTTGATAAAACTGCCTAAATAAATTTCAGAATTCTGCAAGATTTGAAAGAACAAAATCAAATTATATGGTTTTTGCCGTATTGTTAAGTACAAAAAGCTACAAATTTTCTGAATTTGCAATTTTGGGCATCTGCATTAAAATATGAGGGGCTACATGAACTTGATACGCCCCCAACTGGATCTCTGCGATGTGAGGATAGGACCCTGTGGATAAAAAACCAGCAAACAAGGCAAGTCACGGCCAGGCCAATGAGCGTACCATTTTTGAGTAGGCCAATTCCTGTGCCATTTTCAAAATCTTTTGTTTCTATCTGTTTCCACCGAGGCCTTTGCCACCGCCGGAACTTTAATCGAGTGCTTTTTGAAACAATGTTCACTTGAAAAGACAGGGTCCGTGCTATTTGCGAAGGACTACAACTGTTCAAAGACATTTGTGTCTATACAGTGACAAAACAAAACCTATACCGACCGGGAGGATGCGATTTTTGGTTTCTCTGCTTGAGAGTTACTTGCACCACCGAATTCTGTGATATACTCAATTTTGCCAGGATTGTCAGGTGACGGCGATCGAGATGACGATGAACGCGTATGCCCATGTCTTGGTGGGCTGCAAAGCAATAGATAACATGACATTTCCAAAATACAATTCATATTGCACTGAAAGCAGTTGTAAATCGTGCAAAATAAACCATGCAAGAATCAATAATGCTGAAAATCCAAAGATGGATTTTTAAAAAAATGCGTACCTGTAGGGATCATATGTTGGGCTGCCTCTCATTGCATAACTATGAAAATACAAAAATAACCAGTGGTTAGCTACATGGTTTAGGCAAGTTTAGAAATATTGGTTTTCATTTTCAAACAGATACTGCATTCATACATCGACGTTTCCTATTGACCAAAAACAACTCAAGAGTCAAGAAAATATCAACCGCCTAATACAAGAGATGATACTGAGAGATAAAAACTCGGAATAACCCTTCAAGATGAACTTCGGGCTCCTGAAATACAAAATATGATAGTTAGCTCAAACAACTGTACCACAAGCTGAGTCTAGGAGTGAAACTTACACCTGTTAAAATGATGCTGCTAGTATGGACATGATTTTAAATTACTCAATTAAAGGCTATTTAAAAGTTAAGCAAATCAAACTAACAGAAAACTTTCAGTAATATTAGCTTTACTTTCTGCAAAACAAAAAGTATAAGGAAAGATAACGCTTTTTGTGTCGAGAGAACGGTATGTATTGCAAATTATGATTCAAGATCTTTAAAATACTTCAAAAAGGGAACGAAGCGTATCAGAACCTGCAAGTGAGGATGGGAGCACTAAAGTCAAGCGTTCTAGCTACTTTGAGTCTTTGCTGGAGAAATACTTCAACTTTTTTAAATCATGCTACCAGGGCATCAAGCAAGAATTCTCACCTCGGTGGTGAAGTGGTTCGAGTTGCTTTCTGTTTCTCCCGTAAAGTACGTCGAGCACGCTTTCCTCTTCGACCCTAAAACAAAACAATATTCTTCGTCTGTCTCTGTAAGAACTGGATTATTTTCTTTTCAAAAATCATGTAAGTTTGCAGCGTTGTATCTCAAGGCTACATTGAAAATAATTTCTGCTATCAGCCGAAGGCAGAAAACTATAAATAACTTATGACTTCATAACTTACAGATAATTTTGACCTTTCCTCCTCTTCTTCTTCCAACTGTTTAGCAAAATCAAATTCCTTTTTCTCCTTTAACAGTTGCCTGGTTATGGATAAAAAATGCAAATCTCAGCGAAATGATGAATCACTGTCAGTATGGAAAAGCTTTAAATTTTCATTAATATATATCTAATTGCCAAAATAATATATAATATATATATATCTCATTCATATATACATACTGCGGGGTTAAACTGCAAATTATGAAGAAATGTTATATGTGAGAATACTTAAAGAATGCAGGAAGTCGTGACAAACACTTACCGGCAGTAGTACTGGTCTGCAATGCCGAATTGTGTTGCCAAACTATCCATTGACGTTTTCTGTTCTTCTGATAAATCATGGATATTAACAGAAATGTCAATATCACTTATATCAGATTCATCTTCGGATTTATCTGAATCTTCAGAGAGCACAGCACTTCCTTCGTATTTGTAACCAATGGAAGCCTTCTTCTTTGCCCTAAAGAAATTATCAATATACAGATGTTGCTAACGATTAACATTTTTTGGAAAAATAAATCTAGAAATTCAAACATTTTGGACGTCATATGAATGTTTCTCAAGACATTTAAATTTATACAAGCATTATGCATGGGTAGGATTGCTCGCTGGGAGGAATCTACGGACCATTATTATCAAGGTGTGTCTTGGGAAATAACGAAAAATAGTTCTATTTCCCCTATTTAAAAATGCAACTGAAAATTGCAGACGCCCTCTATTAAAGTATCTTCCTTCTATTCGTGGTCAAAATAATTAGAAAAATATTGAAGGTAAGATAACATGATAATTTGGCTTACAATGCCTCTTTTTCTGCCTTATGTTTTTCAGCTTGCTTTTTGCCATACCACTCTTCGATTGCCAATTGCTTCAAATATGCTTCTTCTGTCACTAAACAAAGAAAGTGAAGATAAAAACAATGTGTATCAAAAATATTTCAAGTAAGACCAAGGGGGTTGTACTTTGCCTCTAGATTAACTTTTGTACTATGCCTCTAGATTAACTTTTGTTGCAGTCAAATTAAAACTACAATAGAAGTACAGAAAGACTAATTGCTAGGGTGGCCAGGGTGATACAATTGGGAGGGGCAAGACAAAACGAGTGATAAAAATGGAGGTCCACACCCTTTGGAACATCAGAAAACGTCTATTTTCAAAAGAAAGTCTTGCCATTGGGGGCGTTTGCCCCTTTTGTCACCTCACCAATACCATTGCCACGCTCAACTTTAGTGAAAAGATCACCTGCTTAATTAAAAGTATGGAATGCATAAAACCAGCAAAAACCTCTCTAGTTTATCCCTTTTCACTTTCGAGAATACAAATAAAAAGTACAAATAAACACACTTTAACTAATCAAATAATTGGTTTTTTGGGAATCAATTTTTGGAAAAGAGCAACAATTTTTGCATTTTGATTTGAGTCTAAGGGCTTCCTTGAACGAGGGAGACCACACATGCATCTAACAAAATAACAATTGCTGCCAAAAATCACAAAGAAAATGTGTTTGAGAACAAAATAGTTTGAGTCATTTCTCATTGCTCAAATAGCCTATAACAAATCTTAACATTTGAAAGGTGTGGTGAATATTTGGGATCATTTTTTTATACTTTTCACAACTAAGACACCAAAATTATAAGAGCATTGGCAAAGTGACAAAAATTTCAAAGAATGAAATGAAATTTGAAAATAAAAAAGAAAGAGATAAACTTAGGAAGAATGAGCAAAAGACATGAAAACCTATGACATGTCTGTTCTTCTTGTGATAGGGGAAGTGACATGTTGCTCATTTTGAGCAAGTAAAGTGATCTGGGTAGCATGCAGTATAGATTGCTTGCCTCAAAACCTGATATGAAGAAAATATAGATAATTCATGATTCTTGAAATTAAATGCAAATTTACTAAAAATACCTCCTGTTGCTTCAATCTGTACCAATGTCCTATACCTTTCATAATTAAAGTCATACTCTTTATCATCATCAGCACTAAAAATAAATTAACAACTGATGAAAACCTTTGAAAAACAGGATAAATCTTTAGCATACATTGTCCACTATCCATAATATCAAGCCCATATTCAAGCAATTTCTAGCTATGATAGTAAAAAGGGAAGAATCAAAAAAATTGTCCAGGCCTCTTCATTTTACTGGGTCCAGGCCTCTTCATTTTACTGGGTCCAGGCCTCTTCATTTTACTGGGTGATCAGTGATCACCCTACCTGATGATCCAAATTATTGGCATGGGCTATTGACTGCTGTTGGAAAAACTTATCTAACTCTCAAAAGACAGGAAGGGCATTTACAAAAATTTAGTCTTTATATCATGGTATTCCTGGATGAAAGTTCAGGTAGCTAATGAAAACAAAGCATTATTGCTTTATTATTCATATTACATCAAATAGCTTTTGAAAAACTTTCAGTAATCAGGCATTAAGAAAATCAAAGGCAAGGCAGTAGCTAGTACCCCCTTCAGATTCTGGAGGACCTCTCCTTAAAGAAATATTGTTTTACAGTTGTGATCACCCTTTGTAAGCTCCTACAGGCAGTTTGCCACCCTTGTTAACTTTTTTGGCATAATTTTTTGTCACAAATTTGTGACATGAAAAAGTAGCTTGTAAAGATGTTTTCATACAGATCATCCTTGCGACATTGTTAACCTTAAGACTAGCGTTTTCTTAAAATATATGACATGTTCTTTTACCTGTCACCAGGAAGTGTGTTGATCTTTTCAGGGAGATAATCCAGGTGGGATCTTGCATCAAATCTAAAAAACAAAGAGTTGTTTTTAAATGCTTTCTTAAATGAAAGTAAATTTGTCTTACAAAATGTTACCAATATTTTCACCATTGCAATTACGAACAATATAACACTTCTTATTCACTACTTCTTATAACAAATTTTTTTACCTGTCTATGAGAATATCTGGATCACCTTGCCAAGGAACCCTTTGGAATAAAAATACAGAGCATTAAACAGTTCAGTAAAACCATTTTTTCAAAGAGATACGCCATATGCCTTGATACTGAACATAGTTATGATGAATAGGTTTCTAGCTAACTGATACTTTTCTGAAAATGCCAATCACAAAAATATCTATGTGGTGAGATTTATTCTGTCAGGGAAGAAACAACTCAAGGGTTAAAGAAAGCAGCAAGTTATCTACAGATCTAGATACATCAATTATTTAACTCACAACTGGCTTTCTTCCATTGGCTTGTCCAGCCGACTGTCAATGTAAAGCTTGCATTTTTTACCATGGAGTTGCAGTAGCTGGTGAGGATCCTCTCGCTACAAAGCAAAATCAATAGAAAAATAGTTCCCCTATTTCTAAAAAAAATACGAAATCTGGGCCACCAAACCATAAATAGAAAAATGGCAAATAACCAATAAGATTTGACTTGTGGTATGTAAAAATATATGGGTAATAAAACAACTGAAGGGTAGGCAAAAAAATGCATGCAAACAATTTAGTATCACACCCTCTTCTATCAAAATTTTCCAGAAACATCCGCAAAAATGAATAAAATTAAAAACTTAGTAACCTGCAAAATTACATTTGAACATTTTTCTAAAAAATGAGCAATTTGAAGATATAGTGGTTGGAGTCTTTACACATCTGGATTCTGGATGAGATGACAAGGAATGTCCATGGCAGCAACCCATGACATACACCATGACACTTCACAAGAAATTTGTTGTGTGTATGTATAACTACATACATGCCAACATTCTCATATGAGATTGAGGGAGCTTTACGAAAATATAATTGATAATACCATACAAAACTTCAGTGCAATTTTTTAATCTGAGAACATGGTTCTAAACAATTTTCCAGCATGATCTGCTGTGGCAATTGGGAGATTGTGTTCATATAAAAAACCTGTAAATAACAATTCAGCCTTTGTGACCTTTTCATCTATCACAGAACTCCTAGGAAGAAAACTTATCATTCTTTGAGTTGACTTAGAGGCCTTAACTGTTTCTTCATGTTTTTTTTAACATCAAATGCTTTGTCACATCATTTCCCCCACCATGGCCTATAAAGAAGTCAGCATTGAAGATTGTGCATAGCACGTAGCTTTCATCTCTTTTTGAAGCTTTCAAGAATGGATACTTGGTGTTCCACTTTTCTTTTTGACTTTCAAATTTCACAAGATATTTCTTCATTTCCTTTTTGGTTCACCACTGCCCGCACAGCCCCTGCCATTTTTAGAAGAACTGCAATAAACAGCGCCCAGCACACATGCCTCAATGACAGCGCTTGCGCAAGGTTTTGATGTCAAAGGTCAATCAAAAAACGTTTAAACAAACAACATATGTTGTTTCAAACTGTGGACCATTCATTTTAATTAGCCATTTGGACCTCATCATCAAAATCGAAATATCCTTCATCACAAGAATGCATTCAGTAACAAAATTTCCCTAACAAGAAATTCAAAAACTTTAAAAATCCAGGGAGTTTTTCTATGATATGATGGTAGTGTGTGGGAGGTCATTATTGAGTGAAAATATTAGGAGACTCCAGCAATATGCAGGAGTATTGGCATGTATGATGTGTAACCAACACCAAACTGGCATCATCATTTAGCTGTATATTTTATCTTCATTGTTCTATGTTGTTTTGCACACCATCTTAATCATCAAACAAACTAAAAAACTATGTTAGAATACATCTCTGCTTTGCATATGATGTGTAATGCAAACAAGACATAAAATAATGCATTTTGATCTGATGGAACAGTTTTCTTATTGTAAGGGTACCTCTGTTTGAGAACAATAGAAACAAAAGAGATTACTCAATAGAAACATCAGATTTTTATATTTCATGGAGGGGCACAGACCCCCTAGGAACCAAATTATAATGCCCTGGAAAATTACCAGGAGTTGGTTGTTAAATAAACTAAATGAGAACTAAAATCCTAAAGTCAAAATTACATAACTTGTTATTTTTCTTTTACATTAGTTTTCTTGTTAGTTTTCTTTTATGGTTTTCATAAAACCATAAAAAAGAGCTTAGAGTTATCAACATGAAGTTAGTTGTTAAAAGGTAAAATTTTGTTAAACCAGCCAGAAAGAAAATTTCAATAATAAAAAGAAATTATTTCAAACCAAAATGCAGTGTTATTTATAGTATAGCTATGGTAGCTGTAGATAGACAGAACTGTCAATAGAATAAGCATCATCTTGGTTGTGTAGTTGTCAGGCAGGGATGATGATTTCCACTATTACAACAAGTTAATACTAAAAAAGTTTTTAGAAAAATCTCAAAAAAGAAAGTGTTTCTATGTGAGCATTTTTTTGCACATATGTTTACATATTTTCTGCAAAGAAATCCAAATTTGTAAACTTTTTGAACGCACTTTTTATTTTCTTGGCAAAAATTGTGGTGTAGGACGAATCTGTTTTTTGTCTACTAGAACCATAAAATTCATGCGCGCCAAAAATTGATAGATGGAAAATTTCAAGAATTTTCTTTACTTTTTTCATTGTGGGTTTAAGCAAATGTGTCAGGTGTCCTATTTTCAATTTGATGAGCAATTATATGTTTATGACTCAAGTTTAAAGAACTTGGTAATGTCATAAATTGAAAGATTTCATTACATGAAGGGTGCTTCAACCTCACACATTTATTTTTATTTCCTAGCAATGTGAATATCCTCACAGTTGCGTATTTTCGACTGTCTTTTTTCAGCTACCTGGACACATCTTATTTCAATATTAGGCCTATGGCTCTCAGTTGTTATTACTTGGGTCCAAACCCAAGGTCCTAGTTTAATTAGGTTTAATCATCGGTTTAGCTTCATTCTTCAAATGCAACTTTATACATCCTCGATTGTAGCTGTATAATATAACGATAGAAATATTTAAGAATTTTCAGCAGATGAGTTTCTCAAAGGTGGAGTTAGCCTCTTCAGTAGGGGCGATCGAGATCAACTAAACAGAAAAAATTAGGCTACCATTCTCTCGTAAAATGCAGTACGGCGCTCAGCCCTTCTCCGGTAATCAATCATTATCCCTCTGATCCTTTTCTCTATTTTTCTTGCTTCGTGCCACATGGTTATTGTTCAAGAATTCCAAGTTAATTTGTTATTTATTAATGCTCACTCTGTCCTGCCCTCCACATTACCTTCTTTGCGAAGTGCGTTATGATAACTTCACGAACCAATAATGGTAGAATACGGTGCCCCACAATGACATACAATCCCGGACAAAAAAGTTGAGACAAAATGCAATATTTGTAATTTTCTACTTTACCTTGCACCTGTTTATTCAAATCCCCCCTCCCCCCCGAAGCAATGTTGGATTTGTAGTTCTATCATTTTTGCTTAAAAATCATGCATTCAACATTGAATTGGGGAAGGGGAAAAGCTATTTTTCAAAGCAAAGAGAAAACATAAATTTTTCTTGTAAAGTCTCAACTATTTTTGTCCGGGATCGTAGGTATATCATCGGCACCACATTGATTAGCCTTCAAGTTAGAGAAAGGTATATACATTTATAAAGAAGTAAGATAATGGATCAATAGATAGCGGTGCTCTGTTTGGGTTACAAAATTTTATCCCGAAGTCAACTTTTTTTCGATAAAATTCAAAACCAAAAAAAATTATTACTGCTTACCTTACATAACAAATTATGCTTTTATGTTGGTTGATTTCACGATTCTTACACTTTAATAACTTTTTAAGTAGCTTGAAATTATTCAATAAAATGACGAAAGTATGAAAAACAAGAAATGCATCACCGGGTTTTTGCGATTTATTTATATTACGATTGGTAGTGTGACTGAAAATTTCAGTCATTTCACCCGACAAATATTTACAGAAAAATTGTATCTAAATAACCTACGTCTAACTATAACTAATGATTTAAACGTAATTCCCTTTTTCTATTAATTAAAAGCTTATTACTATCACGAGACCTGTAAACTAGCTCAAAACCGGTAAGAACCATTTAATTTGTTGTGAATGTCGCTTTCACAATATCATACTTCAACGAAAGTTAAGAGATCGATAAAAGCATAGGCATAGAAGATAAAGGGGTGAGAAAGGATGCAACCCCCCTAATCAGACAAAATTGATCACATATTAGGCTCCATTTGTGCAGTTGTCTCATTGACGGAATAATGTCCAGGCAAGGTCGATACTAAGCCCCTTCCCCTACAAGTTTAGCATCTGCAACACCCCTGGGTAAATGAGGCCTTGATGTTACTTCATGATGAAGTATATGAAAGAGTTGACGTGTCTTGTTTTTGGTAACAATTTACAATAATATGTAGCTTTTTGTTGGCTCACCACTTGCAAAAGGAGTCACCCTTGGATCATGAAAGCGTATGGGCGTGAACCACAAAAATTAACATATAAAATTTAAAATATCACGCGGCTGATGTTAGACATTTTGGCATATGTCAATAAATAAGGGTGAATACTATGATTGTCAAATATATGAAGGCAGATTAATTGCGATGAATGTAATAGGGCCTTTACCAGCCTGTATAGTAAGCAGGGGGGGGGGGGGGGGGGGGGTGACCAGTGCAAACATTAGCTCTAAACCTTTTAATACAAATTTGACTGCAATCTGCACTTCTACCATTGCACTTAAACAACATTTTTCATCACATTACAAATAGTCTTATCTAAGAAAATTAAATAAACCTTGCAAATAAATCACCTATACAGCAAACAATTAAAAATTACAAATGATTATTTACAAATTCTACACCGAGATTGTTTGTAATTAAAATGCATTTTAACAATTAAAATGTCAAGACTGCTTGATTTCGACTTCGCCAAAAGATCCAGCTTCGTTTTCTATAAGACTCTCGCTTTGTTCCTCATTTTCTCGGACACTGTAAGGTAATTTGTATGAAAATATGATACACATTGTTCACCAACAGAGGTAAATATAGGTCCGGTTGTAGTGACGTGCCAATGAAAGCAATAAACTATAATGGCGATCAGAAAACCTACAGAAATTGAAAAGAATCATCCTTTTAATTTCTGTATCATCATTTTTTCCAATTGCTTATTCCTGTTATTCCTCAGGGAAAAACACCATTATGGGAAAAAGTTCAGCTAGACCTTTTAATGTTATCCCTGCCACTAAAATTAGGGGTGTTTATCTTTGTCGTTAACTTACATTATTGTATTTAATTCTTTTTAGCTTTTATAACTTGCAAATACAATTAGTGTGGCGAATTATACATACATACATAGCCTTTTAATACTAAAAGCTTACAATAATGGTTATTTGTTGACCTATGTAATTTTATGGCTAAGAAGTAAAAATACAGTACTGTGTTATCTCCAATAGGAGCACCTATTACTTTGTCTGCTACAGGAATAGACTATGAATTGTCCAGCCAAGATTGTCTTTTTACTAACAAACACAGGCTAGCCAATTGGTAACTACCTTTGCAGTAGAAAATTTTGCCATTATTGTTTACATTTAAATTGAAAATTTCTTCAACCATTAAAAACTTAAAGTAAACAATGATGATTGGCAAAACAAAATCATTGACATAAAAGATGTGGAGTGTAAAGGTGGTTTAATATTGAGTGATTGGGTTATTTCGATTGCTTACCGAAGATATCAAAAGTTTCTCTTAAACTAATAGTAAATACCTATATATAATAGACGGTAGATAAACAACTAGGCTGGTATTATACCAATATAGGAACCCAGTTGAAAAGTAAAGGTGTCATTAAAGCCAGTAACAGAAAATTACAGATTTTTATCTTCGAGTTATTACTGCAGCTCTAGTTCCTACCCTATCTATGCTCTAATTATTGCTCAATGCAATAAGAGCTATACAAGAACAAAATAATTATTCTTTGAAAACAAAAGACGATATATTTTAAATACCCTGGATTTAAAAAAACTTTCTTTATGTAACATCTTGCCTTTTCATAAAGTTTTCCATTTTGAAAATATTTGACATTAATTATGGAAAAAATTGTGCGCATTCAAATACAAAAAAAAACACATCAAACGTAGATTGAAATCCAATACACATGTGTACACAAAGTAACTAAATTATGACAAATTGAATATTTTATACAGTTGATATTTCGTAAAAAAACTAATTCATGACAAAACATATTTTACCTTTCCTCCTTCTCACATCGACGAAAAACTCTACAGCAAGCTTTAAGGGCATCCATCACTGGGTCCCAATCCCCATAATGGCCCAATATAGTGACGACAATGAAGGAGAGAAAAACGGGAATTGTCCCGCCAAGAAACATCCAAGAAAATTTCATCTACAATGAAAAAAGGAATCATGATCAACAGATACAAAATTAGGCAGGTCGTAATTTCTATTATGGTTTATAATATAGTGCTTTACAGTAGAAATGAAAGGCAGATAAAGAAGGCAACCTTAAACACATCATGGTTAGCTAGGATAAACAAAACGAATTTGACCTTGAAAGATATGCTTCAAGTGTGAAGAAAGCTCAGTGTTCAATAATGTCCATAAACTAAATAAAGGTCCGCTAAAACGGCCCAATAATTACCAAAACATTTGCCAAACACTTTCTCAAATTTCTTTGGTGCACAAATTTGGAGGTGCTCAAATGACCCAAAACTTTGCCCAAAAATCCACCCTAATTTTCCTACTACGAAAAAAACTACGACATAAAACAAAGACTGGACTGCAACTCTACTAACGTTATTTACGCATTACAGTGCAGACGCTGTTTAACTAACGGACACAAGAACTGCCAATACATCGGACAAACAAGCAGACGACTGAAAGACAGATTTAACGAACACAGATGAGACATTATCAACAGAAAAGTAGACAAATCTGGTGTTGCAGAACACTTCTGTAGCCCAGAACATACCATCAATGACCTTACTATAACACCATTACTGCAACTCAACGACAAACGAGAGAGTGTTCGACGAGCCAAAGAGCAATACCTCATTGGCCTGGCAAAAACTCTCACACCGAATGGCATGAACAGAACCACTGACCGTTAACCTTACAGCATCATTATCATTACTTCATAGTAGAGTAATTGCTGTCGTCGTCTCTTCAATTCGTACATTTACAATAAATAACAAGATTCAGTCATAATCAAATAAATGACAATAGAAGTTACCTTATTGAATAAGATATCCCAAAGCATTGTAAGCGGTGTCACAAGGCCCAAGGCCAACGTTCCAATAACAGAGGAGGTTAGGAGACATCCCCTTTAAAATTAAAACAAGGGTTTAGTATGAAGGTCACGGCATATTCCCTTCAGTCATGCTAAACACTCTCAAATGACTGCAATCTTAAGTACAAAATTACGTTCTCGTATTAATTGTACCACAATTCTTGAAAGTAGTGTTAGCAAACCCGTTATAGAATTTTGGGAACTTCTACAATTTTATGCCTTCAGATCTTGGAAAGCGCAGCATAATAATGAAACTGGGAACAAGCATGGGAACAAAGAGAGACAACTTATTTTAATTCTATTCAGACATAACTCTTTTTTTACAAATATAATATCGAAATAGAACGTTGTATACAAGAATTACGTTGAAATAGAACTAAAACAAGATGCTTCTATTTGTCACCGTGTTGGTTATTAGTTTACGCTTTCAAGACTTGGAATTGTTCTTTTACGAAAATCATCACAACATGAAAGCAAACAGACATAAAAATGAGCCTGCGAAAATCATCTTGTTCCTTAAAAAGGATCCCATATATACCGCATCTTGTGAAAAAATCTCAAAGCCTCTTAAATTGTATATGATAAAACCTTGAAATAATTTATACATGAAATATTTGTCACAACCTACCACAACCACAGAAGTTCTGCAAGGATAGTACCAAAAATGCCATTAACAACAATGAACAACCATGTTTGATTGTTAGGAGGCATTTCAAACTTCTCTACGCCAGTGTGATGCAGGATAAAAAACGCAGGCCAGAAAATAAGGGCAGCGAAAAGACCAACAAAAGCTAGAGAAGAAATTGCAAATTAAATCGAAGTTAAAAATGGGTTCATAAAAAAGGAAAATCTTTATTCGATGAAAAATACGAAAGCTTAGGTGCATAAAGTATTTTACTGTAGGCATTGGCTTAAATTAATGTTTTGAATAATTAAAGTTTACAGAGATTTTCGCGGAATGATTTGCCCCGCGGTTTTTTCATGATTAGTTTCATTTTAAATAATCTTGGTTTTTGTACTTTTTTGTAATACATTGTTAGTATTTTTGTTCATTATATAAGCTAAGTGCTCATTTGGCCTGGATACTTCATATTAAATGAAAAAAGACAGTTTTGAAAATCTTAATGTTTTTAATACTACACATGAAGGCAATGCCTGCTTCAAATCTAGACTAACAAAAAAATTAAAAAACGTTGACTGCTGAAAAACATATCAGAAAGATGCTGCTGTCAAAGCACATCCCTGTCAACTTTCTTCAATTTTTAACTTTTTTACAACAAGAGTCTCGAGTGATTGCCAAGAATGGCAGCTGACATAGAAAAGCATGCTTGTTGTGTGCACGAGCACATGCTAATTGGCATTAATATGGACTAAAATATTTCAGTACTTTCTGCATGAAAAATTGCTTTGCTTCGAGTTTCCTTTCAAAGCGAACATAAAAAGTGTCAAAAATGTTTCAATTATCTGCAAGCTATATCTGAAAATTGTTAACACTACTGTTGACATCAAGGCTATTGCCAATATCCATCTATCATAGGATACTAGGGGTCATACAGCGCAAAAAATATTTTGACTCGAGGTAGTAAGACCATTTTTGGGTCGATTTAAATTGCTCCTCTTAAGAGCTTTAGGGGTTACTTTGATCAAAGTGAAGAGCACTGAAATGCAAAACTTACCAAAAAATAAAGGGATGTCCAAAGTTTTTTCCTTGCCTACCTTTCTAGTAAGCAACACGAGGTACAAAGCATAGCTGTTGAAAGAAAAAGTATCTTCAAAAATAGAAGCTTTTGGGAATTGTGTGGTTTATGGAAGATAACTCGTTTCAAAGCACCACGTGTGCAAGCACCACCAGCTTCAAGAAAAGGATTTTAATTCAAAGACCTCGGAACTTGCATAAAGATTCCGATTTCTTCACTTTTAAAACGTTATCAATTAAAGTGATATCATTTGGAGAAAACAAAAGACATATCGACTTACCACAGAGCTGATAGCAATGCAAATATCGCCCCTTCGTTTATACTGCCATGGTTACTTGGATCTGATAGCGATACTAATGTAATTCCCCCAATGCTTAAAAAGAGAGAGAAAAGTCAACAGTTCATGGATTCCATATTGAGTCTTAAGCCTTATCAGGAAAGGTTGGAAAAAGCTCTATTTGAGGAGGTTAAATCCTATCAAATACTCTGTTCTAAAAATAACAGATTCTTAGTAGAGATTATTATGATGACTGATAATTCTCTAGCATCAGCAAAACATTCTTCTGAGCGCTTTAGGTCCTGGGGACCCTGGCTGCCAACAGCCCTGTAAGTGGCTATAGAAATCTTTTGGTAGGGTCTTTGGTTTCCTCAAATGATTATACGCATGTGGAGACTCTTACTGGAGATAACCAACAAGTTATACACTGGAAACACGGCATCCGATAACCTCATGCCATCGCACAATCGATTGCTATCTCCTTTATGCATCATATTTCTCCTTTATAAGAGTGTGACAGTTGTGTTTTTATTTATCAAGTTTTCTTTGACACTTAAGAAATATTGAACTTTATGATATAGCTGCAAAGGTGTTGCTATAAAATAAAGGCTTCGTCATATTCAGAATATAGACAGTTTTACTGCTAACAGTTACAAAACAAATAGCCTGACCAAACGTGTTGGCTGAAAAACTGAAATACATACAGAACTAAGCTACAGGGGCATCATTGGATCCCCAACAACTTAAGAAAAGATGACGAAAAAGCATTGGCAGACAAATCAGAGGATCAAATTCCTTGAAAAAATACCTGGCGGCAACAGCAACAAGTTTTGATAATGAGAATTTGTCCATAACAGAGCTTTGAAAGATTGAGGACAGTATCAAAGTAAAGAAGCCTGAAAAAGCAGAACATGATTTAACACAAGTGCCTAGAATTGCAGACGATAGTTTAAAATTATAAAGTCAAATTTCAGGTCTAATGCAATTCATCACTTAATCTGTATGCGCGATGAAGTTAACCGCGTTTGAAAAAGAATGGGCAGTTTCCTGGTCCATGATTTGACATTCAACTACACAACTAATGAATTAAAAAGGGCAGTACCAAGAAAAATTATTTTTTCATACACTTAGGAAACATCTTCAACAAGTGACTACCTGATGTTGACGATAGTATGTTTGTCGCTGCCGCAGATGTGTGTGCTAGAGCAGCTTGGTAGAAGAATGATCCACACATCCACTAGGAAATAAAATGAGAAACAGCTCACACCAACTTTACATACCACATAACACAAACTCTTAGACAATACAGTAGCTCGAAAAAATACCTAAGAAATGATAGCATAGGTATGTCACAAGACGAGCACTGAAAAATGTAAAAACGAGTTATGAAAAATAGGTATAATATTACAGCAAAGTAAAATGATATTTTATGATTGCTGGATGAATATCGGATAGCCATGATAGTTAATATAAAAGTATGCATATATCAAAAATGGGGAAATCGGGAAAATGGGAAAAAGCTGTGGGAACCTTTCTGTTTCAGGCTAAGGTGAACTGACTGACTTTCTATGATGCAAGGGATGCTACTTGTCATCAAAAGCTATTCAAGACAAACAGTTTGTATGAGAAGACTAAACTTTTAGAGAAATTTTACTGGAAAATTGTAAACTTTTAGAGTTTCTCTAGGTATGACTCCTTGCTTCAATCTGTTTTGTTAGCACGTTGTAAACTGTTTATTAGCCTACCATTGATTAGAATGAAAAACTTAAGCAATAAACTATTTAAGTAATAAATGGTTTTAAGCAATAAACCAAATTTAGTTTTTACTAGTTCTAGACTTACCAAAACACAAAAAACGAAAGCAAGTCTGATGGTGTCCGAAAATGGAACTCTAGAGTTGATAGTATTAAGAACTTCCTCTAAATCTTCAATGCTTGAATAGGACAGTCTTGCTAACATTGCAGCATGTGAATCTTTTTCTGCAAAATTAAGAAAAAGCCAACCTTAGTAGGATTGTTTAATAACCTTAATACTCCAATCTAAATTTCTTTCAATAAATGACTCTCAAATGTTTCTCTCAAATCAAGTTTGTGATAGGATGGTGGCAAAAACTTTAAGGATCTGCAAAAAGTTTCTTAACATTTACCCTTTCTTTAGAAAACAGTCATTAGTGAAAAACAAGTAATGGCAGAAAATGATGGTATAATAACTTTTGTGTGCAACTAAAATGCTTTTAAAAAGTTTAAAATATAAAACACTTTTTACAATCAACTGTAAGATATCTTACCTGTAAGATGCCTGATTTCTCTCGTCCTGTTGAATCTAACATGCCTCCTTGCTGGTGAGGGGGGGAACAGAAACTTCAGGTAACTTTATTTTATTATAGCTGAATATAAAATATCTATGTCATACCCAAATCACAAATCTTTTTCTTTTAAAACGTTTTTTAGCCTACAATATAAATAAAGTAGTATGATACGTCACTGTCATGTAACCATCATTTTCTTCATTGGCAAATATAAATAATGATTTTCACTATAGTTAAAAATTTACTCATTTTTCCATATTTACTCTTTTGAAAGAATTGCACAGGGCATTACTTCCTGAAGCAAGAATAAAAGCTATACCACCTTCTAGAACCACATTAAAATTACCCATTTCTTACTTCTATATTTAAACTGTGCAAGAAATAAAAAATATTCCTTTTGAATAAACACAGAAGATTTTCTCTCCAAAATACAGATATTATATGATAAAAAAATTTGGCAATGTTCCAAATACCTTGGTCAGCAATGTCCATTTCACTGCCAGTCAAACTCATGTCATCATCAGTCATGTTTTCAAAAGTTGGATCAGTCTGCAAACAGAATATAATGTATGACTTGATATGCAACTATTTAACTATAAGCAAACAGAAATGATATTAATATTTTGCTTACTCTGCAAATGTAAATGACAGGATAATCACAAATGGCCCTTATTTAAAGATTTGTATTGATCCAAGAAGCCTAGGATTTAGTACAAATCCTGCAGGTTTATATTTGCTAGAGGGCACCTATCAAAAAATTGATGAATTACTACTGGTAAATATAATTACATATATATGTTTGACTTGTATATCGATTGTGCAAATATTTCAAAGTTAGTTCAAATACAAAAAGCAAAACTGTATATCAAGAAATTTACTTAAGGGTGCTTTTTTACCATGGGCACATATCTATTCAAAGTCTTCTTCTTCTATAATAATGGTCACAATAGGAATAACACTTGTTAAGCCTCAGTTGAACAAACTGAACATGGCACTGAGCAACACTTAACATGTCTGCTCAGTATAAGAATCTTCTTTCATGTTATAAGTTGTGAAGTCATCATAATGTCAAACACATTGGATGAATCATAACTAAAGATTAGCAGCAAAGGTTATTTTAACACTCCTTACCAGAAACTGATTAGGAATAGGTGATGCTGATCTTGAAGAATAATTTGAGCCATTCAGAGATCCAATAGTGGGGTTTATTTTTGAGGATTCATTCAGGTCCTTAAAACAAAAAGTGCAAACTTATAAAAATACATTCACAGTTGACTTTTGCACTGATTAAAAAAATTTTCTTGAAGTGGTTTTGTAAAATACCACATAAATTTCCAAAGGACTTTTTCTGTTAATGGCTTATGAACTACAAAATAACCTGAGTGTTTAACTTTTTTGTTTAACCTATTCTGCATTAAATCTTGTGGGATGAACAGAACTTCCAAGTTTTGCTTTGGCAAACTATAAGCCAATCATTTTATATTAATGAAGTGTGAAAAAAGACATGATGATATTTAAACCATCATTACAAATTGACTAAGCACTCATATCATGTTTATTTACAAGAGGTTACTCAGTGGTCAGATCATCCCTAAAAATGGGTAGCAAAAATTAATAAAGTTGAAATGCAGCAGTTACCCTTCCTGTTGGTAGTTTTATCTTGCTCACTTTAATTTTAAAAACTTCTAATAATCTTCTATTGAATTTGTTACAAGGCAGGGCAGGTTTCAATACTGAAGTTACTAATGCCCTCCTTTATATTGTATGATTTTGAAAGATGAAACTGGAATGAAGAGGAAATGAAATGATAATGACTAATTTGCACAATTTAAATACACATTTGAAAGTCAAACCTAGCTTAAAGATAATAATGTAAGACAGGTAAGTAATACAGGAGGAATAGTTCTCTTTACCTCTCTCCCAAAATGTTTCTGCTTTCTTACATGCAGAGGTGCGGTCTGCATGATGCAAAGACCACATTGAAGCTGCCATGGTTTGTAGAAAAGGAAACCAATAAAGTAGAACATGAAAAGAATTGTTTTTGTGTATGTTGTAAAGAATGGCTTGTCAAAATCCAGATTTCCAAAGATGTACTGTGAAAAGAATATTAGATTCATTACTTCAATTTTACATGCTTCCTTACCAATCAAGGGTGCAATCTGCACTTTAATCCAGAAGGCTTACCAAATATACAGGGATGGAGCTATTTTACTGTGCCCCCTCCATGAGAGCATGCTAACCCTATCTGAAAATTAAGAAGATGATATTATAGCTTTTTGTTGGAAGTCAAAATTCCTCCATCTAACAATTTTTGTGTCATTGAGGAGATATTATGCCAATGCTTAGTGGAAAGTCATAAATTAAAAAATTCTTTGATAGATACATAGAAATAAAGATTTAATATTTCTGATACAATATTAAGAGATAATTCACAAAAATTTGACTTTCACTGTGCTTTTCAACAAAGGAAAGGCATTTTCTAAAAAAAGTCAACTATGCAAGTAAACACATTTTAGAGAGGAATAAAACGGATCATAAAATAACCTATAAATTTCAACAAAAGCAGCCTAGAAGATTAGATATACATGGTTTTGCTAATGCTATTTTGCAAAGGATTAGAGTTCTTATGGCAGTTTCACAAATTCTCCATCATACTGCTTAGCAGAGTTTTTTTGCAGTCTTTTGTTTTTCACACTTTTGAATTTATACTGTTTTTACTGTTATCAAATTTCAATCAGTTTTAACTAGCAATGTTTGATTAATTTGGGGGCCTTAGCTCGATAACTCTCTTTAGAGTTTTTTAAGGGTCCTAAACAACAAGTAAAATTGTAATGTCAAGCTAGAGATTTATTGTAATGAAGATAGATCTAAATAAGTTTTATTGTAGCTTTTCTTGAACACGTATTTTGTATTTACAACTTTAACTTGTTTGTTTAAATGAAATTGAAAAATTGAATAGAGAAACCAACCTTAGTGAGTTCTGATGAGCCAACCCACAAAACAACAACCAATGACAACACAAATACCCCTAAAAGAAACCTTCTGTTCCTCACGCTAGCAAACAATTTTCTGCAACAGGTGCAACCCATTTCTGCTCCTAGAGTTCTTCAGTTTCGGCTTACTTTTCACCCATTTTCCTCAATTCTGACCGGCCTGCACGCATCCCAACTCGTTCGAGGCTGATCTTTAGAATCGGTTCTGCCGCTTCCTTGGGAATGTCGTGCACGATGTTGACAAGAGAAATAAATAGAATCCTTTCAGCTATCTTCTTTAACCCCTAAACACACAATACGGTATCTAATAGCTTCTAAACTTTGAGAAATAAAAGTTTCACTTTAGTTACGTTATCGCCGACAGATCTAAATATATTCACTTTTGTAACCTCGTTCTCAATTCTTAGTAATCTCTATCCCAATTCACGTGCCAGGTCAAATCCTGGTCAACTCGCGAAGTTGAAACGGGTTACAAAAATATCGACTGTTAGATTTTACAAGTATTTTAGTAAATTATTTTGTTGTCTTTGTTTTGTTCTTTTTGTAAGTTCTGTCATTAGCTGCTTAAAGTGTGCAAAAGTTATTTTTGATTAGGCTTTTGACAGAAAATGAAATTCTGTAGACTGGGACCTGGGACAAAAAAATTTTTCACACAGCACACATACAGCTATACATTGTCTCTTCTGTTTCCCTCCGCACATTGTAGCATTCTTTGTTTATTTTTTTGAATTACTTCTTCGGCACATATTAGTTTTCAAAATTTCCAGTTAAGCTTATTATCAGTCAAAACATCTAATTATTTTATGTAGTTTTTAACTGGGACTGGAGTATCATCTATCTTAATACAAATTTTAGATTTCGAATTTTTGCTATAAGATGTGATAATGAAGTTTGACTTTGCGACTTTGAGGAATAGTCCCGGGATAGCCTGTTAGCCTAAAGCCATGTTGAAACATTTTTCGTTCATTACCTACAGTTTTTTCAAGTTGGAGTGGGTTTCAATGAGAGAAAAAGATGCTAGCACAGGGTCCACCCCACTTTTTGCGAAGCAAGTAGTTTTAAAGCTGCAGTAAAAGGGGAAAGAAGCTATGGCCCCCTACTTTTGCTAGCCTTAGCCCCCTCACTTTCAAGTTCGTGGCATGGGCCTTATAGCATAATCATGTATTTTTAAATTCTTTATGTAAAAAGATTGAAATAAGGAATTTAAAAATTTCGTTTGGTTAGCTGTAAAATGTAACAGATAGGAATTTGATGAGAATATAACTTCAGCTACCCTTGGCAGACAGAGTAGGTAGTTTGTTGTGTTGTAAATTCTTTCACTTGTCAGGGCAGGTTGAGTTACTGGTTTACTAGGTAAAAATCATCTCATCTTCATACTTTGCAGTGGCCAACTTAATTTCTTTTATTTAATTGAGCAAAATGCTAAAGCATTGCACCGTATTGGCGTTAAAGTTAAAAATTAAAAAAAAAGATGAAAAATTTAAGAATGCGTAAGGAAAGCAGGGGGCATGTCTTTTATATCTAGAGGAAAAAGAAGGGGGCCAAATACACTTACTTGGGGGACACCACGAGTTATAGACTGGGGCCCGGATAGAGCTTCGTTAACACCTCCTTTCTGGGTTTTGTTAGAAAGATATGATTTAAACCATTTTAGGGCAGTTCCTTTTATGCCATAGTATTCAAGTCTCTCCTATCTAACTGGCATAAATGCGTTCTGTTCTACATTCAAGCAAATAATCTACCCTGGTTCAAAATATATTGCTGTGTTAAAAGGTACTTAAGATTAATAAGATATACAGTAAATTCTCTTTTTAGCCCCCGGGGGGCTTACTGTTTTTCAGCACTTTAGAAGGGGGCTTATAAGAGAGGGAGGGCTAAATTGAGAGAGGGGGCTTAATAAATATTTTGTAATAAAAACCATGTGGCAAACTAATTTTTTTATCATTTGCGAAATAAAAAACATCAAATCAGCCTTCTATATCAATTATATTGTCAGCGTCATCAATTATTAATTCTAAAATATCTTCTTGGGCCATGTCGCCTTCTGAAATTGAGCATTCGAAAAGGTCGACTTCATCCCTCGGAGTACCAACGGCCTGTAATTTTGGTAAAAGGTTTTCACATGGCCCGTGCTTAATGCACATTAAATCTTTGTCTTCGGATCTGTCGTGACTGGAAGAGACATAATGTGAATTTTGATTGGATTCCAAGTATTGAATGACCAATAAATAAAATGAAAATCTCTGTTTTTGTCAAGTTTACTTATTTCAGCGTCAGTGAAAATTGGGGGGGGGGGCTAAATTGAGAGGGGGGGGCAATTAAATTTTTGCTTCTGAATAGGGGGGCTAATAAGAGAGGGGGGCTAAAAAGATATTTTACGGTAGTCAATAAAACATGCAACTTGGTCTCCCAAAATTTCCAAAAAATGCAACTATCAATTATTACCTTATAGTAGTCTCGTTCTCCAAGAATGGTCTCGTTTTAAACTAAAGCATCAGAATTCAGCAGCGTGGTGTTCCAAATGTTCGTGTTTTAACATTGATTTTTCCCCGATTGCCAGTAAAATGGAAGAGAAACCTCCACCAAAAGACCAATCTATTGATGAAGATATCGATTTAAATGAAGATGACATTGTTGAAGTTATTGAAATAACGGATGATGATGGTTTGGAGGAAGGTGTAGAAGACATGGGCCTAAACCAGAACTCGGAGGGTTATTTGGATGATGGGGAAGAAGAGGACGAGATTGAAATGAAAGACGACTTTGAAATCGAAGATGAGTCAAAAATTACCTTTCAAAAGCATAAAGGATCGGTTTTCTGTATCGCATTAAATCCAGCCGATCCAAAAATGGCAGGTTCAGGTAATTACAAATACATAGTAAAAACATTGATTGTATTTTTACATTTTCATTCACTTCCAGTACATTATCCGCACCCAGACTTACATTCTTTTGTAAAGGTTGCTTGTTGTGCCAAGGTTTTCATTACATGATTTTTTTAGATTACATGCTTTTTTTCTATAAGGAACCTACCTCAAGGCCTAGTTCCGAAAAATTCCTTATTCGTTGACCTCAAATAATTAAATTGTAGTACCAAAAGTTCCTTAATAGTTCCTTAATTTGTTTTGACTACAACAAGCCTTAACACTTAAATGCTAAATGAAGCACTTGACACACGAATAGCAAACAATCTATGCGAATATTGGCTGCAAATGAATGAAACCAGCTTTTCAGTTCTTGATGCTCGCAGTCATAAAAATTAATCAAATCGAAAAGTTCCTTAGGGATTTCGTTTTTAGGAGTATACCTAAGTTCTTCAAATATTTTGGCCTTCTACATGTAGGTTCCTTATAAAGTGGCTCCTTATAAAAGAAAGCGTGTATTTATGTGTATTGAATATTTTCGAATTGAACTGAAACCAACATTATCCTTTTTGCCCAAATCTGCATATATACCCCCCTCTAACAGTAAATCATGTGAAAATTTACCTTAAACGATTTTGAGCTTTTTGCATGCAAGTTTTATTTTTTGGCAGTTTCTATAACCTTTTAAAACTCCAAATAGGGATCCTGTTTTGCCACTGTTAACAGGAAATGCTTAACTAAAATCAGTTGTTGTATATATTCACGCATTGGGCTTCCCATTAGATTCAATCACTGCTTAGCAATATTTGTTGGTAAACCTTTAGGTGCTGAGGATGACAAAGCATATCTGTGGAATACTGACAACTGTGATGTAATCAAAGAAATTTCAGGACACAAAGATTCTGTCACATTTGTAGAGTTCAGTAATAATGGCAAATATTTGGCAACTGCAGATATGAGTGGTTGTGTACAAGTTTGGACAGTTGCAGATGGGTCTTTAAAGTGGGGGTTTGAATTTTCAGATATTGAGTGGATGTCTTGGCATCCTGTTGCCATTGTCCTGTTTATTGGCACTGTTGATGGGGACATATATATGACTGTACCAAGTGGGGATTGTAAAATTCTATCTGGAGGCGGGCAGAAGACAACTGCAGGCTGTGTTCTTCCAAATGGAAAGCAACTGTTTGCTGGCTATGAAAATGGAACTCTCATTTTATGGGATCTTAAAACAACAACTCAAGTGTTTTCACTTAAAGATGAATTTGGACATAAGGATAATGTGAACTGTGTATCAAGCTCTGCAAATAGCTCACTGCTAGTTTCAGGGTCTTATGACTCAACAATTAAGGTGATCAGTGCATCAAATGGGAAAGTGCTATGTAGTTTTGAGGCCGGGTTTCCACAGAGCGGTGAAGAGTCAGAAAACAGCAGTGTGGAGTGTGTAGCATTCTCAAGTGACACACAGTATGTTTTAAGTGGATCTCTGTCCGGAGTGTTAGGTATTTGGGACATCACGGCTCAAAGACTGAGACATTCATGTAAACATCCACTTGGTGCTGGCATAACAAGACTTTCAATAGACCCAACTGTATCATTTCACATATTCACTGGTGCACTAGATGGCGTTCTGAGGCTTTGGGATATTAGGTCTGGAGAATGTCTCAAGCAATGGTGTGGACATGCTGAAGCAGTTCTTGATTTAAAAGTTTCAAAAGATGGAAGGACTTTACTTTCATCAAGTGATGATGGAACAGCAAAAATTTTTGAAGTTTAATCATATCATAAAGCTGTTTTAATTGACAAGTATTTTGGATTTTAATGTCATCAGAAATAGATTCAACAATGCCTTTGCAAGGTAAATGTGAATTGCTTTTGTTACATCTCTAGGCTTGATACACAATGTATTCAGAATGTGTGCTAAGATTTGTTGTCAAATTTTTTTTTTATTTTAATCCTTATCAGCACAAAAGAATGATTAAACTTAACATTTGATCATAATCTATTGCACTAGATTTCCTAACACAGCATTTATTGATTTGATTAATTCATGTTTCATCAAATTGCATTACTGCTTGCAATAGAAAGACATAACTGACAGGGATGAAGCCAGCACTGAAAAGGTGGGCTGGCAACAGGGGTGAAGCCAAAAAATTTTCAGAGGGGTGCTGTATCGCTTTTTGCTGACAAAAAGGGCATGTCTCATTCTTTTGGGTGTGGTCATAAGATAAGTAATTTTATATGCTGATTTTATGTGTTTCTATTTCAACATTCAGAATTCTATACTTTGAATGTAAAGCATTTTTAGTGCCATACTTTTGGTGGGGAATTCCCCCCATGCCCATCCTTGGCTTCGTGCCTGATAATTGACTTGTTTTAAATATATTTATACGTGTCCTCTGCCAACCTTCTGCTGCATAACAATAACGAAAAGGCAAATGAGAAATTTAGAGTTGTTACTGTACCATGGTTCATGGAGATGTGCACAACAAAAATATCACATGTACATTGACAATTTTTTATTTCCATTCATTTTTTTAAGTTATAATCCTTCATTAAACTGAAGTTTATTATCAAATTTTATACAAATTCTGTTTTAATGCATTCCATTAAAGGATGTTTTAACATTATACTACATTACTCCTTGTTGTCTAATAAAGATAGGGGTTTCAATTTTAATGAGGGTATCAAAAGCTTTTCAATTAACAAGAGGGGATCAAAATAAGCAGAAAGGGTGAATTTTAGGATAAAATAATTTTGAGAAAAATAACATTGAATGATAAGCAGCTTCATTATGTTTAAAGCAAATGAAACAAAATTTTCCATTTCAGATACAAAGAAACTTTAGGTTGTAGAAAATCTTTCTGCATCTAAAAATTTACATGTGGAAATTAATCAGTTAGGGGTTCTTAAAGGATCTGAGGGTGGAAAAATGAAAAAAATAAACAAAGGGGACCTGTTTATTAAGCACTAAGAAAACATAATTGTAACACTATGACGACCACTAGGTCCAAAAGACCACTCTGTGACCATTATGAATATGAAAATAACAGTACATTACAGCTAACGGAAGTTCTTTTTCATTTCAAGCTACAATAATGATATTTGGCAACAAAATTCAGTTTGGAAAACTTTACTGTATACCAGTCCTATCAATGTTAAACTGGAAACTTATTCTGATGAAAAGAAACTCAAAGTGACCAAATTTTAGCAAATCATGAAAATGAAAGTACTTGTTTCTTTTTCAATGCATTAAAACTATAAAAGGACTTTCGAAGATTTGACATGTTAGAACTGCGACGATTCGGATTTTATAGTATCATGTCATTGACTGTTTGCAATTAAATATAGGGTACTGATTACAGAATATTTGGAGTCTTGATACTCCAAGTTCTACCCTTTATGAAGAGGTCATATGCATCGTCCTGATTGTATAACAACAGCAACAACATAAATGTTTATATGTGAGAGAAATGTGTTTTTCTGTGTATATGTATTGTAGAATTTTTAGTTCTTCAGAAACTCGACAAGGTCCCATGGTAAATCACCTTCTTTCAGGCCCTTCATTGGCAGGTTACGAAATATTTCTCTTTTGCAGTGATCTTTAAGCGTTATGTTCCTTTTTAACGGATACATCAGCTTCATCATTCCGATGTTTTGTCCCGTTTGGGGAGAAACCAGAAGATAATGATCCTTGCATTTGTCGATCAGTTGTAAAATCAATCCATCCAAAGAATTTGCTTTCGGTAAACCTGGATTTTTGTGATCAAGGCTGAATTCTTTGTCATTAAAGTCGATTTTCATGTTTGCTACTAATCCATCTCTTTTGTAAATCATTTCAAAATGTTTATAATTTTCATGGTAACTCACGAGGAATGTTCCGTTTGCCATTGACTCAAGGATACATTCACCTTCCCTTCGAGAAAGATTCGGCCAAAAATATTCCGATGTTCCAGCCATCACGAAAATTTGTTTTTTCCGCGTTTGATCGTCCGCTGCAGTTACATATTTTTCATCTTTTCTTCTGATGCAATTCAAGACGCACGTTAAAAAATAGTTTATTTGGGAAATCATGTTTGCTGTGTGATTTCCTAGTCTTGTACCGCAAGCGTTAAAAATATGCCAACAAATATCCCAACATATCGTATTTATGTTAACCTGTCACGATAGTTTTGCTGACAACAAAATATGCCTACGCATTGCGCTAAACTGAGGTAATCGAGAACTGTTTTGATTTGCCGTACGCCCGGTAATTCCCCCTAGAATACAAAACGCGTTGTTGTAAACTATATGTTGTAAACACACGCAATCCTTTGTTAGTCAAGGACACGTCAAGGCGTGTTTATCGCCAAAAAGATTAAACAAGTTTTAAAAAGATTTGTTATGGTTCAATGCATTCAGATACTCGAACGCCTAACCTCTTTTTGTGACCTAACCAGATGTTGAATGTAAATTTCTAATTTTGTCCCTCAATAATATCAAAAATTGTGCTTATAGCAAATCTGTTACGCAATCTTTTTGCTTTTCTTTTTGCGATTCTCGCATTTTTCCAACATGATTCGGTGCCACCGTACCACCCTTTTTTAAGAAACAGATAATTTCAACGAATTTTGATGTTCTTATTTTTTTGTATAATTTGAGGCTCAATTATTTTTAGTGCTGTTTCACTTCAAAATTGATTTATTTATTCACTCTCCAGGGTACCAGAGCCACATAAATCGAGCGCATTTTTGGCAAAAAATAGGGAGTATATTTCTCATCTGCAAGACTTTATTAGCCCCTCAAAGTCTAATCAAAATTCCAAAAAAACTGGAAAGTTATAATTTTTGGATAATACTTGCCATATTTCGTTAGAACTAAAGTACGGAACTAAAGTACGTTAGAACTTAACCTTTTAGTAAAATCCCAACAGTTTTGGTCTTAAAATGATCGCTCTCGAAACCTTATAATTTTACGCAAAAACCCTTAATGCAGTTCAATTTGAATCAAATTGCATAAGCTTCCTTGATTTTTCAGAATTTGTCACAGTATTTGGAAACTGTAGAAGGGAAGTGACAAATCGAAATAGATGATGCTGAACTATCCGTTCCTACCTGGGTGTAAGGATCCCAGCCCACTCCCACGGTGGACGTGTCAGGGCAGGGGTTATTCTAACGTGGTTTTGTTACCGTTTTGTGGTGTTGTAAATTTGATTTGTGGTGTTGTGATTTTAATTTTGTGGTGTTGTAAAAAATTTGACCCACTGGAAATTTTTTTTTTGCAAAATATAAGAAATCGTTTGGTAAAGCTATAAGAATTTCAAATAAAAAAACGTAACACAACAGAAGAACTATAGTAAATAGTCAGCAGGGACGGTTTTAAGCAACAATGATTGGGTTTTAGACACCAACTGGATTTCTGTACACACCTTTCAGGTCACCGTGGCGTAGCCAGGGTTGGAAGATTTATGGGGCAAAGAGAAAAAAGTTTTGCTGACCACAACCTTAAGAATTTGGGAAAACACCCTGTTTTGAAAATGCGTTTGAAAAAGCTATGGCTTTTTTTACATGGCAATGGTTGGCTAATCAAACAGTCACTTGTAGCTATTTATGACTGACCCCTACAACTGTCTGTTTCTTTCACAAATCCCCTAACCTGGGTGCCAGATAGAGTCAAAGGATGAAGAACGGGGAAAGGCATTGCGAAGGAGAATAGAAATGAGGATCTGGCACCCAGGGTACAATTCCTCTTACGCTTGTATTCTGAATTGTGTAAGGCGAAGCGAGTAGAAAATGATTTACGTGTAAAACTGATTTTCCAAAGTAGCCAAAAAACCTTCAAAAAATAAGTTAAAAATGTTTTTGAAGAATTTGATAAAGATATCTTTGTAGAGAAAGTTTGGACCTCTTATCTTGCTTTTTCATGTGCACAGATCCATCTATTTTAGTATAAAAGCTTTTTTCCATTTCTTTGCAAGGTAAAGTTTTGATTTCTCTAACATATCCAACTTGTCTGCAAAATGCATTGGACTTCTATAGTGAACCTTTGTCTTAATTGGTTGAATTTTTCTGAATCTTCTTGGCATACTTCTTGATGAAAGCATGGCCTTGTAAACCAAATATAGCTGTAATGATTAAATAAATGACGATATGATCTGGTATGATATATATGATATGACTGTTGATCACTTTTCAGCTGTTGCCCGGCAAGCAATGACCAAGCAGCAAGAATCAAATTACAATGTAAACATTTTCTGACTCAGTGACAACATAAATGTTTGCAAAACCAAAGACCAAGATACAACTTTTTGTCTGGGGGGCCAGTCCTGATAAATAAGTGTAAAAACAGCAATATTTTACTAAATACTTAAATTTTTTGGGGGGCAAGGCCCCTCGCTCCCCCCCGGTATCTCGGTCCTTGTGCAAAACAGCCGGGTCGCTCGATTTCCAATCATTCCTTCATCCTTTCATCTTTTGAACTTTCCTTTTCCAAAAAAACTGTCTCTCTTTTTCTTTTCACAGCTGCTGCATTTCAAGGCCATGAAGATGAACTATTTTCATCTTAAAGCTTTTTTGTTACTGCAAAAAAGACCCTTCCGATGTTCCGCTGTTCTTAAAAAATATTCAAAAAATATCTCCCGTTGCCAATATACATTATTGATGTTCCCTAGAAAACTCTCCTGATCTCTAGAAAACCAGGACCTCAATATAGGTCCTCCTATTTCCAAAGAATCTTCTTGCGTTTCGTTCAAATTTTGCATACACAGGGTAGATGCATGTAGATCTACTTTCACAACAACATGTACAAAAAACCAAAAAGGAAAAGGGTGTCCATTTACTCAAGTGCACAAAAGAGGTCCAATTTTCAAGAACAAAATTCAAATTTAATTTATGGAACTTGGCCTGTAAGCCCTGTTATGATAGCACAATAGTGACAATACACCCTTGATGACTGTTCCACAAACCAATGGTGGCGCCAGAGGGGGACAGGGGGGCTACAGCCGCCCCCCCGTCGGAGCTGCTTAGCCCACCCGTCGGAAGATATACGGAAGGAAATTTATAATTTTGTCGGAGCAAGATTTTGCTACCATTTATAAAAGTTTTACGAAAGAGGAGTAACTGATTACAAAAATCCCATTGAATATAAATATACAACTAGGTAACTCCTAAATAATTTACACATCATATTGGGGAACTCAACCCTCTCTTTCGGCATACCAAACGGCAATCGGACTATCAATATAAGTAAAATTCTTAAAGACCACTGGGACATAATTTTAAAGGATAAAAAACTAAGAAAGTATGGGAAAAGCCTCCTATACTAGCACTTTCATTTCATTTGCAGTCCGTCGGTTGACAACGATGACTGTTCTACGTTTTCGGTTGAATGACTGCCCTGCATGATTGACGATCCAACGCTTTGGACTGCCAGTCCTGCGTCTTGATGTCCCTCCACTTCATATTTCTCTTTGTCACGTCTTTAAATCGGAGTCTTGGTCTACCCTGATTTCGCTGCCCCATTTCTAGCTACTAGCACTCAACGGGCATGAAAACATTGGAGATCTAATAACCGACAATTGGGGACACATGGGTATGGTGTATTTGATTGTTATCATTTTCGATTTGATCCTCGTCACCCATTTTGGCACGTTAATATTTCAACTGTTAAATGGAAAACTGGAACCAATGAGAACCAAACTCTACATTACAATTTTTCAGCGTTGGGTGTGCTAATGACAAGAATGATTACAAGAAAATCTATTAAAACCGTCAAATGGCGTATTCCGCCTGTGGATATTAATTCTAAGAGTAAGATTGTATTGTAAAGGTAGAAAAAATTGATCCACTGAGGGCATTTTTCAGCGAAATAGAATCATCTGCAAGCTAGCAAAATCTTAACCTACCAAAGTAAAATGGTTCCTGTTCTGTTTAATGATTAAATGGCGTCCTTTTTGTTACTCAGAAAAATTACGAGCGTTGAGAATAAAGAAAAATCACAGAAAAAGGTCTACGAAGAACTTTCTAAATCTATGTCTTTTATCTTTTAAGGGACAGTTTGTTATAGTAGCGAGTCCACCACGAAAATATTAATCCCGCTCTAAGTAGCTACTCTTTCTTGTTTGTTAAATTCATGTCCTGTGATCTTAATGATCTTAATAACCACGCTCATCTCATTTGCTCCAAAATCTCCTATACCTACAGGTAAAATGACAAGTTGTCGGTAATTTGGGCAAGGCTTGATTCACTATTTGCGAATCTCGGCTTTCTTAAAAAAATGGTGTATTTTGAAAATTGTGGAAAAACATGTATGTTTCATATGTGTTCTTCATAATCAAATTAAAAAATCTCTCATATTCTTTAATGAAATAAGATACTAAAGTAGTATGATATGAATTACAGAGTAAACATTTTCCTTCAAATGCTAAGTTGTAAGTTAGGGGTCTGGAACCAAGCTACAGTAGGATCTGCATACTGTGTTGTGTGTCTCATTTCTAATATCTGATGTCATGAAATAGCTGTACTGATAATTAAAGGAAACAATCTAAGTAGCTAACTATGACCCAGAAGCATCAAGCAAGATTAACATTTTAGTTGATACTTATAGGTCTGTTAAATTTGTCTTTGATACTTTTGATACTTGGAAAATTTCGGATGGACCCCCGTATATAAAAAGTTCAAGTGACTCCCCCCCCCCTGTGCCGAGAATGGATCAGCCTCAAAATCCCGGAAAAACACTCACCTTGTAGTTGGATCAATTTGCTGACTGCGTTTCCCCCTTACTTTTTAGCTCAAGTATTGTATCAAGGTTGTGGCATTGAAGACAATAGTGTCAAACTACCAAAGGAGTTTGCAAACTTGTATTAAAAAACCCATACTCCCCACACCAAAATGGGCTCCAGCGAAATTATAACTTTTGAAACATGGCATATCTCTTAGACTAAAACCAAATTTAAATTTCTCCACCATACCTTCCTTATTCTTTATAAGTGTGTATACATCCAACTCAACATCTCTTATAACGTTAATCAGCACGAGCACACTTAAAAATACACTGAGCATGCGTGAGTAATTAGTATGCATACATTACCCTACCACATCTTTTCCATACCCAACACTCCTTTCCGAACCCACTTGGGACTTTTGGGAATGGGACCAATTAGGATGTCACACCCTCCTTTGTCAGTAGAAAACTGTTCCTTCTGTCGTGTCAAGCTACTTTTGTTTGAGAACGGTTCCAAAAACTTCATGGACTTATTTAGAACAGAAACAGTGCAGGCGTAGTGAACAGTGGTTGTTGGATAGAAATAGCATAAATCGTGATGTTTACATTTTCTTTACAATCGTGAATACAGCTATCGAATAGCTGGTATTTTCGGCAGCGACTTTAAGTTGATCTATTTTTAAACAAGCTAAGATGTTTGGCTAGAGGCCACATGTCATTGGGGATTCCCTTGGTGGATAAATTACATTTCCCACACAACCGGCATATCATCTGTCCAGCTTTCGCTGAGTCCAAGAGCATGAAACTGTTCTCTCAAAAGCCTAGGATGTGGATAAAGAAGTTGCGGAGATGTTCGATTAGAACAAGAAAGGACGAGCACCAAAATAAAGCCGTTAGTTATAAATGCGAGAACAATGCTATCAGATTTATCGAAGACAAATACGTATTATCTACTGTAGCCTGGTATTGGCCTGATATCGATGGATATAGTGCAGCACGACTACTTCATGGACACAAAAACGGAACATTTTTGGTGCGGAAAAGTTCTATGGCTGGGTTTATGTTTACTTTGACCTACATTATCGATAACAAGGTAGGGAACTTGCGTGTACACTGCAAAAACGGGTTGTTCAGCTTGTGTTTCCACGACCTTTTGCAACCGAGAGAACCAACATTGCAAATGCTTGTAGAAAAACTGGTAGCGTTTTCAAGTAATGGCTCGTTTATATGTGGACTTCGACGCGAAACAGACGGCAAAAGTACCAATGTTCCTCTGAAACTTGAGACTCCTTTGCGTCGTAACGTGAGTCTGCAGGATCTCTGTAGAAAAACCATTATGAGGTCTCTCTGCAATGCAAACGATGTTTCGGAGTTCGATCTGCCTGCAAGTATCAAAGACTTTCTGCTGGAGCTAAACGATAGAGAATGAAGTTCTGCATTCCCCATGGTTCGTTGAGAATCCCTACTTTGCACGGAGAAGAGTGCCTTCTAGCCCTTCAGTTCGTGCATGTTATTGAAGACACAACAAATGCCTTTCGCGGCTTATCTTTAGAAAGAAGATAAAAACCTCTTTTATCATTATCACCGAACAACAACAGGAAACTTTTTGATATTTTTCGCGAAGGGAAGTTTCAAACGAACTATCTTGCGTATATGCTTCACAAGGAAATGCTTCACAAACTGTTTTCGTAGTCCTTAACATCTTAAAATTTATGATATACCAATCTATCATTTGAATCATTTCAATTAAAAAAGACAGGTTGTTTTGTTGCTAAAGCACATCTGTTCTTTATTCCATCATTTGTTGATGTAATAAAATGCATTGTGGTAATTAATCGTCTTGTAATGGCATGGTTGCCCAGCCCAGCATATAATTAACAATTTTATGCCCAGACACGCCCATATTTCTCTCGATATCCATTTTCGATGTCCCTGTGGATTTTAGCTGTTCAAAACAGAATCATAAGCCCTAACACCTGCCTTTTATAATCCCGTCCGTGTGTTCAAAAGTGAAGTTTCCATGTGTTAAGATTCATCAACTTTTAATAGGAGACGGCGATACCATTTTGTTCAGATGTGATAATGCATAGTCCATCGAGCACCTTCTTAGAGTGTTTATTGTTTCAAAGTTAATCTCACACCATAAACTATGCTCACACATATCTTTTATGCTCTGTAGCAGTGTAGATGAACTATAGGGAGATTTCAGGGATAAAAACGTAGGACCATCAAGATAAAAGTAAGGGGCATTTGTCTCGCCTTGAGTCAGTGAATATGTTTTTATCCATAATCTTCAGCTGCTATTACAGGGCCAAAACTACAGACCAGGGATATGAAGGAGTGCGAATACAAACCAAGAAATGCCTCAAGACCCTACAGTTCTTTATAGAACAATGTTTAGCTCTAGGGCCTTTTTAGTCGTTCAGCCAAGAACTAGCCCCGCCCTTTTGCTGGGCTAACGAAAAGTCCCCTACTCTACTAAGAAAATTAAAAGTATTCAATGTGATCGCTCAAAGTATCTGTGTTATTCGAGGCAAACGTTGAAAACCTAGATAAAGTCAGTAGAGCCACACCGGTGGATACCACCAGTTTCGTTTTGCAGGGAATATTCCTTTATTTGTCCTTCTTTGTCTTGTTCGAAGGTTCGTAAGAAGATTTGTAACAAGGTTCGTAAGATTTCCTGTTCTTTCATTCATTCAGGATGTGATATTTTTTTAACTTCTATTGAATTCTACAGTGAATTCTTAGAAACAGCACAAAAATTAATGACGAACTCTGAAACACACGTAATATATTTCTTCGAGCTTTAAGTTTAGTGCATTTAAATAGTGTTTACTCGTTTCTTCTGAAATAAAATCACCTTAAAAAGTATCTCAATGTTTTCATGCAGTAACGTTAGTTTTTTGGCTTTTGAGCCCAAGTACAAAGCTTATAATGGAAAATTTCCAATTCAAAAATGAACTACAAAAATAATACTGTTCAATTGCTTCTGCTTTGTCACTTCGATTCTCTACGGTGATTCTCCGACAAAGATAGGTATAATTTTTCTAAATTATTTTTGCTGACGACCGACAAAGGATAAACTGTTTCTAAATTTTCAAGTAAAATGGAACACACCCCAGTAAAGAGTTTTCTTCTGTACCCAAAGTAGAAAATATTGAAATAACAAATCATTTTTTACAGAAAAACACACTTAACAAGAAAGTTTACAGCCACCCCCCTCCCCCAGTATGAATTTAGTTCCGACGGCCCTGATGTGGTTGTAGAAAAATCATTGTTGAAATAAGAACCATATCAAGAACATGCCCAGCTGACATTCAAAATGTCAACCGAAAATAAGAGCATCGAGCCTCGACATAAATTATCTGGTTTTTGCATTAAAAATAGTAAATGTTTTGACGAAGATTTTGCCAGACCAGAAATAGGCGGAGTTATCTCCTCCATACGTGGCCTGCGGCCGGTGTTCAAGATTCGGGTTTGATCTTTTGTAAAAAGTTATTGTCCATGTCGTTTAACGAAAAGTGGCTTTGCAAAATCTGCCGTCACAAGAAGAAATTTGACACAAATTTGCTGCTATTTTGCAATCGTTAGATCAAGTTTCCAATTTTGGCTGATAATTGCGTGAAAAACATAACACAAGATGAAGGCTGTCGCTTTGATATTTACCTCTCGATATTGGAGGTCAAAGACCTTTTTTGAAGTTCTGCCAGGTAGCGTGGTGCTTGCATGTTATTTGGCGATCACAAAGCATTTCAAATGTAATTTCGGTATCTTGAAAGCTGCAGCTCTTACAACGGTTCTGACTCCATCCCTTCAACCATAGTCTGCACATCCTGCATACCTACCGACAACACTCATGTACACTCTTTTTTGAAGACCACAAATCTCAAAATTGGTCGGAAGTTAAGAACAAATTAGAACAGACAGGGGCTGAGCTAATGCCAAATGTCGTTTTGAACAATATCATGAAACCCTCCGTAGAAATTTCATCTCGAAATCGAGGAATTTTGCCATCTAGGGGTGCTTTTGCTATGACTTTTCAAACTTTGTTGGCAAATAAACGATGAGCTAGCACCCTATAGAGGACACTAGCTAGCAGCTGCACTGCTTACACCCTAATTATCTAAAAACAAATCAAGAACAATCCAGCCTCAAATTTTTAAAAAATCTAAGAAAAGCCAGCCAAACTTCAATATACGGGCTCTTGTAAAAATGTGTGTATCCGATTGGCAAAGAAGTTTGACATAAAAACTATTAATTTGAGTTTGACTCCATTTTTTATGCAAGAAATGTTTAGTGAAGATATAGAATGAATAGTCTAAGAAGAAAGAATGAAGTAAATGCTGCGACAAAAAGCACAGAAGTAAATACGCACGAAAAAACTGCTACTGTGTAGACAAAAGGAGTTCGTTTTCACCTTAGGACTCCATTGGTAACATTCTAATAGGCAAGCGGCACTGATTGGTCAACCTTTACAGTCATGTGCTCGTGTTTCTGATTGGCCTATTTCGATCCACAACTGGGTATATATATTTCTTAGCGTAGAGTTTTCGATCTATGTTCTGACGTTTTAAACTCTGAAGAGTGTCAGACGAAAAGCTTTAGTTTACTAAATGTTTGCTTTTTTTCAAAGCTATTTACAAGTTTTGTACCACCAAAAGATTGTTTACAGAAGGAAATAGAAAATACAAACACGAGATCTTTCAAGAGTAGAAGAGAGTTATGTTACTGGAACCTTTCCTTAAATTATAGAAAATTTTGTAGACTAACGCAATTATTACATAATTGAAATTTAGGTCTTACTATAGCTTTTAAGTTGTAGAGATTGTAATTCAATTTTCTAAAAAAGTTGTCATACCCTAAATTATTTTTTTAACCCCCCCCTCTCATATAAGTCTCCCTCTCGTATTAGCCCCCTTTTCAGAAGGAAAAATTTAATTAGTCCCCCTCTCAATTTAGCCCCCCCCCTCAAAACTTTCACTGATGCCGAAATAAGTAAACTTGACAAAAAACAGAGATTTTCATTTTATTCATTGGTCGTTCAATACTTTCGCCTCAAGTCAAAACCACACCATGTCTCTTCCAGTCACGGCAGATTCGAAGACAAAGATTTAATGTGCATTAAGCACGGGCCATGTGAGAACCTTTTACCAAAATTACAGGCCGTTGGTACTCCGAGGGATGAAGTCGACCTTTTCGAATGCTCAATTTCAGAAGGCAACATGGCCAAGAAGATATTTTAGAATTAATAATTGATGAAGATGACGATGACAATAATATTGATATAGAAGGCTGATTTGATGTTTTTAATTTCGCAAATAACAAAAAATTAGTTTACCACTACAAATGGTTTTTTATTGCAAAATATTTACTAAGCCCCCTCTCTCAATTTAGCCCCCCCTCTCTTAAAAGCCCTTCTTTAAAGTGCTGAAAAACAACAAGCCCCCCCAGGGGGCTTAAAAGAGAATTTACGGTAAGGTGTAGCTGCAATCTGTAGCTGTAAAGTTTTTATTGCCAAAACAAAAACTTGAATTGATAATGATAGCAGCTACATCATTGTTTTTTTGCCTTTGTCTTGGGGTCCAGGTAAAACTTCCCTTAGCACTAACCTTTCCCCGAATAATGCTTTTTTAAGTAAAAATTCAAAGATTAAGCACTGGCAAGTCAAATGTCATCAATAGCTTTTAATGCCAATGTTGTTTACCTGACAGAATAATGAATCTGGAAGCCGCGCCAGATCACGAAGGGTCGAACACTGTTCACTTTCTATAACTATATTTTCGATATTTGCCCTCTTGTGCAACAGGTAAAGTTGAAGTGACATTCCCACTCACCGCGTAACCACAATACGACAGAACTGGCACAACAGCAATAATTGTTACAATTTGAAACTTTTGTGGCTTTTGTCGGCCACTTAAACTCTTTGCACTTTGACAAAGAGCCGTCTATCAGTTGTTGCCAACTACTTTTAGTGGGAAGTGCATCCAAATACTAAAGGGCATTCTTTTTATGGTGTTCACCCGCCATAATTGTTGAAGTCCAGTTTAAGTTAAAGTTCACGCAGCTGTCGTGTCTTTTGCAACACGAATCGGTACACATTTATTGTTGTTACGGATAATTGATGTTGTGCTATAGGGGGGCTTTGGGAGTTCCCCCTTGATTAGGGTGAACTCAATTTCCACTTCTTTCAATTTCATTGTTTTTTAGACTTTTGAGAACCTTGTTGTTGTTTAATCGTAACACACCCCTGGTACGATGCTTTCTTTCTACATTTCTACTTTGTGTTAGCACATTTCTTTCACGTGCTTTAATTCATCTTGCTGCGATAGGCGCAGACATTGGGACGCCCGGAAACGCCATGAAATCTTTTTTTTGGGGGTGGGGGGGGTTCTGCTTCAAGGATTGAAAATAAATAGTGATAAAGAAACTTGCTTGAGGTTTCCAAAACCCGTGTTTATTGCCGGATAAAAAAATTGTTGTGTCATCCTTACAGTTACAATTTATGCTTTCGGGCACAAACATCCACAGATCACTCAAGTTATATATTTAATAAGATAGCTCCGAGTAGAGAACCTTGTGGTACTCGCATGTTGTCCTCTAACAGTAAGATAACCTTGTATCAAAAAGTGCAAGAACACTTTTAAAATTATACGCCTTACCCTATCAGTATATATCATAACCCCCGTAAAATCACTCCTCGGCAACAAATATCATCCAGCCTGTGTTCCAGACCCCTAACTTCCAAGCAAGTCACTAGAGATTCCCATGAACGGTAAATAGATAACAGCCCAAGCGAGTCGACCAAAAAAGCCTCTTGTTAAATAGATTCAATGATATCATCGTGATTGAATTGAAACGATGTACAAAAGGTCTATTTACCTTCTTAAGGGATGTAGAGACTTGAGCGATGTTCCAGGCACACTCTTAATTTGCTCAGTTTTCATGTAAATCGCTAAATTTGTTACTCTTGGCTAGCCAGTATAAATTGAAACAATCGTTTAATGGCTGCTTTTATATGAGTGAACTTACCCTAAAGCAGACTAACATTAAGCAATTTCAAGGATTACATGAAAGATAGATAAAAAGCTACTACCTAGCTTAAATACATGCGCAATTATTTTAAAGTAGCCAATTCGTAATCATTTTCTATTACTATGGGAGTGAATACCAGGTTTTCTGCCCTTTTAAAACTTAATAGTCTGAAAGCATAATGGTAGAACTGATATCTGGAGTATCAAAATGGTTCTCAAGTCGAAGCTTAGTTTGTTTAAGATACATGATAGTCTCCCATGAAAATAGGATAAAACTTGTTAGGAGTTTTATCAATGTCAAGTATCCCGCCAAAGTCTTTCTGGCCTCGAAGTTTACAAAGAATAAATTATAAAGGTTGATTTTATAAAGCGCCTCTAAATCATACAATATTCTGTGGGGCATACTATTCATTGGTACAAGTAAGTTACATCAAATGAAAATAATTTTTCCAATTACAATGAAGACCCTTAAAAGTTGGAGTAATTTTCAATAAAAATGATAGCTTAAATGCTGGGTCAAAAATGTGCTTTAACTGCTCTCTTGAAAATAGTGATGGTTTTCGATTGACTCATATGGAGAGGCAAAGAGTTCCTAGTTAAAGGTACGACACATTCAAATGCTCTTTCATCAAAAGCCACAGTTCTAACTCCAGCAACTCCACGTAGGGACTGGCGAGAAGTAAAGGGCGAAGAAACAGAGAGCATCAGTATTGGGAAATGTAATGTGATAGCATATTAGTAAACTTTCTTTTAAACCTGAATCAATATTTCTCCTTGAAGACTGTGTTTTGTTTTTGTTTTGCCAACAGAGACAAGCAAGAAGCAGAATTAACAAAGGCTAACATTAATCTTAGATAGTCTGGGTTTTAAAGATGGGAAGATTATATTTCTACATAAAAATCATCTTTAAGAATAAACATAGTCCAATCTTATTCTTTTTAGAAGACTTGGAAAACAACTAAAGCTGAGGGATTGAATTAAAAACCTAAGCAAAGGTATCGAGTCAAAACTGACATCGACAGAGTTACCATGTTGACGTTCCGAAACTGCTGTGATTTGAACGTTTATGATGCATTACGAAAGTAGTACCTGGGAAACAAATGGGAGAATTATCTTACCCCATCCCAGGACTCGTACCACAGGAGGCATGGCCTCGACTCTGTTCGCTAAATAAAAGAATGAGAATAGCTAGAATTGTTTACATAAATAAACCTTTAGATGACAACGAATACATTGAACCAAAGTACAAAAGTAAAACAGCTTCATTTCATTCTCTCGCTCAGTTCTAGCTGACCCTTAATTGTAAAATATTGAAAAAAACAATGGTTTGATTTGTCCCATTTGTAGCAACATAAATGACAAACATAAAATTTGCCCTGTTGCTGTGTCCCTGAAAAACACGCAACTGTCATGTTCTCTAAATGTATGACGGTGCATCTTATTACCACTGGGCCATCAAGATGTTCCAAGCAAAAGTTTTAATAATAAGATTATTTTCAGTGTAGGCAAGACAACGCAATGTAGAAGCAGGTATTCGGGGATTCCACTGGCGGCCACTGTCAGATATTTAATTAATGTTGAATTCGCCAAGTTGACAACAAACTGGATAGATTCATAGCAAACAAAAAACACACCAAACTGGATAAATTTTCAGCAATCAAAAAGCATAATCACCTGCCGTATAATTTTTTATGAAAAATTATTTATCGCATCGAGCATTTCTATTAGCGTTGCATCCAAACGGCTTGAAATCGGTTTACGACAAAACTCAAAATAGCAATAACATATTTGTTTTCGTAAAAACTATGTTTATTGAAACCTGGTTCATTTGCGTCATTTGGCCCTGGACGTTGCTGCGTTAGGCTGGCTTAACGAACATCCCAGCCCTTTTCTTCACTTCAACAGAGTTTAGAGTGTATTGCCCTAAGAACGACTTCACAGGAACATTTTTCCTTTTTGTTTGAAGTTTGTACAACAAGAGCTCAAATTAAAGCGAACTTAAGTCAGTATTTTTAGCTATAATTAATCCGACGAACGTATACAAAGTTTTACACATGTTATAAGAATGCAATATTGCTGTGTAATTGTGTCATTTCTGGTTCCAAGTTCCTTATTTGATCCCACCCATAGACACAATATCAAGTTCATTTGTTTGATTGGGAGTTTCTCATATCATATTGGCATTTGCTGATGTAAGTATTGTAAATTGTGAAATATGCAACAGTTTGATATCAAATAAAAACTGAACAAAAGTTTATTGTTAATCAATGGGGCTAATCTCCTTGCTTTGCTGCAAATCCCGCCATTACTGCTGTCACTTTCCCTACTACAACTCATCAAAACAAGGTTCAACAACTAAGATATGATAGCATAAATTTCACCAAAAAATGAAGCAATCCTGGATCTTGTCTCGCCTATTTTCATACGTTTCCACCATGTTTTTCTAATTTAAGTTCATGAATGCAACTGCTAATGGCTGCTAATACTTTTTGAATCAAACTTTCTCACTATCATCAAAACTGCACTGAAAGGCACATTAGTCCTTTATACAACAGGTATAAGTTAAATTTGCGTATCACTTAACAGACAAATTTAAACGTCATCTACGGAAGGCGAGGTTCTCTGCCTATGGTTTATTGTATTGATTTGTTCAAGGCCTCTATACATACTGTGAGCATGTTTGGCGACCATAATTTCTAATAAAGTGCTAACCTGTTCCTTGCCTGTTCTGTAATTTGATTGGTTCAAACGAAGGTGCTTTTGCGTTAAGCAAACTGCCTATTATAAGTATTGGACCAAATATTGATCGTTGAGGAACTCCTTGCTCTCTCCTCCGTTCAGTCAATAAGATCAGAGCTTTTTTTACCTTTACCTTAAATGGTCTAGGAAACTAACTATGCACATATTTTAAAATATTCAAACTCTATCACTACGTATTGACGTTCGACAGATCATTGGCTTACTCTTTCTTCTTCTGATACACTGGCCCCTCCAATTTGCTTAAGTTTAAACTACATAAGATAATTAAGATAACTAAGTTTAGCTCATACAAGGTAACATTTTTAGCTCATACGATAGACCTCTCAATTCCTGGGAATTTCCCTTTTCAAAATCGAAATTAGAGAATTGCTTAATTAAAACCATATTTTGATCGATCCAATCTGCTTTGCCTTCTTAACTCTTCTGTCCCTCATTAAGAAATAATTCAGCTTGAAGACAAAACTGCTATGTGAAAGTCTGGCAAAACAAAAGAAAACATCTTGATTCGGTGATGTGTTGTTTTGTTGGCAAAAGACAGCTGCTAAAGACATCTTACCGGCTAGTGGTTTACTGTTTATAGTTTGGTACCAGATTAATGCTTGGTGCTTTGTACCAGATTAATACTTCAAATATGCCATATCATTTTTTGTACTGTTTAATCAATTGCAAATAACTACGGAGGTAAGAATGTTGTTAACATAATGTATCTTATTACAGATGTTGGTAAGTACAACGAAAAAATAATCAGAGCTAATGAAGATATTTCCTTATTTAATTTAAGAATTAACCATATGGTAATAATAGATGTTTTATTCTCTAGTAGCTAAATTTCATTATACAAATACAGCAGCGGCCAAATAGGTACTATTTTACAAGTAACCTAGAACAAAACTAGATGCATCATAAAATTAGATTTGGCATGTTTGATTACCTTGCTCAGTAAGAATAAATACCTTATGTTTTATGAGTGATATTTTTATTAGTTTTGTTTCTTCCCTTTCTTGTAAGAGGACCAAACAACGGCAGTCATGTTTAGCATTTGAGGGGATGGCTAATCAAACCTGAGCTGACATTCATTGACATCTAAGAAATGGATTTCAATCGTATTCTCCCTCTTCATATGGTCTCTTGTCTTCATTAGGAATTATCGTGATAGTGCAATGAGTGATTAAACTGCTAATGGTAGTTTTGCATTCACCGACGTGCTTTGTCAATAAAGCTCTAATGTTTACATCAACAACGATACTTTACTAATGCAAGGAATCTTTACAACGCGATGAGGCAGTGGCGTAACCAGGGCGCACATGGTTTTAGACGCACCCTCTGATAACCTATTTCTAGAATTGTATACACTCTTTCTATCTTTGCAAGGTGTCTCTTATTTTCCCATAATCTGGCGAAATTTGTGAGAATGATGCACGGTGACAAGCAAGACAGTATAATAAGTCATATGTATGATTTGCAGAGTCGTCTCAACAGACTGAAGTTCCAATGGCAGATAGTATTGCCAAGTTTCAGCTGGCGGGTTTCATTTTCTGCAGTTTCCCGTGGCTGCTTCGAGAGAGCCGCGCTTATTGAAGTAGCCAACAAAATTATCGTCAATTAGTTTTTTGAAAAGCAAAGGTTTCTTTTTGCATATAAAAACTCTTAATGGGCGATAATATTCATAAGTTTCACATAATAATGTAAATTTCTATCCCTAGAAAAAGAAAGCTATGGTTTTAAGTTAAAAAGGCTGTCAAGACAACCGAATTCTAGGCATCAGCCTCGTATTTATACAGAATGAAATCAAATTAAAATGAGGTTACCAATAATTCATCTCGTGAAGAGACACAATCCCTTATTGAAAACACCTACGGAACATAAAGTGCTAAATCCGATTGTTTAATAACCAACAATATATTGAGCATTTTGATTTGAAAGAAAGAAAATCCGTGATCGCGAAAGCGTTATCGCTTCGTTGATTTTTAGCTTAGGTGGACAAGTCGCATTGCTGGCTCATTGTCTGTTTCCTTGTTGTCGTCGAATGAGGATCTTTATCACCGCGCAAGTATCAAAAACACTCATTTCTGTCGAAATTCGCTTACATCTTCTCAACCCTTACTAACAGCAACAGTGAGCAAGACTTGTTCTTTTACCTAGCATCGTGTCAGACAGTTGTTGATTTTTCTCCTGACACACCCGAAGGACAAGATGATTCGAGTTGATAGTAAGTTTATTTCTTCGATAATCTATCTATTTTCATGATAATTTTTTGTCATCGATATGGGTCGCGACATTGCAGACGCTTCTTGTATATTATGACTTAATCAAAGACCGGCACAACAACCCAAAAGCCCAGTTAGCCTGAATCGTGGTACGTTTGTGCTGAAAGTACTCCAAAGCCCACTGTTATCAGAGCCCACTGAGAGTCTCGTGGCTAGGATAATGCTTGATGTTTTGTTGCTAATTGTGATTTTATAACATGCTTGCATCGAAGTTTTATTTGGTAAGTATAGTGTTATAGAGCAACGTACACATGCTGCTGCTCCAAAATACTTTGTGATTTTGAAAGTGAGCAATTTACGCACTTTTGAAAATACTTCTGAGAAAAGATGGGATGGCATGATTTATTTCTGCCAATTTAATCGTGCGTGAATCTTCTTGCCCCTTGGCTCCTAATCACTCTTGAATTTTCATTTACCTGAAGAGTTGATCCACAGATTCTGTGGTTGGGCGTAACGAATAGAATCCAAATTTGATAATAGAAACAAAACTCAAGAACATTATCTAAAGCTTGCAAAGCCTAGCTTGCCTATGCCGTTATCATGCTCAAACACGTGATGCAAAGCAAACAGATATTGATTTGTTGGGGGGGGGGAGGGGGGAGGGGGCTGTTTGGGAGTGATGGCTGCGGCGAAAATTGTGAAAACGCCGAAAATCTGACTATTAGTACACTTTTGGAATGGGAACGGACCACAATTTTCATAAGAAAATCGGGAGCTGTAAAAGATTTCTGTGAATTTTGATTCGGAACTGTTGTATTCTATGAAGGTAAAGAAAACTAGAATAACACTTTGATGTTTTTTATACTTAACTTTTGACAACCGATTGCATGGGAGAACCGATTTAGAACAGTAAGTTGGGGCTACTATTGTAAATGTAATGTAATGGTTTTGCTTGATAGTTTTTAACTTGGCAACTTGTTGAAGTACGACATATCAGACTATTGCAATGACAAAGATATCTGCATAGCTGTTACGTCATAATAAATCCCATGTTTACTTTTTCGAAGCATTGTGAAGAAATCCTCTTACTCCTTCCTGGTTTATGTTCATTCTAAGACAAAATTTTCTAAAGGATTGTTCACGCACTTGCTTCATCTCGAAGGAATATTAAAAAGAAGCGATTTCAACCCTTTATTCGTATTTTTAAGACCCTTGTCGTAAATATTTGTTTGGGAACAGTCCTTTCTTCTATTGACTATGGATCGGGCACAGAATGAAGAATTGGAAGTTCAGGCAAGGAGAATGAAAGACCGACATAAGCAGTGGACAATGAATCCACGTGCAATTATTCACGTGCATAAAGTTTCTTTTGCATTCTCATGCATCATTGTTTTTCACACAGTTGTTTCTGACACCTCCAGAATGGACTTCGCGTTGGACGCCTGGGGTTAATGTTTCACTTTCGCGTTAAAATCTCAAGCATTTCCCCTCCTCCACACACATCAAAGTGAGCGAGTAATACTGCAGAGACCGGGCGTACTGCGGGGTCATCAACCCCATAGTTATTTCCAGTTATGCTCTGTGGTCCCCCTTGATCCCCCTAAAACCGTCACTGCCGCAATTTGTTGCATGGCTCCTATGGTATTGGTCTCCTGTCAGTGGTTTTGATCTTGATTTCAGCCTCAAGTGCAGGACACAACCTCACTTGGAAACCTTACAGAAATGTCCAAATATTTGGCAATAAATGGGAAAGCAGGAAATACTTGAATGCTATTTGATCACCTTTTTTTATTCTCCACAACCTGGATACCAGTTCGGAAGCAAGAAATTACATTAAGTACAAGAATTTTCTGTGGGATTTATTTTTGGTGAAGTAGGTCAACATAAAATTACTACCACTGAATTTTTTGAAACCGAAACTTTTTCTTACCGAAATCTCAAACGCCAGAAAAGTCTCGTTTTCGACCGATGGACTTACAAAATAACAAAAACAATTTTTCCCTGATATTGTTTTAGTATTACTATACATCCAGTAAAATCAATTTTAAGTTTATTGTTCTCCTTCGTACTCAACAAATAAGATACCCAGTTCATCTTCATTTTCTTTCTTTCGCTCTCTACATTCAAGATATTTGGGCTCTTCATAATTGCTCTAAATTATTCCCTTCAATTTTTAACTCACAATTGATCAGAATTTCTAATCCCTTCGTTGCGATTGGCGATCGAATATATGACGAACTGTAAAAGCTTCTAGTTAATTTTTCTTCCTGGGCTAGAAAAACTAAATAAAAAGTATGTCCTCTAAATAAGAGTTCGTTACATTCTACCCTGGGTACCAGAGCCACAAAATTTCGAGCACGTAGATAGAACGCTCCTCCGCTTCTCCACTCCTATCTTCTGTTTCCTCTTCAATTTATGTGGCTCTGGTACCCAGAGTAATGATATTCTTGCCTACACTTCTGTTTCATTTATTGGGCCAGCATCAAAATATTCGATTTTCGTAACTTTCATGATTGCGTTCCAGATGATTTTCTGTTGAAGATAAAAATAACTCGCAGAAAGTTTATCATTTCTTTACTCACCGAAATATTCTCCTTCCACCGAATTTTTTCAGGTTTTCACCGAAATTTACACAGAAATTTAAAAAATATAACCGAAATATTTTCCATCGAAAATTAATCAACCGAAATCTTTGGTACCGAATTTTTTGGCACTTTATGTAGTAGCGAATCCGAAAAACCAATGACTACTTCTGTACATTGTCCACTCACTGTGTCGGAGGGATAATAACACTAGACGATGGTGCGCCAAATTTCGTGGTACATTTTTCATTGCTTGGTACTCATTAGAAAAGGATTCTGGAAGTGAGGGCTGTATCCCCAGTTCGTGTTGTTGTGAGTAAGTGTTGTGATAAGTGGGTAAATTCAAATCTTAGGTGCTAGTTTGCTGGGGGCTTGTAGAATTTCTACAAAAGCCCTTGGCTCTAGTTGCATATTTGATACAAAGGAGAGTTTCTTAAGAAGTATTAAAATTCAAACTCCAGTTGTGGAAAATGAAGCGATATCCTATTGGCACCAAGGGCGTTGGGGATGCTCAACGCTAAGGGGGCCTGGTAAGGATCTTGCCCGAATATTATTGCTTTATTACGATAGAACTGCCCTAATAGAGCCTAATAGAGCCTAATAGAGATTTTGCCTGATTAGGGGTGTTGTAACCTCCCAGCCCCTATGTTTTCTATTCTTATGACTGACACTGAGGATTCTCTGCATTAACTATAATATGATATCCAAGACACAAACCAAATGCAGTGAAATTTAGCAACCAATCTTCTTTGCTGTTTCTAGGCAACTATGACCTCTGTGTGTGTAACACTTTTACATGGAGCTGTTTTTGTTGGTAATTAAACATCCAGCCATATCAATTGCATGTCCTACTTCGCCAAAACAAATGTCGAATAAAACCGTCCGGATACTAGTTTAAATGTCTCTGCGGAAACCTTGTTTTGCTTAAGCTATCTTTAAGGATTTAGTAAATATCATTAAATCGTCCTTGTTGCCCTTTCAAAACAGGAAACAAATATATTTCATCGTTGAACGAATATCGAAGTTTGAGTCACGAACTCAATTGTGATTTCTATATCTATTCTACCAGTAATAAATTGATGCTACAGTGAAAACCCAATATTAATTGAACTGTTGTTGTGATAATTTTAAATAAAAGGTGGTTTTTCACTTCTTATTTTGCATCGGCATTCGGCGAAGGGTGGTTAGAACCTCGCAGCCTAACGGATTATTTCCAATTAAAAACATTGCACTCGCATTTGAATTAGGGGAGTGTCAATAGAGTTTCGCCATTTTGCTATCTTGTGATTGCTGTTGCAGTTGCTGTTCTAAACCTTAAAAGAGCTTTATGATGGGTATAGGGGTGTCGCGACCGGTGGGTGTGGAGGGTGTCACACCCCCCAATAGTATCTCAAAAGGAAATTTCAGGTAAAATCTGCTCTGTGGAAGAAACGGTTTAGGTAGATGAGAGACTTTCGCGTTTTAATATCATTAAAGGATCAAGCAAAGGTAGTTTCAAGGATCAACATGGGTATTTTCAAGACTACGGTGAAAATACCCGTTGTTTTTACCTGCTTTTCAATCCGTTTGCAAAAATAAAATGATTTTCAATAGGAATAGGAGGATTGCTTTAATGAAATATGTTTAAATGAGTGTATTTTCCAGGGAACTGGAAGCATCAAAAATCGAAAATTTTCTAGCCCTTCTGTGGCAGCCATGGTGCCGCCTCGCGTAGTAACTTTATCCATTGCACAGATTTGACAAAGTTATTAAGAAAGTCCGTTATTATTATATAAATGGAAGTTGCGAGTTATATGCTACAGAGTTAGATTTACAAAATGTAGCTATTACAGAGGTTTGTGACAGCAACTAAAGAGTTCCAGGTAATTATGTTTTAATCAGGTTAATTGTATTCCATAACCCTCCCCCCCCACTAGCCCTGCCTCGTCACGCCCCGGATGTTGGAATACTTCCTATCAAGGTGGGTAAACTGGTGAAGTGCCATGAAAATGTAAAACAACATAAAAAAGAAGAAAATTGCTCAATTCAAAAGAAATATGACAACTGTGGTGCCTTTTTCTTGACATAATTTGTGTTATTTACTTAAAAAAACTGGGAGAAAACCGGTGGTTCTACGGACTGTGAGGCTGAAAGCATCAGCTGGGCTTTTCTTCTTTCCTTTGCAATTTTTTATTTTTTGGGCTCCTTCTGGCGTGCAAAAGCGCAGGGCCTTAGTTCGTAGCGAGGTAAGAGTTAATTTTTATCGGACTAAAGACATGAAAAATCCTGTCTGGCATTCTGATAAAGTCTTGAGATTTATGAAATTCTTCTAAGAAATTTCATACTGAGCCCCCTATGCCCCCAATGCCCCTGTTGCCTTGGGGCATGTTGCCTTGGGGCATGTTGCCTTGGGGCATGTTGCCTTACCGGCGTGTGATACGTAAGTCTCTGAGATACAGCCTGGAGGCAAACTACAAAGAATCTATTTGCGACGAAGAATGTGCAGTCGTGAAAATATTTGAAATCCAATAAGAGACATCTTAATCTGTTTTATTTTCTGTTTGATTTCAATTTAACAAATCTGCTTGATAACTGATATGAATTTACCAGAATTTCTTATCCTTACTTTGCTAATCAGATGACTTTATGGGTATATAACTGTCAGAAAATTGCAATAATTGATATACAGTTTAAGCTCATATAATTGATTATTTAAATTAAATAAAATGTCGATAATTAAAGAAAAGAAAAGAAGATAATTAAAGCTCGTGAGTTATATGAGTGCTATTACAAATATTTTTGTAGTAAAACCTGTGATAAAACGAAAACGCTTATGCCGAATTTGTTCACTTTGGCCTAAAAGCACACCGGACATAAAAGGAAGCAAAGTTGTTGGGAGGAGGCGAGGGGCAATTCACTCTTGCAAATAGCATACGAGATTTTTCCTAAAACAAAAGGATTTCTGGGGATTTTCAGTTAAAACAATGGGATTTTCACAAAAGGTGTACGAGATTTTTTTGGAGTGATTTGCCCCTTGGGAGGAGGGCGCTTCCAGATTCCTCAGTGTTATCTGATGTTTTCGATTTCCCCATGTGGCAGTATTTGAATAGTTTGAAGACATTGCTCCTTCAATGACGCAGGCACTTTGTAATCTTTTTGCACACATCTTGTTATTGATACGTTCTGACGTAGGTCTTTAACCAGATAAAGAATTTATTTCAGAATTTGCTGTATTAAGACCTCGCAGCATGTTAATGTCATCCTCATAATCTATCATCCATTTACCTCAAGAGGAAGTACACTGGATTAGATGTAGGTATTCTGGCAACATTTCAAAAAAGTAACTCTACTTCGAGCACAAAGCCCACCATTAGGCTCTTCCCATAAACTGCCTACAATCTGTAACGGGGAGGGGGTCGTAAGTAAATGGTTAGCGCGTGAGCCATAACAAAGAAAGGCTCGTGAAAATTAAAAACAGCAAAAAACTGCAAAGATGCTTAAGGTTTTACCTCTTGAAGATGGTATAAATTACGATAAAATATGCCTGGTGAATTTTCCGATGTATTGTTGCAATCTTCATCACCTTGGTACAATGATAAAGCAGTTCTTTCCTGCCTTAACCCAGTTTTCGTTATCGAAGATTAAATTTCTTTGATTTAAAACGTAGTATTTTAAGAAAGAGTCTTTTAGAAAATATGTTTCAACGAGGAAGCAGCTGCCAAAATGTCACTGTTTCGGATTGTTTCAAATTTTCTTCTGATTTATCCCATGTGTAGAGCATACCTTTCGTTAAAAGACGTCTTTGTCAATCATTTACATTATAGTTTCAATATCATCTTCAATACAACTTTGAAGTCATGAAATAGACTTACCTTATACGAGATTAGGATTTGGTTTCAGGTTGTCCTCCATTAAAGAAGTCTCTGACAGAAGCTTAGTGCCAAGGATCTGAATCTGTGCCAATTTCAGTACTTTTTAATTTAGAGACGACGAAATGGACAAGAATATTCTCACAAGCGCTTCAAGTTTAAAGGAAATTTAAGTTTCAATTAAGAAGTCACAAATTAATTAATTTACGACATTGCGAAAAGATAACATAGGGTGCCTAAGTATAAAGGATTTTATCTAAAATCTTCAAAGAACCTGGCTGTAGTTTTATTTAGAAGTAAATATTTTATGATAAAAATTGAAAAACGACCGTCAACCAAGATCTTTGCTATCATCTGTTCTCTCGTCATTGTCTGGGCCTTTTTGAGAGTAAAATTGGATAGTCATTCTATTCTAAATGCAATTGACGCATCAAAAACCCTTGTACCCTGCTTAATTATTTTCTGAATTTTTTTCACTGGGCCTCGCAAATAGAATTGTTCTGTTTTTTCGTTTAACAATGACATTAAAAGCTTTTGAAACTTTTGAACATATTAAGAAAGTAGTACATAATGAAAATATTTGCGCTTTTTACTTTTTTTTGTCATACGGTAACCAAGGGTAAACTCCAGAGCTTTGAGAAGCAATGCTTAGCGAACAGTGCTCTGATCTCTCCTATTGACCACGCCTTGCTAGTCTGGAACCCATAGTTCAAAGCTGACGCCTAGAAATACAATGGAAGTTATCATATCTCCTCTCTGTCAATTAAAGTATATTGCGGATTTCAAACTGTGTCACAGGTTTTGGAGGCTTCGAAAGTTCTTACCATACCGAAACAGTCCTCACATAACTCTGTTGTATATCAACAGTTTGGACAAACCTTCCTCTTTCTATGATTTTGTTACAACAGTTTCTTTGGTTAAGGTAAAACAATGTCATTTATCTTCCTACTAATACTAAAGCTCTATATACAATGGTGGCTCCTCTTTGTCTTTGACCTATGAAGACATGGGTTCTTCTGGTCCGTGCAAACTTTGTTTCTAAAAATTTTTACATATTGACATGATAAGAAGACACCCCGTGTGATATCCAAAAGACTACACATGAGTGCAATGGCAGTCCTTCGTTGCACAACTTTCCAATTGCAGAACCCTGCCTAGCATAACTCCCTGCTCATACAATTTGCTTTCATGATTTCCTCGTGCTTTCTCAAAGCCTGCATTGAAATATCAAAGTAAGAATTACTGGTAATCTTTAAGCATATTTGTTTATTAGTTAGTGGGCAAGATTTTGGTTCATACTGACCTCCCCACATTTAATCCAAATCTGATTAAATATGCCTGCGGCTCAAATGATTCTCGTCGATGTCAAGGTATGAAAAAATCGCCAATAGAACAGCGATGTATTGTTCCAGTTCAGAAGAACTGAATTCTTTCTCATTGACAAAAAGATGAAAGCATACTTGCATTGCAAGTCAAGTTCTATCAAGATTAAAAGATCATTGCTGGATTCATTGGTCCATCTTTTATTCTAATTGATGCTAACAAAAGTGACTTATTTCAGATACATTCTTTTATTGTTTAGTTCTAACATGCAATGCTTTTAGTAACCGTAAAGGAGTTCCTCGTGACTCAGTGTTGGTTAGAACAGCTCGCTGATCTATTTGATTGTTGAAGCTACCAGTGAACGATCGGAGTAGAAACTTTTGCTTTTTGTAGCTGATAAACGCTTGACTTTGGTGTAGACGAAGGGTTATAGTCGGTGTTAAAAATGGCGGGTAAGTTAAGGTTGTTGGCGGGTAAGGTTACTGAAATTCCTTTAGTAGTTCATGAAATGCACCGTGTTAGCAGTTGTTGGTTTTTTTCGGAATGAAAAGGCCTCTTAGATGCGTGTTTAAATCGGTCAATGAGACATGTTGTTGATACAATATATCACTGAGCAAACTAAGTCGTTTCGATTTAAAGTTTTACGAGACCCGTCCGTTGTCACTATGTTATATTGGAACTGTGAATCAAAAAGTTTGACTCTCTTTTAAGAACTGATTTTTTCTTTGATCAGTTCACGAGATGGAAAAACGAAAAGAAAAGTTTCGCTACAATTTTTACATATTGGCCTTTATCGTTGAAGTATTGTCGCAAGTGTTGTAACTGTTTGCCTTAACGTGCCCTGTGGAATGCTATGATAAGAACAAGATGAATACTATCTCATCACAAACAGCATATCAAAAGGAGCAATACCTTTCTGTGTGGCATTTTTCTCTTGAGACTGCCATAGAACAGCGCATTTGCTTCATCTCAAACACAGCTCATGAGTGCTCGAACATTCCATTCCATGTGAAATAACTTTTAAAAATCTGTGTTAGAGTCATAACTTGTCCTAAAACAGTCTTTACACGGCTTTATAGTCTCATGCACTTGAAAATACTTCATTTGGTAGAGACAAGATAAAACTGGCTAGCATCATTTATGGCATTCGTTTATCACCTTGAACTGCTATTCACTCCAGCTGCTTCATTTGAATTTTTACTTTTTACATTGTGAATTTTAATGCCTTTTTCTGAACTGATAACATCTTTATCTGCTATTGTCAAATTTTTGGGCATTTAAGTTTTCTTGAGAATGTTTCTATTGTTGCAAAATTTCATTGTTAAACTCATTTCTTGAAATGCATCAATTAAACTGCATATTCCCCTCTACACCAACCTCTCTACTTTCTCTTAATCTTCCCTGAATCAAAGCTTTTTTTCAAGTTCCAATTTTTAGTCTATTAATACCACATTTGCTTGATTTTTGCACATTTTTGCTATCATCTATCTATTTTCATATATTTATTCTAAAATCTTAGAGTAGTAAAATGTGTCGGATGAGGTGCCTTGGTCCCCCCCCCACTTTTTTGCAAAACAAAACAATAGAGTTTTTTTCAAAATCTTTTGTTATGGGTGTTAAATTTTCCCTTGCCCCCCCCCCCCCCACTTTTCAACCTTTGTCGGAGTCCATGTATATGGCATATTTGATCCAATTATATGATGTAACAAAATAACAACAACTGGCCTACGATAGTCCTGCTCACTCTAAGTAAACATAAACAAGCATATTGTTTTGCATTTCAGGCGTAGATTTAGAACCACTCGAAGAAGGGGATGCTCTGCTTCTCCCGAAACCAGAAGAGGATGCGAAAATCAAAACTGATTCTAAAATTGAGGATCATTATTACATTTTGGAAGAGCTTGGAAAGTATGTCAAGCTTTATGCATCGAATACAAACATTTTTGAATGTCGAAAATAGCATCGTTTATAAGCTCAGAAATGTATCTCATATTTTTCTTTTGTTTTACAATTTTTCTTTTATTTTTCTATTATTTTTCTTTTACAATTCATTGCAAATTAAATATTTTTGCATCTAATAAGCATTTGTATCTGTAATGAGCAATGAAATGGCCAACAGGATTTCTAGGAAAAAGTTTCTGACAAGATAACACAAGAAATCTATATTGGATAAGTAAAATATATTGCTAAAAGTGTGATATCTTGTTTACAGAAGAATGGCCTTCTTCAGGATAAACTATCCTTATGATTATTCTTCATGAGTTAATCTATCAAAATACTAGGAGATACACCTCCCCAAGTTTTTAAATACTTTGAAAACTGTTTTACTTTTATAGAGGTAAGTTTGGCGTTGTAAAAAAATGCCAAGATAAAGAAACAGGTGCAACGTATGCTGCCAAATATGTAAAGAAAACAAAGCAATCGAAGATAGATGTTACTCAAGAAATAATGATGATGGGCAAACTGCATCATAAAGGCCTAGTCAGGCTGATTAATTCATTCGAGACACCACAGTTTATGCTTCTTGTTATGGAGCTGATCACTGGCGGAGAATTATTTGAAAAGGTTGTTGAGGAAGACAATCTGACTGAGAGACAAGTGGTTAGGTACCTGAGGCAAATTCTATACGCAGTGCAACACATGCATCGATATAACATGGTTCATTTGGATCTGAAGGTACGTAACTAATTGCTGTGCCCAATGCGGCAATACGATAAGTAGAAAATATTTGAATTTTGGGGCATTTTCTGCAACACTGAAATATTTCGATGATGATTTTTGAGACATTTTAAAGATGATTTTTGGGAAAACTTTTGCGTCTGAAAATTTTCTCTATATAACTCTCCTCTGCAAACCAAATGTGCTTCTTATGGTAATTTTTGATGTTAACGAATTATCGTATTTTTTGTATAGCCTGAAAATATACTGTGTGTTGGAGGTGACCCACCAGGGTATGAAAAACTAAAGCTGATAGATTTTGGCATGGCCCGTATTTTAGAGAAGGGAAAAAAAGAAATAGCTGCTTGTGGTACTGCTGAATTCGTTGGTACGTAGCTAGCTATAGGATACACTTGAGATATTGTAATTGGGAAAACCTTTTCAAGTGTATACAGAATCAAGTGTCATTCATATTTTTGTTCTCTCGCCTCGGCCTAACTGAGATGATTTGTTATTTCTTGTAAAGCTAGTATATGTATTGATATGTACGGAATAATCATTTGATAAACTTTAAATGAATTGGCTATATATTTGGTGCGGTATAGACATGCCTAAAAGTTCCTTGAGATAGTGACAATTTGGCAATGGCCATTTCTTGTCTTATTTAAAATTAGTGTTACATGATTCTATTTGATTTTCTCAGTAATTTCTAAGATTATGCTGTATGTAAAGAGATTAATTTGTCAGAAAAAAGCATTGAAATTCAATTTTTCATCTAATGCTTGCTGTTGATTCTAGCTCCAGAAGTTCTTCGGTTGGATCCAGTCACGTTGGCCGTAGACATGTGGTCCCTGGGTTCGATCACATACGTGCTTCTCAGTGGCTTGTCCCCCTTTCTTGGTGACAGTGACAGCGAAACACTGATGAACGTCTCCAATGGAGAATATGATTTTGATGACGGTGAAGGGATCTTTGATCAAATTTCAGATGGTGCGAAGCAGTTTATTGAGCAATTACTTGTCATGGATGTCGAGTAAGCAACATTTAGATTCTCTATTATAATATGACGCTGTTTTCTAATTACACGAGGATATACAATAATTAGTTGAGGGAGTTCTGGTACGTACGCTGTTAAATATCAAACAATACTTATTTCCAATTTCTAAAAATGTATGCCCAAATTAAGGGCTTTAAACATATGCTTGATTGCACTTTTTATCAAATAGTCCATATTTCCTTTTTGTACACAATTGGTGTTTTTAGGTCATGTAGTTAGGCCATGCCTCCCCCCCCACATTTTTGCGAAGCAAGTAGTTTTATACCCTGGGTACCAGATATATAGTGAGTCTGGTGCCCAGGGTAGTAGTTTTAAAGCTGCAATAAAAGGGGAAAAAGCCTTGGCCCCCTACTTTTGCTAGCCTTGCCCCCCCTCACTTTCAAATTCATGGCGTAGGCCCTGAGTTATGTGCTCAAACTATCACCAGGAGAGGTTCGATACTGAATTGGTGTGTCAGCTTTCAGGCGAAAAAAGAACGCTCCTTTTACCTTATTACGCAAAAATAACACTGATACTTTGAAACGCGACGGATATTTACGCGAGTAATGCAACCGATGAAGTTTTCTATATTACAAGTAAAATAGCGGAATCAAGAATCTTATATCTAATTAGACACACCTTATTTATGACATTTTACACACTAGTTGTTAAGCTAAAATTTTATTCATTGCAGGAAAAGAAACACTGTTGATGATTGCTTGGAACATGAATGGTGCAAGGTTGGATGCTTCTGATAACTATCTTTTGAGCAACATCAATGTTTCTAATGTAAAAGTTTCTCAGTGAATTACTTTTCTATCAATACATGATCTATAAAAATACACAACAGTTTTCTTACAATAAAACATACAGTAACATTTTTCATCTGTAGCCTCGTCAGGTTTGTTCTGACCAGGAACATGGTGGCCCATCAGGACTCGGAATATTTTCCGGCAGGCCCCTTAAAACTTTTCATATGGGAAAAATTGCACCCCTTTGATATTTCTTCCTTTTAGGCTACTATCATTTGTAATATTAGATTTGTAAGAGAAAAAACAAGTGAAAAGAGGCCCCACGCTGCCTCCGTGGCACTCATTTTCAACATATGATGACAACAAGAAATAATCAGCATCAAAATGGTAGGCCCATATAAAATTGATTTTTCGGGCCAATGAAAATTCCCACCACGCCCCTGCCTCTTGCATAAAGAACCGTTCTAGAAAATCAGTTTGAGTGGAAGAATAGTTTTTGAAAACGATGTTATAAGCAGCTTTTCAAGGCACCACTGGTAACTTGATCATTTAATGATTTTTAGAGTAAAACTCAGAAAGCGCTATGTATCTCCCTTTCTCTTCCCCTAGAAGCAATTCACTGTTAAGGATAGCGTACGAGGTTTCCACGAAAGCAATAAGATTCAGATAAAACAATAGAATTTTCACAAAAGGAGTACGAGACTTTCATGGAGTGATTTGCATTTATGCTTTTAAGTTCGTTAAAGTCGGGGTGCAAAACAGGGGATAGCTAAGTTGTTGAGGGGGCCAAAGTCAATATTTTCCTGAATATTCTGACAAAGTAGCAAAATTTTTTGACAGTTAGGAAGCTGTCCCATTGCTGCGGTGCCCCATTTCTTGTGTTAAAGAACAAAACCCTTCAATTTGCACCTCTTAGAAAAAACCTGCAAGAACCGCTTGCTAAAAGAAATGTTTTGAAAAGAAAAACTTGTACATTTTAAGGAGCATTGTAATTTGATGTAGCTTGTTCGTCTGATTTTAGAGAGCACAGGAGAAAAAGCTGAAGACTGATAAGCTGAAGAAGTTTATTGCACGAAGGCGTTGGCAGGTTTGGATAATTTATGTCCTCTTAACTACAGAATGTGAAAATTCTATTCAAAATAATGTGCAATATTTTTTTAAACTTTGTGGGACGAAAAGCTTTTTTAGAAAAAATTTTTTTTGACATTTTCCATTTTAGAGTGAAGTTAGAAACCACCCCGTTCCTCCTGCGCCAAGATCAACCAACCCTCTCTTAAATTACGTTCTTAGTCGATAATAATGCGATTGGTCAAACAAGTTTTTAGTGGGCTGTTTGCTTTTTAAAAAGGAGATTTTTTTCTATGCAGAAGATAATGTACGTAAATAGTGTTCAAAGGGTTCCTTTTTACTCACTTTTAGACAAACCATAGAATAATTGGGTAGCTAATCAGAGATTTGTTCCCTACTCAGAAATTTGTCATTACCTCGGCTAAAACAAACTTGTCTTAGGCATAAAAATATTCAAACACAACAAATATTCAAACCAAATATACATAATTATGTTCCAACTCCATCGATCAATCCTTAAGTGTTTTAAGCTTATTATTTTCCAAGAAGCAATTATGTACAGTGTTATTTTTAAAGTTCATGCATGTAAAAACCTTGGGTGCTTGACCAAACCGGATGAAATTTGATTTTTCATGAGGCATTGTTTACACCCCTGCCTTTTTTGCCTGGCCTGGCTTAGTGAGAGCATTAGAGAAGCATTTTCATCAAAGCTTCTAATTTCTACATATTTGCTTAAATCGAAATCATACTTTAAACTAATAATTGCATACGATGTAGTTCTTTATTTGACAGCATTCACATGCCCTTGTTAGCAACGTGCATACAAACAAGAATGGGTTGCTATAAACTTTTTATGGAAGCCCTGGGGAAACTTTCTCAAAAACAATATTAAAAAGTAAAAGGGGAAACTTTTTCTCATTTGCAAGGGATCTAAGCCCCCACAGCTCCACAGCTCTTCACCCCTGCTCAAAGAACCTCTAAATCAAAATATACCATCGGTTTTTTGTAGCGAACAACAACCGCTTTGAAGGCAGTTCAGCGACTTGCGCACTTAAACTTGCACAATTCCTCAAGTGGAAAATCGAATGGTTTGCTTAGTCAGTTGGCCAACGCCCGTAAGAATGGATCTGCCAGCGGCGAAGAATCTGATGATGCGAACGCAAAGTCCGATAAAGATATCAATGGTAATGGCGCCTCATCTGGAGAAGAAGCTCCAAACAGCAAGACCTCAAATGGGAGTCAAGACATCGAGCCAAAGGAGAAAACAAGTCTTAAAATTAGCATAAATGGTTCAGTTAAAATTTGAGCTTGATGCACTGAGCTTATCTTTTTACATCAGGAGTCGAGGTATGAGATTTTAAGCCAAAGAAGGTCTTTTTTAAAAGTTGATTATTCCTGTCTTTTCATCTTAGTTTAAAAATTTTCAGCTCCAATGACACCTAGAAAGGAGTTACTTAGAAAATTAAAGAGTAGTCTACGATTTATGACTTGACTGAGGCAAGAGCTTTGTTGTTCATAGAAGAGATGAGCAGAGCACAGGATGTTGAGGCCGAAGGGGTCTGGAAGGGAACCGCAATTAATTCCTCGTGACCACGCCCTTCGACTCACCGGAATGTGCGGGCAACGCCTTTTAAGACATTAGACGATTTAAATGTGTTTCCGTAACATTATCTTTGTAAGATTCTGAGCTTTGGAAATTGAGATTAAGAATATCTCAGCAAGAACACAAAACAAAGACCAAAAAGGCCTTTACCTTTAATTTCATTTTATACAGTTTCAAGTCAGGCGAATGCTTCATTGGAATTGTTTAAAAGTGTCAATTTCAAATAATTTTGCAATTTGCAGCGTTGGATCGGACAAAAACCCATTATTAAATGCTTGTATTCTGGATTGCGACTCGTAAATTTAAATCTTAGGAAATAACTGGGTAGCCCTGCCACTCGCAGCCCCCATATGCTACCCACCTTGAATTTGTTTCCGGTCTGAAGGTTTGATTTCATTTGACAAGGAGGCAAAATGTTCAGTTTATCAACTCACCATCTTGGCTGAGAAACTCATCTCAGTTGCCGCATCCTTGCTGTCTTCAACTCTGCTCCCCATTGATACCACAGCTCTCTTTTACCACCAAAAGTCATGACCTTGCAGCTATAAAATTAAGATAAATGCAAGCCTTTTTAGCATAAAGTAATTTGCAAATGGATTTTTTGCCCCGCCCTTACGTGGGTACCTTCTCAGCCTGACAGCAGGATTCCTCTTAGTAGGTATAAGGATCTATTCACAACAGTCCAAAGATTACTTTATAATAAGTATGTATGTTCTATTGACACAAACTTAGCCTATCTTTTCTTTTTAAGTTTTGAAAACATCGATATCAGCATGATGATCTTGGCAGTGATTTTGGACGATCGAGAAGAATCTTCAATTATTTGCCGTGCTTTGGTGAAAGCTGACATAAAGATGTTTATGCATTCAACATAAAAGCAGGACCATGTTTTCTGTACTTATAGACCAGGGTTTGTTTTCATTCGTTGCTTGGTAAAGATTTATAGATGATTCAGTATACCCGATTTTCTAACTTTTATACACAGGACCGTAACTTCTATTGTTTTTAGGGGGAATCGTATCCTCCCAAAAGTTATAAAAATCCTTTGCTTCCAATAAGCAATCGCTTTGGTTCAATTGCTAGTAGGGAATCCCTCTGATAACTCTATACTTTCTACGGTACTGATACATAAACATAAAAGCTAATTTTATATCATTCTTTTATTTGCAGAAGCTAACATAAGCTTACATTCATGATGCAAAAGGGGTTAAGGCTTAATTATTTCATAGCCTTCTCACATTAGGTTATTTGAATCCACAATCTTTTCTTTAAAACACTCCTGTTATGGAGTCAACCTGACAAAGATGACGAGGCTTGATGAAAAGTTTCGGCTTCTAAAATCATCTTATAAAATGTATTTTTTAACAAATGTCTTTGTTAGTATTAAAAAATCAGGAACGTTTAATAATCTTAAGTTTTGTAACCTGATAATATTTCATTAGAATTTCAAACTTTGTATCCAAAGTTTCAAGAACAAGTTTTTTGTCCCTACCCACCTCTAGCAGCTTATATCATCTGCTGATATTTTTATAAATATTACATATCCACACCTACAAAACGACTAAAAGTCAAAATAAATTTCTAGAGAATGAAGAAGGGGTGACATTTATTCGTCGCCTTTCTTTTCCAATCACATTGTTCTCACAACTGATTGCATTATAGGAATCTAACTTCTTTAGGAAGACAGTTGGTCTTGTACACTTGTCCACGTAATTTTCTGACACTCTATTTTTAAAGCAGTTTAACATATTTAGAAATTAAGCCTTTCCTTTTACCAGGTTCAGTTAAATTAGAAGCTTATTCTTTAGTATTGGAAATACCATGAATTCTTACATTTATGAATGTTTACAGTAAAGTAAAACTAAGAACACTAATCAAGGCGTGAGGCATTTGCAAAGAACTTTCATGGTTGGTCGGAATTTATGTTCATAAACAGATTGCTGGTATTATGCTTTTATCGACTAGTATTTCAAATGGATTGCAGAAAAAATTAGAGCTTATTTCTCTTGCAGTTGAATTTTTGTAGAGAACAGAATAACCTTAGATTTAAGAATCATTTGCTAACCAAATCACGAAAATTTTAGATGAACAAATGATTGTAAGATAAAACTGTTACTGCTGCATAAGCTACACTTCAGAATTAGCCCCAGTGTTGCAGTTTCTGCAGTTTCATAATTCAATTTAGCGCTCAAACATGCTGGCCTAGCTTTTCTACGAGGCATGTAACAGCACTCTGGACTAATGATGAAATTTTCGTAATGGTGGGAAAAGAAAAGGGAAAACATCGGTTTCATACTGCAAAATCATTATAGCTTAAACAATATCATCAATTTTCTTAGATCTGAGGCCTTATTCTTTCTTATTGTTGTTTCTTATTTCTTATTTTTTATTTATACAGCGCTTGTAATTTCTTGTTAATCAGCATCTTACGTTTAATGCTTCATGTAAATTTGTTCTTTCATTTACCAAAATACATATTGCATGGCATGAATGTATTAATATAGTTTTATAGCATTTAATTTGCAATTATAGCTGGTTTTTAAGTTTGTTTCGAGAAATCTATTTTTGAGTTTCAAACTACATTTAACGACATCATTACATTTAATACTCGATAAGAGTAGATTGATTATAATTTTTTGAAGGCTGAAATAACTTGCTTTCCACGAGTTGGATACTTGGACCAAATTTTGTTGTACTTTACATGAATTAATAGACATATCAATCTTTTAGTTCATAAACGTGTTCCTATTTTCTTAATCTTTTGCATTGAATGTTTTAATTATTACTGTAAGAAACGTTTATTAAAAACTCAGTACTGAGGCTTTCAGAAGGTCCAAAAATCTCAGTTCTGGCTCAGAAATCTTTAAAAAATTTCAAATTTGTGTGTTTTTACAAAGAAATATATATTTATTTTCTTTGGTAATCCAAAAATCCAGAATTAAGGAAACTTGAGCTTCCGTCATTGTTAATGCCACATCTTTGCCTACCATTTTGAAGGCTGTCGTTATACAGACAAACCGCAATGGAGTAAATTTGCTACACTACTAAAAAGTCTATTTGTTTTCGAGAAAAGCCCCCTCAAATTCCCTAAAAATCCTAATGTTCTTGAAAAACCTTGTATATAGTTTGAAAATGATACACTCCTCTTGAAACGCAGTGAGTTTTTAGTGGATGCCTTTGGCAGATTGTAACGAATTCAGAATTCTAAATTCTCATTTCGAGAAAAAATTGAAGCGACAATATCGACAAGCTTCAGACAGCAAGATACATTTGTAAAATAAGTACATAAATCGTGCGATATGATACACAAGAGACGAGAAAATGATACACAAATGTATATTAAAAATCATTAGGGAAATTAAGAGAAAATACCGACAAAATACAAATGTGTTACTAAATCAATTCAAAGAGACAAGGCCATTGAACCGAAATGCTGAGCATTGAATCAACACAAGTAAGGCATGCAACTTATTAACAAGCTGTGTTGAAACAAAGTGGCTAATATTTCCTCTGGGCTTGAAGAATTTCTGAAAATAGAAACATAACGTTTATAAGCATAGTCTTTTTGGTCAAGATTTTTCAAAAAATTTTTCCTTCAAAATATCATCTTTTGATGCAAAAAGAACTACAATGCCTGCCAAAAGTACTTGGAACACCCAGCAATTTACGCTGCATTTGATATCTTTCATTCCTTTCATGAAAAAAAATGCTACTTCCGCCCCCTTCCCCCTAAAACAATGTTGATAATTTAGAGAAGTATCATCAAAAAGGCGCAAAAGAAAGTGCTTCCTAAAATCCTAACCCGTTTGATAGTAAACCAACATTGTTCTGTAGGGGAGAGGGGGATGATTGATTTTGACCTTAGAAGTTGACGTCAGTGTTCCAAGACTTTTGGCAGGCCTTGTAGTCTACCAGTTGAATATTTCCCTTAGGAAACATCTCAGAATTAATTCTTCAATCTGTAGTAAACGCCCCCATTTAATAAAAACAGGATTAAATTCTTCAATAATTAGATAAGTGAAACTCGGTGTCAATAAGAAAAATCACGGTAAGTAATCGTGAATAAAACTACGCTATTTACAAAACACAAATGAAGCTATGGCGAGAATTCTGTTTAGCTGAAATTTGACTACGGTAATCTAAGAATGGTGAAGAAGAAAATGTTTGACCCTTTCATTGTAAGAAATTGTTTGATTTCGCAAAAAAATAGAGAACGTTTGTCAAACCAGTGCTCTTTACAATGAAAAGTACGAAAAACATGTCTTACAAAGCAGTACAAATATCCCAAGTGGAAGAAAAGACACAAAAATAGTGGGAAATTGTAACCAAAGACTAAGAAATGTGCTCTAAGATAAGCAAGATGTGCTCCAATGTGGAGTACAGGTCATAATTCATACTCATCCATATGTCTGTATACTGTAATAAATAATGAGATTTTGCAAATACTTTGCTTTTGTATGGATTTTGTGGTAGGGATATTGGCCAAGACAAACGTTTTCAGGCAAAAATGTGTGAGTCCTACTCTCAAAATGTGGCTAAAATGTAACACATCTTATCCCTGCTAAGTTTGCTAAAAACTAGTTGAATTTTATAAAGTCTTAAGAGCCTAAATGAATTTCAAAAATCTAAAATTTAAAGCAAAACGAAAAAATTAACCAATATTTTGTTGATCAAAAACATTTGGCTTATCAATTTATTTTTTAAAAAATTATATGAACTAATTTGACAGTCCCGAAATTAATTCATAATTCTGAAACAGCTAAGGTTTTCAGTTTGACAATCCAATCCTCAAAATTCATCGGCAATCTTGCTCCTTACTGACAAGTATTTAATATTTCAACTAAAATCCTCGCTGAAGTTGTGTTTTGTGCTTACAAACGTGTAAGCTTTTGAAATTGCTTCAGTTCAATCATAGAAATATTGGGTAGATTCTCTTTCAATGGTTAATTTGCCTTATCTTGAGTAACACGGCAATTGGTTTGAAGGCGTGAAATCGTGAACTGAGAAAACACTACTTTTAGAATTTATCCATTGATCATTAGCGTAAACTAAAATTATGAGTCATTAGTTCCTAGGCCCCTAGCTATAGATGAACACTTGCATTATCGTAGTTCATTCATCTTCTTGGTGCTGTCCTCCCTCCTGCCAATATTTGCTGCAAACAACAATTTTCTTATTGAGATGTCCTTTATTTACGGTCTTTAATTAAACAGGAAAACTTACTGCTCTTTGTCGCTTCAGTTATACTATTTTAAAAAACGCTTTAATTCTTTGTGCTGTGCTTGTAAAGTCTTTTGATTGTTTAGCTGTAAGACGAACCCTGCAGACGAACTGGCTCACTTCCAGATCTTTCATTTCAATAATAAAATTATGCTGGTTTAAGGTATTTTCAAAATTCATTTTTGTTCTTAAACAGTGGATATATTCAATGTCATTTGTTAAAGCTCTTGATTTACATTTGTGCACCAGGAAGCTACTATTTTGAAATTTTAGATAAGCCTTTTCAATAGGTTTGACATACATTTTGCCTAAGAGTTTCACAGCACCAATATATAGAGATATTGCTGCCAGATTGTTAGAGCGATCTTACTTTGCCCAACAGATTACCTTTCAAAGCTACAGAAAGGAACTAACTTCCATGCTGTTGAATGATACAATTTTTGTGTTTACGTACCAACTGAAATTTAAAAAATTTCCAAAGAGGTTGAGAAAATGATATGATGCAGAGATCAAGACTTTGTGTTGTTTCTCTTTCAAAAAGTAACGTCGGCGTTTTTATCTCACCATCACCAGGCTTTTCCAAAATTTTATGATCTGCATGCAACGATATGCAACTTTATGCACCATGTACCAAAATAAGAAGTGACCCATTGCCACCCCTGGTATTCTAAAACTTGACTTTCTATGTTCCTTGTTTGTATCACAATATTTGGAGGAGGTGCTTCTAAAAAGTCTATGTCCATTTAGAAGATAAAAGGACTTGAATCATTTCCTTAGCATTCCTTTCTATCTGGAACTTCTAGGACAGCCGTTCAATTCTACGTTCATAGACATGCTGTTGTTATACAAGAATTTCGCTAGGCTATGTCACTTGAAAACAAGAAAGATGGGCAGTTGGCTTCAATTGTTGGTTCAAAAGTGCTTCATTCAACTTTTGTTGAAAAGATTGAGACCACCATATCATCTGAACCATTTTTTATGGACGGGGTGGAGGTGGGTTTGTAAATGTGCCTATTAAGGACATGTGCCTATTGAGCTGTCACCTGTTTTGTGCCTATTGTACACACGGAAACATATGGAGCCAAATGTCATTGCAGTAAAGACCACGAGTAAAATATTGTACCTTTTAAATCTTGATTAACAGGGATGGCTAAATAAAGAAAAGGGGGTTTAATATCTCGTGCTACCAACAATGGGACTTTTAGATTGGTGGGTGGGGCCAAATAGGGAGCTTAAACATAGTTAAACTTAAAGACCATTCGAAATTTATAAGTTCCACTTTTTGGTCACGCATGGCTAAAGCCAAAGAGAAGCAGTGTCGAGAAAACGAGGCTTATGCTCCTTCAGCTAAAATGTGAACCTTTTTTCTTAATTGATTCGGAATATAAGAATCTTAATCCTATAGTTCGATTGTTCTATTGGAGACAAAATTTCACCTTGTTGCTAATTTGGTTAAGGATCGTTGCACCATGCGACACACCCTCTAGTTTAATCATAGTCATATAGGACTCTCTCTCTGTTTGTTTAAAAGGATTATAAAGGACTGCGAGATCACTTGAGACCATTCCCAGAAAGTCTTGTCACTGGGAGCATAGTGTTTCACTGCTGCACATATTCTAACCATTAAGGACATTTGCTGACCCAATTATGTCTGTCAAAGTTTCTGTGAACTTAGGAAGCTCGCAACACAGAAGGAAACAACCAAAAAGAGGTGAGCAGATTTTCTTTATGCCAGTCGCAGTAATCTTTTGCTTGAATCAATATGACATCTTGAGCGCTAAAACAAACTTCTATAACGTCAAGGGAAAGTGCTCATTTTATGATATTCACAGCCAAAACATATCATTATGGATTGTATTAACGTATTTAAGAGTGTATTCAGTTGCTTCTAGTAGATTCAATGTCTCTTTGTGATCAGCGTGCGGATACATACCCATCTTTGACTACAATAGTTTTGAGACATTTTAAACCATTAAGAATACAAAAAGGATTTAAACGTATTAAAGCGAAGAAGTCTAAATATTTGCATGTAGGTTTTTATCATTTTTAAGGTCTGTAAACGCTCTATAGAAAACAGATTTTGCCAATGTCTTATACTGTGACCGGATCCTTTAAATGGGGACAATAAGCTTCCGTCTTTGGTATGTGATGAATTATGCAACGACATAAACATCTGATAACTCTTGTACCAAGCTAAACTTTGAATTCATCGTGCAAGATTGGTATAATAGAATGATGGTAAATTCTTTTACCGTGTCCCTTCACCTCCAATTGAGGGGGTATTTTACTATTTGAACAAAAGCCACGTGCCAGCAAAAATGATTAATATATTTTGCATTTATCGAAGGGACCACAAATAAATGCTTCTAATTTCTCAAAATTTCGCATTCCATCCGAAAATCATCAACAGACATAAAAAATTACGACGACAAATTTACAGGGACGCACTTGTCAGTAGAGCAGGGCAAAAGGCTCTTGCATTCAACAAAATATCAAGAAGCTATAAGGATACAAGTCGAGGGGTTAAGATAAGGGAGGGCTGCTAGAGTAATTCTGTACTTTACCAGAACTGGAAAACCATTAGAAATAACACACAATACCATTAATACTCGAGCATAAGTTTTGAAGCATACTGGTACCAGCAATTTCATATTCTTTTTAATCAAACAGCCATAGAGGAAGTTCCGATTTTAATTTCAAAAGTGGACTATGGCGTGCAAATTTAATATTGTCTCATTTCTGCGAAAGCGCCCGTTGAGGTGGTTAGCTCATTAAACAGACAGATCCCTCTGAAGAAACAGCCAAATCTCAAAATTAACAAAGCTCTGTTTATCATAATCTGCTTTACCTTTTATGAACAATTGCCGAGCCGGGTTTAGGAGAGAGCTTCTTTGTTGCAATAGGGTGTGGAAAATATTTGACAGAAAATTCCAACTGGCAAGATGCTCCGTGTCAGAACCTGAAAGTTTCACATCTGTTGTCTAAAAAACGTTTACGAGAACGTCATTCAGCAACAAGATCACGGCAGTTGTGAATTGACTAGATTGGCCTAGTTATTAATAAAATAAGAAACTTTCAAAGGGTAGCTAATTGATTCTTGAAAGACTTGATTATGTGTAAAAGCCTTTCAGCAATGGTTATAGAGCGTTGTCGTTTATTCTAGTTTCAACTGGGAGTGAAAATGCCTTCGCTTTACTAGCAGTAGAATATTGATTTAAATAATGCATTCTCTTTTCAAAAAGGTTCCGTAAAACCATGCCTTACACAGCTCAAATATCTGGAGTTCACCAAAGTCAAACCCTTTATAAAAAATTCCTGGGGGTTGTGAAATTATATTTTATATGATGGTGTTTTTGTATTTAGCGAAATTCTACAGATACTGCAGGAATTCTTTCTGCATACTGTTTGGGATGAAATAAATGTTTTTGGAGCGCAGAAGCTGGCCAGATGATTGAATGAAAATAATTCTGAAGTGCAAAGTTTATAAGATTTTTAGGATTGCTTTTCTCTGTTCTACGCAAGGTATTGTTGTAATGTTGCTCAACGAAGAGTTCGGCAAAAAATGGAAGGCAACATTAGAGTAAGACAGTTCAGAAAAAAGCTAGGAAGTCCAGACAGGCTGCGAAATCTAGACGGCCGTTCCAAAAGATCATAAGTTGAAAGATCAAGGCCAGTTGTGGGTTGGGCAATTTATCAATGAGGCGTGGTTATCTTGTGACTATTAAGCCACGTCAGTGAAAATTTGACAACCTTCCCACAGAGCCCTCAGTTTTCTTAACGAGAAAATTTTGTAAAAGAAAAGAGAGTGCTAAAAACCAATTTAGCGAACAATCAAACCGAGCGAAGAGTAATCGACAGTGAATTAAAACTGCTAGACATTAAAAACTAGATAGAGTTGGGAGAACCATGCTTTTTCTCATCAGAAGGCAGATCTATAAAGTGCCTATCAGCACTGAAGAATCCCTGTGTACATCAGCCTGAAAGAAATATTTCTAAGTGAGGGAATCCTCTTTATATATATACGCCCTATTGACCAAATAAGGATAACAACAAAAAGAAGCCTTAAAGGAGCAATTAAATAGCGGTCTTCTTTGCTACAGAATCGGCCATTTGTAGACCCGTATCCAAAAACGAGAGGATAATTTCCATCCAAATATCTTCTTTGCCCATCCTAGTTAGAAGGTGAGATGGCATTTCTCATAGTCGAGAAATTTAGGACCATCTCTAGTGTAAATACAGCCAGCAAAGTTTGCCCAACTATGAAAAGCAGGATGGAGTTGTTCTCCTTTCATAAAAGCACAAACATAATCTCCAATGGTTCAATGCGCATTTATTGTTATGAAAATGCCCTGGGATTATGACTTGTTATTCATGGGGTCTGGGTACTTACTCTTGTTCTGTGCGCTGTGTAAAGTTGTTTAGGAAGGGTCAGTTTGCGAGTCCTCCTGTTTCAACAGCTGAGTGTAGAAGAGCGTGCAAAAATGCCCAAGAAACCAGGTAAAGCAATTATTCTTGTCTAAAAGTAGTCTCACTTAACTCTAGTTCAAACAGCCTAGCGAACTCTCTTTAATTATGCTGCCTATTTTGATTTTCTGGCACCAGGTGATTTGACAACTTGCATCAACTTTGCCACTCATTTAGTTGCTATCATATGCGTCTGATGATGATGAAAGCTGCTCCCTGCAACTTGCCTCAAAACAGGTGCTAACTGCCCAGCTAGAAAATTTTGGAAGGGAAATTTTGGGGATATTATTCTTTTTTATAGGTGATGTGGTTTGACCCCGAGTGAAAGATAAGATGTCCCGATAAAGGATTTTGTGATTTATTTGGTAGCTTAAGTTACAGGTGCATCGCAAACCAATGAAATAATGAGTGTTTATAGCCTTTCTGAAAGTTATTTGCGAAGTTATTGGTTGAAAATTGTACTGTACATCTTTTTGGTGTCCCAAATCAGATTCTGTCGAGACCCATGCATGGTGGAGGCGAGACCCAACAGAGTACTATTTGGCGTCCCAAAATGTTGCCTGATTTTAGTGAAAGATACCCAATAGTTAGCCTCTTGCCTGTGCGTTTTTTTAATAATTCTAGGTTGAATCCTTTTGAAAGTTGTTTCCCCTGATTCTTAAGGCTACATCTTTTTATTCGCAGGCCAGCTTTATAGTTTCACAAATAGTTTGAAAGTTGTAATGTCCTCCTTAACTCTCAGATGAAACAAGGGCTGACTTTCCTCTTTCATTGTGCCATTGGGAGGTGCAAAAAGAATTCACTACCCAAAGAGTCAAAGAATGAACACCATACATCCTCGATAAATTTGGATTATGAATTCGGACAAAAGAATTTGATCCTATTTAAAGAAATTTCCATATGGTTTTAGCCTTCTTAGAATTTCATAATACTTTCAATCCCAAGCACTGAGATTATTGATCCCGAGGAAACAAGACATTCCTACGCAGAAGCTGAGCCATACCTACAAGTAGATCTCGTTGTTAATATTCTACTCCTCTACTTCTTATTATCCTTGTAAAACTTTGCAAAACCAGACTTTGCACAAGAAATTTCCCGGCGAGTCAATGTTTGATTTCCATTACCGACCTCTATTATTTTTCTTCAAATACCATTTTACTTATCTGTAATTAATCCAAAAAAACTAAAAATACTTTAGCAATATAGAGCTCTGCTTGAAATGTGCCAATTTCTCACAAAATTTTCCGATCGACTTTCGTGATGGGGAAGAGGCTGCTTGAAAAAGAGGCTTCTCTTCTCTAGAGAAGTCAGCCTTGGTAGAGTCGAATTTTTAGTTGAATTTACATGTAATTCGTCGATTGTAAAGGTAATATTTCAATATCAGTTTAATGTTTGTGGTTTCTGTTATAGAGAAAGATTTTCACCAAGAAATATGCGTTTGTGCCTGTAATAAATGAATATAAAATAAATTTGAATTATTAGGCCATGCATTTTTGCCTTTTCCAAAAGTTGCTTTCCAGCTTTTTTAGAAACAAATGATTGCAAATGTTGGTAATTGTAATCCATGCTTTCCTCTTTTTTCTACAGTTTTCCTATTCTTGGTTTTTTTTGTCATTGAGAAACAGTTAAACAAACCAGTTATAAATCACAATTATTATCAAATCAATTTACTTATAATATTTTCCTCTGCTCTCATTGAACATTGTTAAATTTTGTATATTAAATTAATCAATTTCTACACAGGTATCAAACTTAAAATTCAATACTTGATATATTTTTTCCTTTTCAGCGGCACCAAAGTTTGTTGAAAAACTTAAAGATGTAGAGGTCTCTGAGGGCAAAGCTGCACGCATTGAGTGTGTTGTTTCAGGGGAGCCCGAGCCTGATATTGATTGGACATTTGAAGGACAGCCAATAAAAGAGGGTGGCAGGTAATCAAATTCATTTAGATCTTTGGCCAGCAGCGTCTTAACAAAAGCAAGAAGCATGTTAGATGCGAGGCTATTAAGGACTTAAAGATTTGCTATGAAAATGGATTTTTAGTAGTACATATTATTTAGTTGTACAAACAATTTTAGGACAGAAATGCCTTCATTTAGTTACAATATAGGAACTATCTTATGCTCCATTTCCTGTCTTCTTAGGTTTTAATAATAATTAAGAACAATTTAAGGTTGCTTTTCCCTTATTGTATTTTCATTATTTAATAGGCCCATTTTCACTTGAATCCTTGCAAAAGTCTTTTCCTTATTTTCCAGGTTTAAATTCTATTTTGAGAAGGATGATGTTGTTGGCGTTGAAGTAAAAAATGTGTCAGTTGATGATGAAGGATTCTATGAATGTATAGCAACAAACAAAAGTGGAAAAGCCACATCAAAATGTGAACTTCTTGTGAATGGTATGAAAGTATTGTCATTTTTTGGATAAAAAAATATTAAGTAGGATAAAATTGCTTCTTTAAAATCATAGATATTTATTATATAGAGGAACAAAATGATGATGCCCTGGAGATCATTTTCTGATGGTTTTTTTAAATTTGACCACATAAACCAACAGAGTTTATGTGGTCAAGTGCCTCTAAGGCTTTGATCACATTGGAAAATTTTTTAGAATCTCTCAGTAGAGGGTTTGAAAGGCATTTGTTGTGTTTTTCAACTTTAAATGGTTTATGTGCTTGACCTGTCAAAATGGATGACAAACTCCTTTTGGAAATATGTTTTGGCTACCTGATGTTATTAATTTTTTTCAAAAAAAGCTCCATTGGTATCTCTGTACCTATACAGCCAATGCTTTCTCCTCCCACAACCTGGCCGTTATTTAAGAAACATTTTGCTCTTTTGCCTGGCTGAAATTCACGTTCCAGCTCAGAAAATTAAGATGTTTATCAGTTTTCCATTTTTTCTCTGAATGCTTGTGAGCTAAAAAACTCAATACATGGATGACAGCCATCTGGTACAAATCCAGAAAAATGCCTTGTGCTTGCAGAAATGGAAATTTTTGGCAATGAATCAAAATGGGAGTTTTGAATTATAGGGTTATTTGTGCCAGTGGAAAGTAGGCTCATATGTTTAATACCAGTTAAATCTGTTTCATATTCCCTTAGATACATTCAGTGAAAGATCTATTTTTAAAAAAATTATTTACAGTTTTCAGACCTGGTTCATAAAATTTTGTACCAAGATGGTACAGTGGTTTGATGAGGTAATAGTCTATGGTCACCTGGCCATATCTTGGGCAATCTGTAACTGATCTAATTGATTTTGCCCACTATGCAGTATTTCATGGCATTCTTTCAGGCCATATCTGCATTTAATTCATCTGAGTTTAATGACTTCATAATTTCGCACACTATATTCAAACAAAAAAGTATTAATCTTTGACCTGCTAAATGATATTTGAGTCAGTGAGGCTGTACATTATTCAATATGCATCACCAGGTATCTCAGGTAGAATGTTTCTGTTGAAAGATTTAATTAAATCATAAGTTGTTTTCATTTTTACAGTGGGCTTTTGAAAGCAGACTAAAACTTTCCTTGACATTGTATTCCAGAGATAAGGGCTTGCTAGACTTACAAATTATTATAGAGATATATAAAATCAAAAGTTATTTTAACAAATCAGTGTATTTGTTTAAATTTTGATATGTTTTACATTAAATCAGTTACATTGTGCTTCTTTCTACTGATTTTTGATAGTATGAAGTTCCTTTGTTAATCTCATTTTTATATTTCATCTTTAATATATATAAATACCATTTCCCTTTATGGAAGGCTTTTATTTACAAAAGAAAAAAGTTTTTTCTTTTAGAATGACTATATTAAACTTGTGCTGGAAACTGAAAGTAAATACCAAGCTACTTGCTGATTTTGAAATTTTCGCAAAAATATCAAAGAACTCAAAATTGTTGAAATCTAGAAAAAAATTTTAACTTGTTAGAATTTCGAAAAAATGTGTTTTATAAAATAGTTTAAGTGGTTAAAGCTTAAATGTGGAGACTGAGATGAAAGACAAGTTTTCAGAGTATGCTATGTTTTGACAGTATCATAAAGTTTGTATAAACCTATATATTATATATTTGATTGACAGCTCCTGGAAAGATTGTGAATGCCCCTGAATCTGCTGATGTTAAACCTGGCGGTACTGCAACATTCAAATGCAAATATGATGGCAACCCAAGGCCTGATGTTAAGTGGTTCAAAGGATCTAAGCAAATCAAGGATGCAGACCACTATATTCTAACCAATAAGAGCCAAGTTGCCACTTTAGAAATTGATGGTGTTAAGGATGATGATTATGGTGACTACAAAGTTGTTGTCAGCAACGAATATGGAGACACCGAACATGCATTCTCTTTGAAGGGTGGAAAGAAAGATGATGCAAATGGTCCATCAACTTCTGCAAAAAGTAAGATTGCTCACTTTTTAGCTCGGTTTTTTTTTAGTTTCGATGAGTTTATGTTTCATATAGTGATGAATGTCCTTCCTAGACTCTCAGATACTTCTTGATTGACGTAATTAACGGAAAGGCTCGCATCTAATTTATTTGAGTGCTTTAGCTAAGTTAATTTTCAAGCGTATGTTATTGGCTTATTATACAAGACTAACCTGAAAATCAAACCATGGTCATCACAGCTATTAAAGTATAATTTTCCCTCCGTTCAGCTGCTTTCCAAGAGAGGAACGCTGATCGGGTGTATAAACCACCAGTGAGGAAGACAAAGAAGAAGAAGTTCCCAATTGAAAGAGACGGCATTTTGAACGAGAACCCTGAAAAGTATTACGACTTTGGAGAGGAGATTGGCAGGTAAAATCGTTCTTTGATCTCTTTTCATCATTTAATAATCAAGAAAATCACCATTTAATTGTCAATGGTGGACGTAAAATCAAGCTCCCTTCCTCGTCTTATATTGCCTCATTGCAATCTCTTCTTGTTGGTCAACGTTTCTAAACGAACCCTGACTACCTTGAACAAAAATTCAGGGCATATCCCAACTGTTTAGAGTTGAATTTCTAATAGTGCAATAAAGCATAACAGCACTGCCTGGCAGGGGCGAACACTTGGTCAAGTAATTAGGGGGGTAGCAAGCCTATTGTTTTAATTAGATGACATCACATTTCCCATTGTCTTAGAACAAAAGACCATTGTTCTCCAAAGTATTGGGGGGGCCTCGCCCCCCACCCAGGTGTTCGCCACTGCTGCCTGGTGTTATTTGAAAAGATCTAAATATTTGCTGACATCCGGAAGCACGATGAAAGAACAGGAAAACTCACAACGAAGTAATTTAATTTGATATTAATAGAAGGTGCATATCAAAAGTTTGGTCTATGAAGTCGAAGTAATTTTCTTTATTGGACTTCTTTGAGAAGTTGATAAATGTTCTAAACAACCAATGTTGGGTTTTGTCTTTAGGGGTAAGTTCTCAGTTGTCAAGCACTGCGTTCATAAGAAGACAGGTGAAGAATTTGCTGCAAAGATTATCAAGTTTGATGATGAAACTGTCAAGTTCGCCGTCCGTGAGTATGATCTGATGGCAAGCGGCAAGATGGACCACAGGGGTCTTGTCCAGTTGCACGAGGCCTACCTCGTACGAAAGTACTTGATTCTCATTCTGGAACTGTGAGTAGTCTTTTCAGTTAGATTTTCTTTCTTGATCGATAATATGTTGCGTTGAGAACTGTGCATCATGGATGGATGTTATTCGTTTTTTTCGACTAATTTTCAAAGAGGGAGAAAAGGAAATACAAGAAGAGAGAAGGAGGAACCCATACAGCTGTATATTAGAAACAGTCGTATATTAGAACAAAATTCACATTATAATCAAAGCTAGTACCTTATATAATCTTGAATCATGTTTTAAGTATTGTTGTTATTTTTATGGGTAATGTTGTGATGTTCTCTCAAATATCGAGAAGCTTAACCATGTATCTATTCCTGTATGGTTGGTTTTAGCATAGTAAGCCAATTAGCATGTATGGAAATCTGAATTAGAAATTAATTTAGGCCTATAGAGTTTTCCTAAATTTTAAAGACTTTAAACATTAACTGTGCAAAGATTCAGTTTTAACTATGGCACACCCCTAACAGCTCTTTTATCCCATATCCTAATGAAGTGTTTCGTTAATTCTTAGGGCTGCTGGACAAACACTATTGACCTACATGTCAAAACGTCACTCACTCACAGAAGATGATGTAGCTCACATCATCAGACAAATGTGTGAGATTCTTGCCGACATGCACAAAAATAATCTTATCCATCTTGATATCAGGGTAAGTTCACTAAAAAGATCTAAATGGCTATCTCTGAAGAACCTCTACATTCAAGGACATACAGACTGTTTTTCTTTGACTGAGCACCTCGTAATGAGCTTGACACGTCTCACCTCTCAGCTCGTGGCCTGGCGCAATCTGTTCTCGTCCTCTCTCTTTACGGGCCTGGTCACATGCATAGTAGTTGTAGTTAACGATTCACAAAATAAATCTGCACAGGTTGGAGATAACGTGTTGCAATTCTTCCACAGCCTACCAACATCCGCATGGCTTCGATTGGCTCAAAAGAAATCAAGCTGGTTGACTTTAACAGTGCACGTATGATTGCTAACAAATTTGCTGGTGAAGTAGTGGATGTCATTGGTGACACAGAGTTTTGTGGTATGTTTATAACCAGGCTTCTTTTCAAGTAGTATTTTCACGTAATCGTTTGTTGTTTGTTTGTTTATGACAAGCCTGACCATTCAACATTATAAGCCGTGTTCCAGTCTGCTATTTTGTTGCTGTTGTTATTTTTTGGATTTTAGGACTCACAAACTTTTTTTAACGTTACTAGCAATTACAGCAAATATGTAAACATTTGCCCAGAACACAGTTGAAAGATACCTCAATTTAAGCTCAAACGCAGGAACAAGTGCGTCGCTATAGAGGGGACGTGTGGTTCCTCCTTGAAAAATTCCTTTGCAAAAACAAGGAGTTTTTTGTCATCTATGGGTGCTTAGTCGGCAAATTTCCAAAGTTGCTGGCAGGAAACCGATGGCTCACCCCCTTTGTCGGCAAATGGAACTTGGAAACTTGGGCACAATAGCTAGCGATGGGCCTGCGCAGGAATAAAAGTGTTTTGGTACCAGTCTCATCCAATCGTGCAGAATCTTCAGCCAAGTTTTGACTATGAACACTTAAACTGGCTTTCCCAAAATAGTACGTCATTCCTACACAGAATGCCCGCAGACTCTATGCTGGACAAATATCGTCCGGTGCTGGACGTATCCAGCTTAAAAATCAGTGTATGCGTTCTGATATTTTGTGCGTAATCCATATGCACTGTAATATTAGAATTTTAACTGCAAGCTAGTCTTTTCATTCAATGGAAATTGTTAGAACGTGGTCAGGTTTACTTAACGATTTGCCTGTATTTTGATTTTCCCAGGCTGATAATTTTTCTATTCTCTTGTATTAAGGAGGTAGGTTCTTAGATTGATTATATTTCGTTTTTATTTCAGCCCCAGAGCTGTTGAATTTTGATCCAGTCCTTCCAGGATCAGACATGTGGAGTGTTGCCGTAATTACCTACATCTTGTAAGTTTTATTGCCATTTAACAACAACCAAGGCAGTACTTATTGCCCCAAATACCTCAGGGACGGTTTTGAGCGAAAAGTGGTACAAATTTGATACTGATGAATTTGATTACAGTAGACATAGCCGAGGCCAGCCTCTTTGATCAGAAGTGGGCCAAATCGCGTAATATCGAAGTTCCAACATATAATAGCTGAAAAGAGACAAATATTCGATCTTTGATAGTAATGAAAGTTGTGTTACGAGAAAGACTGTATCACGTCATTCTTATCAATTTTGTATCTTTGCACTATAGAAGTATTATCACCAATATATGTACTATAGGAGCCTATGGTATGTACTTTCAATGCACAATCATAATCTGTTACAGGCTCAGTGGCATCTCTCCATTCTATGATGAAGATGAAGACAAGGTTGTTTCCGCTGTCCAGAAAGTCCAATGGTCTTTCGATGAGATGTCCTTTGAAAGAGTGACAACAGAAGCCAAGGATTTCATCAAGAAGTGCCTCCTTCGAGTACCAGAGTAAGCGAACATTATCCACCCGTTTTCTGTGAACTTAGTAAAGGGTTTGCTGGGTTAACATTTTAGTCGATGTTGAGTGAAATAAACATGAATGTACTTATGATAGATTCATGTCGAACCTCTTTCTGCTCAAAGACATTGTTCCAGAAAGACAAAGAAGTTTTACATAACAAGCTTTCTCATAACAAGCCTTATTCGTTTTAGCTAGATATGCGTTGAATTATTTTATTTTGTTTCAGAATGCGTATGACAGCAGCTGAGGCTTTGAAGCACCCTTGGTTGTCTGTAAGTAAAGGTTTCCTGCATTTATTTATTAAATTAAACGAAGAAGAAAGTTAAATATGAATGTTTCTATAAGTTTTTAAGTGCCTTTATATGTCTGTACTTAATTTAACAAAATACCTTTCAAGAAATGATCTTCAAAACACTGTGTTTTTAGTTTAATATTTCTTGAATTTGCAGCTTAAAGTGTGATTTAATGATATCCGATCCAACCTTGGCATTATTTTTCATTACAATTTTAGAACACCTTTGCTAGAGCTCGCAAGAATTCCCAGATCAACCCAACAGAGCTCAAAAGCACAGACAAGCGTCTCTATTCTGAGGTAAACAATTTTAAAAACCACCTAACATTGAACCATCTAAACCATCTAAGATGACAAAGTGCATTTAGGTTTTAAGTGATTTCGAAAAATATGTGTAGCTGGCTTTAGGTAATAATATAAACTAAAACGAAAGAATAGCATCTGGAATCTTATTTTATGCGAACATGTGTCCTGGCTACCCAATTAATAAATAATTGATCGGGTTTCATTTCATTTCAATTCAATTCAATTAACCTAACGACAGCAAAAATGAGATATGGTAATTTAATGTTTTCAGCGTTGAGGGATTTATTAAAAATTCAGAAATTGGCATTGCTTATTCAAAAACAGAGTAGATTTGCGTGTAACATCAAATAATGTTTCTCACAAGAGTTTTTCTGAGCTTGATAAAGTGCTGAGAGATTTAAGTATGATATATGATACCACTTTAAAAGAGTCTGTTGGCACAAAGAATTGATTTCTGTTATTGAAAGATTGGTAGATTGGCAGAGGATTATATGATCATTTTTCTACAAGTTTGTTATTGTAAGAGATATCTTTTCTTAAGTGCATAGAATCATTATGGCTTGTAGTTATGTTTACTAGTGATTTAGCGATTTTCCTCAGTTGCTTTCAGATGTAAATTGTAAAGTTAAAACTACCTACCATTTGCTTGTTTTAATTTTTGTAGAAAATGTGGCTGTCTTTTTCTTTAAATCTGCAAGGCCTCTTCAAACAATAAGGTTGTTTCTAGTAAGGTCCTTCTTTAAATGCTTAGGGAGAATGTGGATGACCCTTTGTAAGGAATGATCCAAAAATGACTGCAACATACTACGCAGTTCATATTTTATTTTGAGAGATAGTTCCCGTGAATAAAAAAAGGTATTTTAAAATGCTTTAGGCGAGATTAAAAAAGACAAGAATATATCTTTATTTGGTGCTCAATTTTGTTTTCTTTCGATGTTCTCTTTCGACTTTTTAATTTTGGATTTTCTCTTTTGGGTTCATAGGAAGAAGAGGAATACATCTGGGCGTCATTGGTCTTCCGTACCTTTGATGAAAGCGAGTATGAATCTCCAGAATCTGACGAAGAAGACGAAGAGGAAGAGTAAAGATAAAATGAGGATGACAATTCTAAAGGTAATTCGCTAGATTCTGAGACTTAGACTTATTTACAAACCATTACAAACGTAATTAAAATCTTCTTAGCTTGAGTGTGTTGCGCTTTCCACTCAGATTTGATCAATATCCTATTCAAACCAGCCCTTTGTACCCACCTCTTTTACCTGTTTTAACCTGCTGTTTCATGTATAACTTTTACATGTTGCAACAGAAGCACTTCAAATTTTACTATTTGCTAATTTTATGTTGCTATACTGGCAGCTGTCCTATATTTTGCCAAAAACTCAAGCTTTTCAAGTAAAAGCATGCATTACTAGTGATTTCCATGTTCGGTTTTTCAAATGACATTTTGTTGTGTAAGCACCCCAAACGACTACTTTCATTTTGGTTTATCCAGCTACTTATCCAGCTACCAGCTACTGATTATTCACTAGACTTCTGGCTTCCTGGAATTTTGCTCCCCTAAACGATTACAAAATTTCTAAAGGCATACATATCTTTCCAAATCATTTTTTGTAGCAACAATGTTTAATCTTTTACCTTTTGGACCGGATTTTATGTTCAAAACTGACAGTTCCTTTTTTCTGGCTTCCAGAAATCAAGAATGCTTGTGTACCATAAAGGCCTTAACAGACAAAGAAAAGCCAGGAAGCATTGCTTTCTAACTAATCTTTCTCGATATTCTCTAGAAATCTTAAACGTATGAACTCAACCTGTTAATAGTATTACGATTTAGCATTAATCAACTCAATATCGTTTTGCCCCACTCAGTAACACTATTTTTTAGAAATTGCTTTTTGTAAGAATGTTGTTAACACAAATTTTTTAAATTTCCTGTTCAGTTTATAAGAAATGGAATTACTTTTCTGCTATGTAATTCCTTCATGAATTTTTTAAAATTGCATATGACATGTCGTGGATTGTTTGCTATTTGCTTGTCCTTGATTTTTTATGGTTTTTCTCGATTTCCCAAACGGGAGTCCTTGGCAAGGTTAATTTACGGTCCGTGCTTTTCTCTTTGTCTGATACATCTTTATCAACTTTATCTTGATCGCTTTATCGCTAAAGCTTTATCTGCCAAAAGTAGAGTTGCATGTGGTGTACTTTCCAGCTTTTTTATTCGCATAAAATTTCCCATCCATGGGAGAAGCCAGATGGTGTTGAAAAATTAATGAAAAGAAAATAATGCGATTGGAGAAAATCTCCTTGAAAAATCTAGTTTTATTCTTATCACACCATTTGTAATTAAAAACGATTAAAAACAAAATTAAAGAATATTTGTGTATATTTCGAGATAAAGAGTATTCTCTAGCCCAGCTAAATTTTTCTTCACCAAAAGTTGATGCATGCGATATTTTAAAGTGAGTTGTGTCCAGCATTTACTTATTTCCAAAAAAAAGTTCCATGCAATAAAACTCTAATAGTTCAAATACCGGAAAATTAAGATTTTCGCAGTAACAAAGTGCTCGATGCAAATTATACTACAGCAGCCTCGTGCACAGGTCTACCCGCTAGGTACATATAAACGAGTTTGTTTTTCTACATGCATTCAAAGTTAATCAGCTTTGCATGCCTGTCCCACAATTTGGTATGCAAGTTCCATAACTCATTCTTTCCCCCAAGATCGTAAACTTCGGAACGCTCAAAGAAGTAAATTAAACCTAAAATTAACAAGTTTGATCTCTCCTCCCTCTCTTCCAAATCCCCCCTCCTTTCCCTTGTTAGGGCTTCGTTATAAGCTCCCGTGCCTTCCTAACATCACCAACTGAGAAAAAAATCTGAAGTTAACTTTCCTACTAGCCCTCATTAGAAAATCGCTCTCATTTCTTATTCTGGCTTGGATTTCTGGGTTGCCCCTCTACCTTAAAATGCTCTCTTCATATTGTGCTAGTTATTCCTACCTTTCCTCTTGAAACAGGATTATGTTGAACATAAGCCAGAGCTGAGGTTAATAGGACTAAGTCATTCCGCGTGTGAAATGGTTGGCATTCATCCTTTTCTCTCGATGAATCTAGTCGCATGAAAATATTTATGTTCATCTACTGACACCTTATTTGATAATTTGCTTTGTATCTGCCAACTGAAGTCAGACGATGCCTTCGTATCTGGATGCGGAACCACATAATTACATCTCAGGGAACTGCTGAAGAAGTCGATTCAATCCTATGAACTATTCAAACTAAATCTGCATCTATTAGTTCGAACAGAATTCAGAGCATCATAGCACTAAACATTATCTACAAACAGCTAAATCATATTTACACCTGTTTAATTCAACCCCACGTAACCAAGTCTGTAGCAAGTTTCATCACATGTATGAACTCGAGGTTTCCTTACTTTCTAAACAATTTCTAAAAATGTACTTATATTGTTAAGCCATATTGAAAGATAGGCGAAGCTGCACACACCTAGTAATGGCCTTCATTTTCCATCACGTTCTACTTGCTGTCGCTCGGATAAGCGCAAATAACGACATTCGTACAGATCGTCTACTTTCACTGTGACGGTTCTTTTAGGTCTATCCCAATTCCTCTGCGGAAACAGCGGTTTTTGACGGTAAAGCGGTGGAAGTAGGGGCGGTGGGCGCAAGCCAACTCTCGAATCGTTGCTCTCGTTATCGCTTTCGCTCTGATCTGCTATCTCTTCTTTCTTTTGTTTAGAAAACTGGGCATATCGCATTTCCTTTTTCTGCTTAGCTCTCCTTTGCGTATGCGGAGGTCCGTTCGGTACGGTCTGTTTTCTTCCGCGTCCTTTGATAAGGTTATCTTCCTGTTCCAGCTTGCGCACCCGTGCGGCAGACATCATACTTTTGTCTGCCAGAAGCTTCTTTTCCATGCTTATTTTTGATTTAACAAACCTCACTTCTTTGTGTATCAGTTTTTCCGTCCTTTTTAAAGTTCTCTGCTCGTTCATATTGTCTTGTTTTACTTTCCGATAAAGCCTCTCATGAAGAACAGGTCCATCATACACTCCATTTATCTCTTTATCTGTTGCACATTCACCTTTGAAAAAATTACCCGACATGTTATACTGACTGTGCTTTATAAACGTTCTATAAAGGCCCTACCACTGCTTTGTAACTTTTTCTTCACCGAGATCTCGTCATATTCTGTTCTATTTTGTTTCATGTTTGGTTACCCACCTCTACATTTCGCTGATAATATTTGTTGATAATATATCTGCGTCTATCCTTGTCTTCTTCTTTGCTAATTGGAGACTCAAGTAAGAAGATCTGCTTCTTTTAAGTGAATTACCATTTGAAAACCATCGAAATGATTACAGCGTTAGAGAACTGTCATAAAAAACGGTTTATTTCTGCTGCGCATTCGTATAAATTTACCAGAGGAGGTCAGTTACATAATAGCTTCCCTTGCTAGAAATTTTCAATAGCAAAGAAAAGACCAGATTAATTTGATTCACAAGTTGGAAAAATCGATTAAGCATCAGCAGTATCCTGTTGATTCTAAGTAGAACCTGTTCTTTTAGTGCTCAAATATGTACCATTGCCGTATGGGAAATACCTAAAAGCATTTCTCCGCATAAACTTCTTTTTACATCTTCTGCAATAGACTCTCCAAACTCATGACATCACAGAAGCAATTCTGCAGTTGTAATTAGACAGTGTGCTTTATATTGACCATCTTGTAGCAGCTCTGCTTGACGATATTTAGGAAGGCTTGTATGCAGTTGAAGAATACGCACTTTAATCTAGGCCAAGCTCGCGAAAACAATTTGAAATTTCTGAACACGAAATCCAGCTTATTAATGATTAATTATCTTCTTTTGCCCTGTTATAAACAGTGACTCGCACGTGAATTCTCTGATCACTTGCTGAAGCTGAAGAATTCTGCTCAATGTGATAACAGATGTCATATACTCTCCTTTCTAACAGTATTTATTGCGAAAAGTTGACAGATCTTGTCGCTAGAAAACTCACGCGCTTGTATTATTCGACTAGCCCTAATCTCGGTAACGAATTCTTAAATAATAGATGAAAATCTTTGCAAAGGTATTACAAGAAAAATCTCAAGCCAGAAGAAAATTCGACCTTCTTAGGAATTTATTTACCACGGGAAACCACCAGATGCGCCGCTCTGCAACCCAAGTAACGCAAAACTGAATATTCATGAGTTATTGATAATGAGATTTTAATCGTATTATTCGTTTGAAAGCAAACTATAGTAAATTATCTCTTCTTTATCCACAAAGTTGTTTGTATACAAACGCAACTTTGCCGGATTAGTTCTTGCGAAAAAATTTGAGCAGATTACAATTAGAGACTTATTTTGCATGTCATCGGAAATTGTGTTTTGCTACATTTGCTTTGAATCTGTGATTCCTTTGTTATTCGGCTAAAAAATAAGCAAAATTAAGATAGCTTTTATGTAGGAGTACCATCCAACTCAGCAAGAGCTTGCAGATGTGCTTTGTTTGCACCAGTCGGGTCCCAAAAACAGTTTGCAAAGTGCCTCTACCATTGAAAGCTGACTTCAATTCAAACTCATTTTTCTCTTTTATTGAGGAATTGCTTCTGCCGTCACCTCAGATACTTCTGTGCCAATCAGAAGACTTATAGATATAATCTAAACTCCTTGTAACAAGTATAAAACCACCTCATTCCGAATAAAATTAGAGGATCAGCTTTTGTTGTCCTTTCAAAAAATGTGCCTATATGATTTTCCTGATTTTTGTACTGATACTGAAATGTAACAGGCAGGCAAGTAAGAGAGATTCTCATTGCACTTACGATCAGGTATTAATTTATAGAATTTTCATCACTGCACAAAACAGCGTAAAATGCAGATTTTCGGAATCAAATAGGGTGTGGCTAAATTTTGACTGGACCTCTTTTGGACGGACAAAAAACGTTTTACATTATTTTCAGGGACATTTTCAGTGTAATTTGGCCTAACTACAGCTGCTACTGATTTTGTATAAATCATACCAGAACATATCAAACCTGGCGAAAGAAAACAGAGTAGCAAACCTGATAACAGGGAATTTTTTCGTCATTTCCATCCTATGGAGTCAATATAGTATTTCTTTGTGAATGGGGGAAATGGAGTGGAATGCAATTACTGTGTTTGTAAGTTATTGATTGATCCTTAAAAGGCAAATCAACTGTTTCTAGCTGTTTCTTTTCATAAAATTTTGTTTTTAGAGACTCGATCTCTAATCATGTTACATATTTCAATGTTCTAAGAACTGTCCAAAACACAGCCTTAAGATAGAAATGGTATTCACTCCAATTATTGTGGTGTATTGTGTTTCATACAAAAGAAGAGAAGCAGGCCGCCATTTGATGGTGGCAGTGGCATCGGGTCTTTTTGGCCATGCAATACAAAAAAGGTCAGGTTGTCAGAAGCCCTAGGATTATCTGAAAGAAGAAGCTTCCCTGCGAGTGGAGCAAGCAGAAAATTTTGTGATCACGCCCTTTAGATTAGCTTAAAATATATTTCAGAATATTTCTAGCAGTTATTTTCTTAAAATCATTTAAACAATTTTGTTTTTTTCAAGGCATGCTTTTATTACATTTGATTAATTCCAGTCTTAAAATTTACATAATTACTTTATAAGACCCCTCAGACCTCGGCTTTTTTCTTGGAATCTTAGCAATACCAGGATTTATTGCACTATTCTTTTTATCTATATTTTTTCCAGTATTCTTTCTTTTTTCTTAAAAACACTTTTTGTATTATGAAGTGCGCTTGTGATTAACAGGATATTATTTTTAGTGCTAAAGCTGGTTTTAGTTGACTTTCACACGTAGGTTGATTCTATTATCTCATACAATACTTCGGTTCTTCGTAATTGAAGCATTGGAACTTCCAATCGCAGAGCTATTATATAATTTTATAGATAAATGTGTTTTAAGATTCATAATAATATTCAAGTTTTTCTTTAGCACGTTAGTTACGGATGGCTACGATAATGTGTAATATTCCCAGTTTCCTTCATTAGGGCGGACTCCCATTGCTCAAGTCTGCCCAAAGCGTCCACAATTCTAAATCTCTCATTTACTTGCACATAAGTTTTTGCTCATAAGAGTGGCAACAGCATTTGTTGCAAAAATTTGGTTAAATTCTCTACTGATATAGCTAGCTCTTTGCTACCACTTGAACATTAGAGCAACACATAACTCAATCAAACAGAATAATATTTTGAAAACATGTTTTGAATCTATTCATTTTAGATTACGAATTTTGAAAATTTTATTCCAGCTCCAGGACTTTAGTGCTTGCCGAAAGTCTTGGTACACTTAGCTTGAATTTTGCTTAAGTTCAGTAGCATCCCTCTCTCACCCTTGAAACAATGTTGAATAAAAACAGTTTCAAAGCTTGAAACTCGTTCAATGTAACTCTATCAGCAAGGGTAAGTAATAGGCTTTTCGAACAACATTGTTTTTTTGGGAGGGGGGGGGGAGATGTCTTGCGGCCGGAAACTTTTATTTCGTCAAAATCTTACATTGACCGCAGGGTATTCCAAGGACTTTTGTCAAGGATTGTTGGTTTCAAAGCTGTCGTTGGAAAAAGGCCAGCATAACAAGTTGAATTTCCTTCAATAGCTTCTCTTTTTGAATAATAAACAAAATTATGTTTTTTGAACCAAATCACGCATTGTGTGTATGGCTCTATGATGCACTCACTGTATAGTACAGGAATGTTAACAAACCAAGGAATAGTACTATGCATTATGGCCAAAATAAATTAAAAAAAAAAATAAGCATCTGAATGGCAGTCGAAACTATCGATATAATTGCCAAACGATTTTGTTGACGAAAAATTTTAGCAGACTTAGTTTCTTCGCCAGCTTGTCAATCTACGAAGGAATTGCTGCGAAGGAATTTCTGCGAAGGAGACAAATACCTCGGTTTCAAACAATGGCGCGTTCTTCTTCTATTTGTTTTCTTCTTGGAAGCTTTAGTTGGAGCAGTTTCAGAAAGAATATAGATCAAACATTTTTCAAAACAGGTACCTCGGGAATACACAACCGTACGACTTCAGAGCTTGTACAGTGCTACTAAGAAGGCTATGGATTTACCAGGTATGAGTACAAAGCATGGTAGTTTTCTTCAAGTTTTTCTAACGTCCAAGAGCAAAAAATAATATGCACATTCTAACCCAGTCTGCAGAGTATGGCACTTTTCGACGAGATCTCCGGTGTGCACGAGCAAAAAGCCTGGTGTGACGGTGTGCACCACCAAAAATGTCTGGTGTGCTGGTGTGCACCGACTATTTTTCCCTGTTGTGGTTAAAATTTGTGAATTTGCATTTCACCGTAAAAATGCGTGTGAAGTATACTTTTGAAGATAGCGCAAGTTTTTATTTGTATATTTGTCAAGTAAGATTCGTGATATCTCAAATTGTTCATACACAACTGTGCTTGTTTTTATCAGCTGACATTTTCTATGGAACCACACCACGCCACACCCATCTTAGTTGCCACACCCAAAAATACCGGTGTGCAACAGGTTTTGCACAAAAATATCTCCGGTGTGCACATGCCATACTCTGCAGACTGGATTCTAACGAGAGCAATAAAGCGAAAATGGAGCTATTTCCCAACTATATATGTTGTCCTTTAAGATCCAGTCTTGAAAACCCAAATTCAGGGTAAGGGCAATACCACTGAATTTTTCACTGAATTTGATAATTGCCTTCTTCGGGAAGAAATAATTTGCATGAAACGTGACTGGTAAAGGAGGTTTTGCATTTGGGAGGCATAAATGAAATTTCTGTGCATGCACAAGATCTTGCCAAAATCTGCCATAAAGCCCTGTATGGCATCATAATGTCTTGCTTTACAGTGAGCTATTAGGGATGAATTAAGAAGATGCCAGGGAAATATCGTGATTAAAGGTTTTGTTTTATTAGCATTACCAGTCATTGACCTTTTTATCAATTAAAGTGATTTTCACAATTTTCATTACCAAATTTCAATATTCCTAGACAGACTTTGATAGGTATTTTCAATGAAAATCTGTTAAACCTTCAATATAAAACTTTTGTGTTCTGCCTACTGTTCTTGTAAAAATTTAAACTCTTCACAATTCAAGGAATGTAATCTGTAAATTCATTTTTCATTGACATTCCAATTAAAGTACAAATTTCATAATGAAATTATTTTAAATTTCAGCTCAAATTTTCTTTTTAATTCCAAAAGTTCATCAACTGTTAAAAATCAATCTGAAAAGTTATCATAGGAATAGACAAGAGAAACAGTTTTTTGTTATAAATTTCCTCAGATCTCTAGTTTATCTTGAAAAGAAAATTTTAGAGCTTTGATAGTTTGTATCATGCTTTGCTATATTGTTAACTTTTTCACATTTTTGCTTGGAATTACTTAGCTAAAAATTAATTTATATTTGTCTATCATGAAATCTGAAAATCTATCTGAAAAGATATTTAATAAATTCCAGCATATCCAACTGCTTTAGATTTCTAGACGCGTCTCTTAGTGCTATTTTGATTCACACATCATCTATGAAGATTTGCTTAATATATCTTTTAAAAGGTATATGTATAAATATTTATCTTATAAAATATTATATGTTCAATTTTCTTTTCAGTTCCGTTCTGTCAGGCTGTCATATTTACACTGCTATCCATCCATCTTGGGTGTCACCTCTTACTAAAATGCGTGGCTTCATTTTAACGGATTTGCGTGAAGACATGTCAGTTATAAAGCACAAACGTGCAATCGATTGTCGTTACGGCTGATACCGATGTTTCTAATCTGAGTCACAAGTGTTTGTGCATCTTACTTGTTGGTGCTTACACAGAAAGAAGCACAAGTCTCTAACCATGTTATGTTTGAGCGAACACCGAGGGTTCGAGCATTCTTCAAATGTCATTGGAGGAGCACAGGTCCTTTTACAAACAACTCTTTTACTTTTTCCATCTCCCTCCTCGTCATCATCGTCACCATCTTGGTTATTTTCATCATTCCCGCTACCTTCAGATGTGTCATCATCATCGTCATCATCTTCTTCACTGTCCTCACCTCCTTTGTCAATGCCATTTGTAATTTTGCTTTTGGTATCTGCTCTGACGCTCCTTACTGCGCGAATGTTCGGTTTCTGTGCTTCATTTGTACTTGCAACCGCATTTGCCACTTGGAAAATTTCAAACAGGAATACCAACAATATCGCCAATAAAAGTTTCGAACTCATCTGTAATGAAAAACGAATTAACGTCTTTACGAACCACTGTTTTTACGTTGATGTTGTTTTACTTACTCGTGCAAAAAATATAAGATTTTTGTCCTATTTTTCACTGACTTGGCTAATTAAGAAACAGGTCAGTTTAAGGTGAAAATGCGATGAAACAAAACGGTTGACCTACAGTGAATCGTTCTCATGTACGATAAGATATGCAAAAATCCTCAAATATGTAAGATACTGTCGTAATGATAAATGTTTTAAAATCTCTTCAAACATTTTACTCTAAACATTGGTTTCAAAGTAGCCTAGTTCCAAGTACAATTTTATTAGTTTGTTGGTTGTTACTGTTGAAAGCTGTTTTGTTGTATATTCTAAAGTTGGTTCGCGATAAATAGGCTCGTTTCCTTGAATGAACATAGGATGTAGACATGGGTCACTGATTGCAATGCTTGCCTTGTCCAGACGCCAAGTTTGTAAATTTTATGTGTGCAAATGATCGTAAATCATAGCCTTTTCTAAGAGATATCAGCTAGATGTCAAAAAGGGGGAAAGGGGGCAATAGTCAATTGTCTTAATACATAGACATTGTCTTAAAGAAAGGAATGCCACTGAGGCTTTATAAGATATCACCTAAGTTAGTATCGAAAAGAAAGCCCAGAAGGAAGTCCTTACTTAATATTTATTTCCTTTATGTATCGCTATCTAGCTTAAAAAACTCTGTGAATCGGACCAAAGAGAGTCTTGGACAAGTGGTTCGCAGATCCTCTTTGCCGAGTACTTCCAATGAAAATGCCAATTAAATTTTTAGCAATACACAGATGTTTTCGAGCGAGAAGCTTTTCATTTTTAAGTGGTTCCGGTTATTCTGTATTGACATTGACGAAGCTTCAGGTTGCTGGTTTTGCAAAGTTTGCTGGTAAAACATATTGAATAATCTACCATTTTATTATTTGTTCTTCCAGCTCCGAAGGTTTTTCGTTTATAACTTCACTTTGTAGTATTCTAAATCCTTCTATATCCGATAAACCTATCAAGCCTCCATCTTGAAGATTCATTCCTTATTGATGCGACCTGACCTCTGCGCCTACGATACGCTTCCATACGCAAGGTGCTTGTTCACTGGCGCGATTAACCTTAGGGTGATCTTGCTATTTCTCCACCCGTCACAGCCCTTATAAGAAAACAAGTATATTATCTAAGCAACAAAAACTAGTAGAAAAGTTTATCATTACCTTGTGCTACAGTAGACACATAAACCCTCTCGTCGATAGTCGATTTTCGTTTTGTTTGGCAATCCTGTTAGCTACAGACATTGCTCATAAAATATTCATACTGCTACTTAGATCACATATCATTTCAAGGACATCTAATGTAGATTACCGGCGTCTCTGCATAACTTGAATTGCCAATTGACTAAATATATTTTCCAGATGTTTGCTTGTTTTATTATAAGATTCTTGCAGAAAGCACAATTTTTAAGAAAGCTCTTCTCGTGCTTTAAGATCAATAAAGACGGACATATTCCTCCCGGTCTACATCAAGCTCACCTACTGTAAACTTTTCTTTAGCTTGTATCATGAGTGCTACACCTTTCGAACCGTGACATGAAAGATCCCCTTAAAATTCTGAAGTCCCTTAAAATTCTTTGGCTCCTGTCTGATATCAAACGTAAATCACATATACCCGAATCATCTACACTCGCAAAATACCTTTATCTTTTACTCAAAGCTCTGGAATTGGGCCCAAAAACAGAAGTCTATATGTTAATGACTATCCTTTAACTAAGATCAGAAGAAATATGCGTCACTTCAGGAGCCACAGCTAGCATAGATCTTATACTGTTTAACAGCATGCAATAACTACAAATACTACAGAGACCAAAATGCTCGTTACATTGAAAGTTCGTTTATGTGTAATAAAACTTTGAATTTGAAACGAAGGTTGCAAAAAACAGTGCAAAAAAGTACGGCTTTTTGCAACCCTTACAGGAATTACGCATATATTTTGAATATGTTTAGTTCCTCACAAGAAACTAGTGGCAATATAGAGTTTGAGAGGCTCTTAGAATCTTCTTAAGACTGAATTTTAACAAAGATTGTCTTTTACATGCAACGGAACATAAAACGTTTTTCATAAACCTAATTTTTATTGTTACTTTTTAATTCCACAAAACCAATTTTCGGGTAAGGGACATTTTGAGTCTGTGCGCAGGCTTCCTAAATTCGCATGACTGGTATTTCGTTGGTGGTGGTTGTGACGTCATCTTCAATCGTCCATTTATACAGTCTTCTTTGCTTTTGTCGCTTCGTCGATCACTCTATATTTTAGTAGGTTCTGTTTGAAACTTCGTGCAAGGAAGCAGGGAAACCCGTTCTGTTGCTCTTTATCAACTGCTGGGCGATGTATTATTATTAAGGAGGTATGCGGCCTTTCTTCCCCCAAAGCAAGAACAAATTTATTTTCAGTTATCTTAAACTATTCTGTGAAAAGGTTTTCGGTATCTCTGTTCTTCTTTTTAACGCAATTGCGGTATGACAGATTTTTTGATTGCTTTAAACATCTAGGCCTATCTAGTTTTCTCATCACAAGCACATGCAGTTTTTCTTCTATGAAGTTTCGGCTGCTAAACATGCAAAACATACTGTACGGAACTTTTATCTTGGACATCGTTCTTCGTTTTTGGCACAAAACTTCATACATGACAGTTTTATATATAGCAGTCTGAATTCAACAGCGTTGTTTAGCTGATACTGTCTGGTTTTTCATATCTAGAAATCTCTGTAAAAATTAACATCTAGTTTTTTGTTGAAATTGCGTTGACTTTAAATTATCCATAACTCTAGAAACTGGAACGGTATTTGCGCGAGTATTTTCGAGCAAGCATGAGCTTCCTTGCCAAGGCCTTTTTATTCTGCTGTGTTTTGAGCTAATCCTTCCAGACTTATCAGCAGTAAATATTTGTCATTGTAGCCAGCCAAACTGAAACTGTGCTGCTTCGTATCCACATTTATTTGCTAAAAACATCTTCTCAGGATAGAGTTTCTTGCAAATACTTGTACTTTCTATCAACTTGAGAAACGCTGTTTGCTTGCTTTAAGTTTACAGCTTTCAGCATATCGACTGACGAACTACGTCAGCAAAATAATAAACCCTTGGCTTATACACTATAGACAGAAGAACTTCAAGAAAGTGCTTTGGTCTTGCACTTCAAGCCAGCGAAATCTGTAACATTATATTTTATCGAACCATAGATTATTAAGAAAGTATATTATACGACCTTGCTTGATTAGAATCTGCAGTTCAAGAGTTCAATCCTTCGAGAAACAATAAAATGTTCATCTCTATGGCTTTCTGGAAGTTGATAAACTTAAAAACTTCCCTTTTAAAAATGATAGCCTTTTGTTTTATATTATCAATCTCAGTGGCGAAGCGTGACCTTTCTTGCTGGGAGGGGGATTTGTGTGAGATGCAAAACCATATTTTACCGACAAAAATTCTTTTGTTGCATTTGGCATAAAATTATCTTGTTAAGAATGTAAATCTACCGACGAGTTCTCTGAAAGTTGGGGGGGGGGTGTGAAACCCCCTTAACACCCCCTTAACACCCCCCGCACGCTACGCCCCTGATCAATCTGTACCAAAAAGTATTACATAATTTCCAACGTATTTAGAATGGGGAAATTTATGTTTACAGGTCCTTGAATTCGTTAAATTTAAAGTTTGCTAAGGCGATGTTTTATGAATGGAGAAATTAAGGAACCGGAGACTTCTTTCATCATACTCTGAAACTCATTTTTAAAGGGGATTTGTTAAACCGGAATTCCAGTGTTTGTCTTTCTAAATTTTTGTTTTCTGGGTAGAATCATTTAAATTTACTAACTGTTCAATCGTAATTTGTTTCTATACCTAAACAGCAAAACTAATTAAAACGTACCTTAGTCGAATAACGATGTAAACATTGATAAACCTGTAGAAATAGCTCACTAGAGTTTAGAAACCGAGGCAGTAGTTATTGAGTAACTAATCTAAAATATGGAAAAAAAATTTTCCCAAAATGCATTTGCAGCTAATTCTATATTGATTGCTTCTATTTTTCAAAGGTTTTACTGTTTTGGTCTCCTGAACAGTTGATGGAAGAGACAATAGCTTCTGGACTAAATACGATAGTTGATCTATTATATTGTATTGTTTGCTGCCTAGCTTTTGAAGGTAGTTTTAAGAAACTGTAAAGCTATGCTTGTCGTGCAGTGTCCTGTTCCTTCCTCTCTTAATGACCACACCTTTTGTTTCCTACGAGAGCTGGCGACTCTAATCACTCTGATAGAATTTAGCCATTCTCGCACCTAATCCTACATGCTTTGCTGAGGAAACCTGTTTTTCAAATATCCGCAAGAAATGGGTGCTTAAAATACTTATATACGAATATATAGAAAGAATCCTCCAATGTTTGTAATAATCATAAAAAATCATCCAATATATTTTGAAATTACGACACATGATGCCAATAAAGATTTAAAGAAGTTTTAATACTCTTAGATTAGTGATGTACTCTGATTCTAATTCATATTTTCAAACTTTCTCCTTGTTCACTATGAGCAATCAATATATTCTTTGCTCATTTCCACTGTTAGGTTTCTATGAGTTTTAGGTTCCCAGGAATATATGCACAAATAACGGCTAAATAATCATATGGCAGTATTGTTATGGAAGGCACAACAAGCCGATAACTTTTTTAATAAATGTATGTACAGTTACATAGATCCTAATGTAACCTCATAACAGTGGTCAAACCCAGAAAGCTATCAAGGGGTTCTCTCTTTCACTTAAACCATTCGAGTTCCACTCACCTGTAGTCTTTAAAACAAGGTGCAGAGGCACGCATTAAGACATGCAAATTCTTTCTAGCTTTTCATACGATACTTATTCAATACAAGAGTTATCATCTAGCTATATTTCTGTGCTACAATTAATTAAACATGTGATATATTGTCAATCATTGTTGGTTGATGTCTTTGCTCAGACATCACATCATCAATCATACCATATAACTTAAAGGCACTGTTTTTTATACAGTTGCATGCACAAAGGTTTGCTAATGATAATCTGCTGTTCTCTGCAGTGCCATCAGTGAAACTCTTTTACAGTGGCGTAGCGTGACTTTTTCAACTGGGTATTCTCTATTAAACAAAAGGGTGGGGCAGGGCGTGGCTCGATTGGGCATGATGAGAATAGGGGGATAATAGGAAAATTGAAAGGACTAGCTATTGACATTTTATCTAATTTTCTTTTTGGTTCGGTTGGCAAGTACTGCACTGTCAGGGCATTGCTATGATGAAAACGATACTTTGCTAAAGAACCCAACGCAAATATACTCTTCGAACTCATTCATTGCATCAAAATGCCACTAACCATTTCATCAAAAGTAATTCAAATCAAAACGTATCATTAAAAGTCAGTAAACGTTTGCTGGTCGAAATATGTCCCAATAGTTGTTGTTGAATCCTCTAAAATTTACACTGATGTGAAGAGGAAGTAACTGTAAACACCTACTCTTAATACCTTAATACAAAAGGGCTTTCGAAAGTTTCAAAATTATTCACATAGGGCATTACACGAGTTATAAATGGTTTGTGGTATGCAGTCTAGACTTTTTCTTCATTGCCTAATCGTGATATTTTCAATACAAGTTAATATTTGAAAGAATCGAAGGTAATGATACGAGACTGCACAATAAAGCGAATGAATGGGCTCGAATAATGCAAACAAAATAGGCCAACAATATAACTGAATGCACCAGGCAACTATAAGGATATTATCCAGGCCTATCTGCATTTACTTTAATTCTATTACATAATACAAACAGAAGTATCCCTGATTGACAAGCAATAACAAAATTAGCATTTCAAGAGGCACAGATCTGAGTCAGTGTAGTATTATGTAGAAGTCTACCTTTCCTTTCCACTTTGCTGTTGGTAGATTAAGATTAGGGGTCAAATGAGAGAATGATTATGAAGCAGTAATACGGACATTATAATAGCTTTGAATGAAGTCATGTTTACTGTTTTCGATAAAGATCCATCGCTCCAACTGCTCCGACGTCCATGAACTGTTTATATCGATCTCAAAACGAGACTATTTCAACCAACTTTGAGGCTGTACGCTGCATATTTCTCAGCGTATAGGACCATTGTTTTAGCTGATTAACGGCAAATATTATTCATGGAAAGGAGCATTTTGATTGGTTAAAGTACCGTCTAGGGTATTCACTGCGTATTCATGACCAATCTTCATTCAACATGAAGTAGCTCAATCTTTGAAATTAGCTTCAAAGATCTCCCAGCTTCTCCATGCATCGCAGCATTATTGTTTCCATGAATTTCGTGATATTTTGTACTTGTACAGAATGTAGAATATCGAAGGTAACGAATTCGACCAGAATCAATAGCCCCAATACATTTGTTAGTTATTACAATTATTCGTCGCATTAATATTTTTTCTGAGAAATCTCAGGGTTTTCACTGAATACCTTGAATACCCGGACGCTACGCCAGTGCTCTTTTATATGTAAAACAGCCCATGTCGGTTTTGGCTAGTTTTTCTTTAAAATTAGCGCAGAATGATTTCCTTCATAGTCCTTTGCTCAAGATCTAGGGTGTGTCAATATGATTGAGTAGCTTAAAATCGCAACCCTTGCAGTCGCCTTTCTTCATGATTTCAATTAGGCACTAGGTTCTAGCAAGCTTTTTGTTTTCTACTTGAGAATTTACACAAGTGAATGTGTTAATGGTGACAGGTCAACTCGAACTGGCCGCATGTGTATGGTTTTTGCAAGCTCTTGTCTTTGCAGCTGCAGTCCTAGACGTTGCCAAAAATACCTTAAGGAATGTAGCTTAAAAAGACAATTTACTATAAAACCCTATTTACAATGCCTTCAAAGTATGATTTCCCCATTAATGTTACTGTGGAATCTTCTTTGAAATGTTTTGGATGTTTGCTTTACAATTTAACGCATTTCAATTTTGCATTTCCTGTTTACAGATACGATGCTCAAGAGTCCTTTCGTCAAAACCATAATGTCTTGGATATCATTCAAACGAGGCAGGCAGGTGACGTCAAAACTTGCTGTTCACTCGCATTGGATCATGGTCGTGATGCTACGCAGCTTTTGGCTGTTTACAGCATGTGGACCTTTCTAAGTGTATCATACATGATAGAATCCAAAACATCCGGTCATATGTCCTTTCATATCTGTGTTAATGGCAAATAGCGACAAGGTATGTGGAAATTTCACACTACGTCACAATAGGTTTCACGGGATCACCCAATGTACCACTGTTGCATAGAACCTTACACTCTTACACGAGTTTATCATCTGATATTATCAATCGTTTTAAGACTTTGCTTGTACACGTAAAGTCGCGGAGAAAGTCTTAGAGTTAAGTTTTTGAACAGGATCGAATATAAGAAAGGAAAGTTTGTTATAAATTTCGACTAGATTTTGCCTTGGTTTTTGAAAAGGTAAGTGGAGTGGATATTCCTATTTGATTTGTATGGTAAAATTTTTGTAGAATTATCTTGCCGTCAGTGGATACCTTCGAAGAGTGACAAAATCCACTTATAAGGTAAAAAACTTTATCAAAGAATAGGCATCCATAACTATAACTTTAGGCAACAATCATGAAACTGTTTACACTTAGGTCGTGACTTTGTTGCTACTTGTTCTCGTAATTGGTATGAACTTGATTGGGAATATTGTCACGGTCTCGTTTAAAAAGTTGGCTCTCGTGTTTTGGGTTTCAAACTACTAAAAGGTCGTAGGACTCGGTATAACTCTTTCTATATTGCTCGTTTTTTCAAAAGATCCATCAATTTAATGCCGCATCCATATTCCATTGGATCTGGTCGGTTCTATGCACCCTACAAAAACAGAAGATTCTTGCAAGGACCGCGAACCAGTTTGAATTTTGGGGGCTGAGCTGGGTGCTCGGGGGGTTTGGCCCAAAAAATATTTGGTACCACACCCTTAAGAACGCCGTTTTTTATTAGCATATCATTGCAGAAAGGCAGGGGAGGGGACTATAACCCCTGCTAGCCCGATGGCTGCGTGGTCCTTGGATGTTGCTAGCCTTACCAATGTTTGGGGCTGTGAATGCTTGTGCCCATTCACTAAATCAAACGTCTTTTCGGGTACTATTGTATCCTGATGCAAACGAAACGTTGGTAGCGTGATTTGTGAATAAATGAAAAATAATAGCACAAGTAACGAAAACAGAAATCTTTGATCGTTGAAAACAAGCTTAAATGAATTAGATAAATTGAGACAAGACCGAGGGACAAATCACCCCTCCAAATGGTGTGCGAAATTAATAATCACTAGTGATTTATCTGTGATTAATGTTATTTTTTAGTGGTTTTCAATTTTCCAATTTTTCCTAAAATTCACTACCAATTCAAAAATTCTCTCAAATTGATTTCTGTGCAAATGTTTGAACAGTCCAAGATAGGGTTAGATGCACGAACAAAACAATACACGACCCTAAATCAAGCCATAATTAAGATTAAACCAGTAGCGGCGCCAAAAGGGGGGCAGGGGGGGTGGGACTCAGCAGAACCGATTTTGTATTTTGTCCAAATTCGATGAGAAAATGTTGGGGGAGGGATAATATTTTGACACCGTACTTTTTGTGATGTAATCCTATGATTTTCAAACCGGCAATTTTCAAACAAATGTTAGTCTTAGGCGTTCCCTTCGGATAAAATTGGCGTTCCCTGTTGGTAAAAGGGCGTTTTCTGGTGGTTAAAAGGACGTGGCTTAAATGTTTTTGGTTTTGTCCCCCCCCCCCAGAGCTTAGTGGCTGGCGCCGCCATTGGATTAAACCACAGTAATTCATAAATCAAATGACAAACTAAAATGCCAGTTCGGCAAAGATTTGTATAACATGCTACATTGAGTTGAGGCAAGTTCATAGCAACCCCTTCATCGATGGTAACAATGTAACAATGAGCAACGATGCAGCCGTATGTAAATTTGGATACAATAGAGTACCGGAGTGTGACATCATCGAAAATCTATTTCAAGAGTTTCTTGATTTTGACCTCATGCCTAATTTAATCAATTTAAAAAAGATATAATTCAAGAGCCAGTTCCACAATACTGACGATCATATGATAAGTCTGATGCATCATATAAATTTACTCTAAAGGCAGACATTACGGTCACAACTCTCCTTCCATGGAATTTCTTAAACTATCAATGGCTGGCCTTGTTATCGATTCATAGTATAAAATATCATCATATTCTTGGTTGTCTTGTCTTTAGTTCATAGCAACCCCTTCATCGATGGCAGCAATGTAACAATTAGCAGTGATGCAGCTGCATGTAAATTCTGACACAAAAGAGTACCGGAGTGAAACACTCAATACCTTTAAAAACGGCAACTCATTGTTTATTTTCTTTGCAAATATGAGGCGAGAATTTGTTATGAATTCCAGGAAATCATCGACATTTTCGCTGAGTTTTGAAATGTTCAGAAGAAAATTCGTAACGTTTGTGATACCGGCGGGAAATTTTTTCTCCTATGGAATTGGAAAAGTGCTCGAAACACCAGGCAGTGGAGATAGGAAATGACTTTCTAGATAAATCGTTACCAAAATGACGGGAAATAGAGAGACGTCTTAGATAGTGATTTGAGAGAAAGCAGGTAGTCCAGAACCAAGTACATGCTTTCTTATAAGGAACCTAACTCGAGGCTAATTCTTAAAGTTCCTTATTTTTTTGAAGGTCTTTCGATCGAACTGTACTGCTAAAATTCCCTTATTAGTTGTTTAAATTAACTTTACATTTGGTGTCATTAAGATTGCATATAATACCGTGAATTTCTGTATAAGTTTCGCTAGACTCTAAACTGTAGCTAGATAACAAGGTGAAAAACAGAAAGAAGAATAGAAAGGAGTTTGATGTATGAAAAAGTGGAAATTCAATCAAGAAAGAAAATGAAACACTCGAGATTACACAATGAAACATTCAACAGCTACCTTCGTAACACACAACTTATGTGATTCTTAACTCCAATTGAATGGAACCAGCTTCCCATATCTTGAATGTTTCCAATGATAAAGATACTAAATGTTTGCAATTTGTTAAAAGTACTGAGCAGTAGAGGCTTTTCATTTTGACTTTATGTGTGATTATTTCCAAGGGAGCAGTCCCATTTCAGAGCATACTAGCGGTGCGGCGTCCGAATAGATAACTTGTTCAGAGTTGCTTATACTATCCACCGAACACCAATGAATAAGCACTTGCTTCATTGAAAGGGCTCGATTTTGGTGTAACTTGTGAATTTTCTATTCTGGGAGTGACTAAACTTTCACAATCTATGAGTTGATTTCCTTTAATATTACAAATGATAGCAAACAGTGCTATATTCTTCGTTGCGGAGCAAAAGCAATGCAACCATAGTGGATTCTTGCGATGCAGCAACTTCCGAAATATGATTTATGGTCATTCTTTGCAGATTTTGATTAAGGGAATCAATTTATTGCTTACAAAGACACTCAATTTATAATAAGAACTTCGATTTGTGCATACTATCTAATTACATTTTCATATGTTTTTAAAACAAGCATTAAATTAACTGCATGTGAAACTAGAACTGTTCTAAGATGACCCTTATTTGCAAGCTATTAAAAGTGTCTAATTCATAATTAGTTGTGCTTTGAATTGAGATTGATATCATAAGTGGACATATAACGATTTTCATCTCGAAATTCTGAGTTTCGAGTCATTTCAAAGATTTAATCTTACAGCTGATTGCTGCAGTTGCATGTCTAGGTTCCTAATGGGCAGAAATTAATCACAGCTCTTTTGTTTAAAATATAAAAGCAAAGTTCTGATGTTTACTACATGAGCTGTGCAACTTCTCAGAGGCAGATCACATGAATAGGCCTACAGGTTTTACGGGAAGCATTAAAATATTAAATTGGATTCGTATGTTTATTGGGCAAAGCTTAGCCAGAATATTGAAAAGTAAAGTGAAGCTTTTCACAGAATAAAGTAGGCTTTGCTTTGCATATCTTATTTCAAATTGCGACTTTTTGTGGTTTGAGGGATGCAAGGTTAACTGACATTTTAAATGACTGTTTGGGCAGTGGGAGGAGTGAAGTATAGAACAGTCTGATGTTTTCAAATGGCGTTTGTTGTTTGGAGTTGGTGACCTGAGAATCTATTTAAAGAACCAGTAAGATGACCTGAAATTCAAAGAATACACCTCCAATCTAAACCCGTTGCACAATATTCTTTCAAAATTATCTTCGTAACGAGATGAATGCAAAAGAAGAAAAACTGAATCAGTTGCAGCATGAAAATTCGTAGATTGGCAGAGTAAAATCGTTTCCAATTCTAGTGAAGTCTTGTATAATGGAATTTGCTTTTGAGGCATCAGCCACCATGCTCCTTTTAGGCTTCTATCAATTCCTTTATAACAACACAATCGGGGATCTGGGTCTACAGTCCCTACATCACAACAACTAGCTTTTTCGCTCTAAGGAGGTGTTCAGGCCTCATTTGCCAACAAACTGAGTGAGACAGCCTTAATTTGCTGACAAATTTGAATATTCACCGAAAAAGCACCCATACATCGCTAAAAATCCTCGATTTTGAGAAAAAACGTTGTTCAAAATTGCATTTTTCAGAAGCTCATCCTCAGCTTGTTCTTAACTGTTCTTAACTAGACAAATTTTGAAGCTCGTGTTCTTATAAAAAAAGAGTGTATTTCTAAAGTGAGTTCGCTTTCTCTGTGCCATTTGAAATATGCGAATAAATTTATCTACGATGTTTCAGTTACAGTTCCCAACATAGAACTTCCAAGCAAATTGTTTTTATTCAGTTGTTAGAACAAAGATGCAATAATTATTTATTCATGGAATTTAAAGCGTTATCATTAGTGCCTTTTGGCATAAGATCTGCAAATTAAGTAACAGTTTGTCATCGAAACATGTCAAGTTTGGATTCAACCTCAATCTTTTGTGTCGCATCTTTTGACGCTTAGTCCTTCTTCACAATCAAGCTAGCTGTAAACACAAAATTTCTCATCTAGACGAAATGGAATTCAACAATTAACTTGTCTTTAGTGAATCACTCGAATGTGAAATTAGGCTGACGACCTATCTTTACTGGCTCAATTTACGAGCTCGTGTGTGTTATTTGTAGTGATGAGAAGCAGGTGTAATGTCTTTTCAGTTCCAAAGTTTTCATTTATCGTTGACGTGTTGTTGTGCAGAGAATTTACACAAACAGACAAAGCTTTTCTCTCTCTCCAGAAATATTTCGAGGTATCTTGTACACTATTTTTATTTTTCGTGTATGCTATCGCATAGTTCTGAGCTTCTCTTGGCTACGAGGTCGAGACCTTGCATAGCCTGCGCGCAGTATTTTTGCTGGTCGTTCAGCAACAGCAACAAAAGCGCAGACTAGACCTTGCATATCTGCAATGACCCATTTTATATCTGCAATACTCTTGCAAGTGGGACCGTTAGGATCCGATTCCAAGGAGTTTCTGTGTAAGATCCTCTTTAAACGCAGTCACTTCCAAATGGAACCGCACACGTTTCACAATGAGGTTTTCTGTCAGTTTCCGTTTACCCGGATTGGATCCAAATGCACCCTCGCCCGCTTGGATCTGGTCTCGTAAAAACGAGTCAAAGATTCATTTTGTTGATAAATTCTATAAAGCTCTGTATTTGATTTTGAGGGAAGCATACACCATAAAATAACCACTAGTCTGTTCTCTTGTTGAGAGCAAAGCTTTATTCACAGTAATTTGATTTAGAATTGCTGTGGAAATGAAAAGAATGGAGTAACAGCTCCTACTAGTAACGAACAGGAGTAACTGCTCTTACCAGTAAAAAAACCCAATGCCTGTTTTAAAATGTATGCTTATATTGAGATCTTACAAAATGTGTTTCTGGGATGACAAAGAGATGTCTTGGGACAAATATGGTATGTTCCACCCCGATTAACTTCCATTCTGTTTGTATGATTCAATTGCGTCTATTTTCTTGAAGATTTCGTCAAAAGGGCTATCGTGTAACTTAAAGCTAGAAAAACTAACATTTTTGTAAACACTTACCTGTATGAAAGATTTAAAACTAGCAGAAGATTTTAATCATTTAATACACTGCTTCGGAAAAACAGAAATTATTTCATTTCTTTAATATGGTGAACTAACAGGGATTTTTAGGCTGGCTACGATTTTAGTGCTAGCTTCTACGCCCTTATATCGATGTCAACAATGACTTTTTTCAAGTCCGTTTTGCTTTGCGAGTAAAATTCCCAAGTACTCAGCTTTGTCAATTTGCACAAGCTTAATAGATGTGATGGTACAGATAGAATTTATGAGCGATGTCAGTAGGAAGCAGATCTAAATCAAACAGAAATGCTCTTTAAGAGACTAGTAACTTGTGCCTGAAAAGGGAATTAGTTATAGGTATGGAAACAAAGATGACCAGGTTTCACACAAATTTTGCTGCTGCTTATACAAGTAATGAGTGCGACATTATCTGCAACCAGCTGCGATGAAGAACACCCTTTTCATAAGTTTCATTGCGTTTATCCTTGCAAGTGCAACTTTGACGTAGCAGTTCTTAATAAGCTAATGCAGTAGTGATAATGCTTACGGTGATATGAAACCACAATTCACCCGAGATTGGCCAGTTATTTTGTTTGACCTTGCTCGCGTCAATGAGGATCATATCCAGTTCTGACCTAGTCGATTGTGTCACTCGAAACCGAGCGCCAAATGTGATTTTGGTCTATTTACTTGTAATATTGATATGTGACGTTTGATGTAAGAGATGTACAACGAATTGCTCTTTATCAAAGATGCTGAAATCAAATGGTGGGTTGTTTTATGATGGGTCTTTATTGTTTGTTTTTGCAATACAAATCATATCAGGTTTTATATATATAAAATGTGTTTAAATAAATAAGCGAAGGGACTTGTTGCTAATTATTGATAACGTCAGTGCGCATTTATCTGGTCGACTTTATCCCTGACACTGCATGACTTTTTTATTTTGCCTAAATTATTCTTTCCTCAATTTGTTCATTGCGGTATTAAAATGTACATTTTTTGATGTAATGACTTCTGCGAAAAAAATATTGCGATTTAGAAACTTATCCTGTCCACCAAAGAATTATGCCGTTTCACAAACAAAAAGCGTCGAAAAAGCAGAGATAACTACAGTTGAATCCCGATATAACTAACCCCGGATATAACGAACTTCCCGGTATAACGAACCTGATTGTAGGTCTCTTCTAGGTCTCTTCATCATAATTACCCTCGATATAACGAACTTTTCATAAATTTTTAATCTGTTTTTTGTTTGTTTATTTATTTTCGGTGTTCATTTATCACTTTCTCTTGGGACAAATCATTTTTGCAATCGGCAAAACATGCTGATGATACATTTCAAGCACTGGCTGATAGATTCAGTGTACGAGATGAAAGTTTGATTGCGTCAGAAATTACTGCGAATGAATATATTGGTACTAACGAATACCTTCTTACATATAAGACATTGGCAATGAGCGACGACAAAAATTGATTGCGAGACCCAGATGGAAAAGCAGGAAATGGCAAATAAGAATGTAAAGTAATCGAAGACATCATTCAGGCACCAACTAGGAGCGAAGTGATACCAGCTTTGCCAATCTCTTGGTCCCAAATTATGAAAGGAACATTAAGATTTTCATTTTCAATGACCAATCAGTTGTATTGTTTGAATTCAGATTGGTTTTTTGGAGTTAAATGTGCACAGAGGTTGGAGATAGCTTAATCAAGCCCACCGTAGGTATTTTACGGCGTGAACTGCGAAAGGAACCAAAAAAACGTTATCTCTCGGTTTAACGAAATCCCGATATAACGAACTACTTTCCGGTTCCCTTTAAGAGTTCGTTATAACGGGATTCCACTGTAGATTAAAAGCCTTCAATTTAAAAGCGAATAAAACTAACAAGGAAGTGATATATATGGAAAACTCTATTTCGAAGATGTCAGAACCATTTCCTACTCTGATATTTGGCGGCGCGGTAATGATCTGGGGAATGCCATTGTATCCGAGCTTTTTATTTCTAATACCTTATTTCTTTTCCATTTTCTTGATACCCTGGTACGATCAATCTATAGATAAAAATGTGTGTTTTCTCATTACCCTTATATCCCTTCCTAAGAAGCTGCGCAAAAGAGAGCAAGGGATTTTTCTCCCACACTTTTCAGTAGGACGTTCATAATTGATAACTAACCTCATAAGGCCTAGATTCTAGTACAAGTCCAAGCATTTTTCAGCACGATTGTTGCCTTCTTCTGGCTATATCAATTTTCTACAACAACAAATTCCATACTTGTGATATTACTTGATCATATTTTGATATCAACAGATTGCTGCCTTCCTCATGTTTTATCAATTTTCTACAACAACAAATTCCATACTTGTGATATTACTTGATCATATTTTGATATCAACAGATTGCTGCCTTCTTCTTGCTATATCAATATTCTACAACAACAAAATTCCATACTTGTGATATTACTTGATCATATTTTGATATCAACAGATTGCTGCCTTCCTCATGCTTTATCAATTTTCTACAACAACAAATTCCATACTTGTGATATTACTTGATCATATTTTGATATCAACAGATTGCTGCCTTCTTCTTGCTTTATCAATATTCTACAACAACAAATTCCATACTTGTGATAGAACTTGATCATACTTTGATATCAACAGATTGCTGCTTTCTTCTTGCTATATCAATATTCTACAACAACAAGTTCCATACTTTTGATATTACTTGATCATATTTTGATATCAACAGATTGCTGCCTTCTTCATGCTTTATCAATTTTCTACAACAACAAATTCCATACTTGTGATATTACTTGATCATATTTTGATATCAACAGATTGCTGCCTTCTTCTTGCTTTATCAATATTCTACAACAACAAAATTCCATACTTGTGATATTACTTGATCATATTTTGATATCAACAGATTGCTGCCTTCCTCATGCTTTATCAATTTTCTACAACAACAAATTCCATACTTGTGATATTACTTGATCATATTTTGATATCAACAGATTGCTGCCTTCTTCTTGCTTTATCAATATTCTACAACAACAAATTCCATACTTGTGATAGAACTTGATCATACTTTGATATCAACAGATTGCTGCCTTCCTCATGCTTTATCAATTTTCTACAACAACAAATTCCATACTTGTGATATTACTTGATCATATTTTGATATCAACAGATTGCTGCTTTCTTCTTGCTATATCAATATTCTACAACAACAAGTTCCATACTTTTGATATTACTTGATCATATTTTGATATCAACAGATTGCTGCCTTCTTCATGCTTTATCAATTTTCTACAACAACAAATTCCATACTTGTGATATTACTTGATCATATTTTGATATCAACAGATTGCTGCCTTCTTCTTGCTTTATCAATATTCTACAACAACAAAATTCCATACTTGTGATATTACTTGATCATATTTTGATATCAACAGATTGCTGCCTTCCTCATGCTTTATCAATTTTCTACAACAACAAATTCCATACTTGTGATATTACTTGATCATATTTTGATATCAACAGATTGCTGCCTTCTTCTTGCTTTATCAATATTCTACAACAACAAATTCCATACTTGTGATAGAACTTGATCATACTTTGATATCAACAGATTGCTGCCTTCCTCATGCTTTATCAATTTTCTACAACAGCAAATTCCATACTTGTGATATTACTTGATCATATTTTGATATCAACAGATTGCTGCTTTCTTCTTGCTATATCAATATTCTACAACAACAAGTTCCATACTTTTGATATTACTTGATCATATTTTGATATCAACAGATTGCTGCCTTCCTCATGTTTTATCAATTTTCTACAACAACAAATTCCATACTTGTGATATTACTTGATCATATTTTGATATCAACAGATTGCTGCCTTCTTCTTGCTATATCAATATTCTACAACAACAAAATTCCATACTTGTGATATTACTTGATCATATTTTGATATCAACAGATTGCTGCCTTCCTCATGCTTTATCAATTTTCTACAACAACAAATTCCATACATGTGATATTACTTGATCATATTTTGATATCAACAGATTGCTGCCTTCTTCTTGCTTTATCAATATTCTACAACAACAAATTCCATACTTGTGATATTACTTGATCATATTTTGATATCAACAGATTGCTGCTTTCTTCTTGCTATATCAATATTCTACAACAACAAGTTCCATACTTTTGATATTACTTGATCATATTTTGATATCAACAGATTGCTGCCTTCCTCATGTTTTATCAATTTTCTACAACAACAAATTCCATACTTGTGATATTACTTGATCATATTTTGATATCAACAGATTGCTGCCTTCTTCTTGCTATATCAATATTCTACAACAACAAAATTCCATGCTTGTGATATTACTTGATCATATTTTGATATCAACAGATTGCTGCCTTCCTCATGCTTTATCAATTTTCTACAACAACAAATTCCATACTTGTGATATTACTTGATCATATTTTGATATCAACAGATTGCTGCCTTCTTCTTGCTTTATCAATATTCTACAACAACAAATTCCATACTTGTGATAGAACTTGATCATACTTTGATATCAACAGATTGCTGCCTTCCTCATGCTTTATCAATTTTCTACAACAACAAATTCCATACTTGTGATATTACTTGATCATATTTTGATATCAACAGATTGCTGCTTTCTTCTTGCTATATCAATATTCTACAACAACAAGTTCCATACTTTTGAAATGACTTGATCATATTTTGATATCAACAGATTGCTGCTTTCTTCTTGCTATATCAATATTCTACAACAACAAGTTCCATACTTTTGAAATGACTTGATCATATTTTGATATCAACAGATTGCTGCCTTCCTCATGTTTTATCTATTTTCTACAACAACAAATTCCATACTTGTGATATTACTTGATCATATTTTGATATCAACAGATTGCTGCCTTCTTCTTGCTATATCATTATTGTACAACAACAAAATTCCATACTTGTGATATTACTTGATCATATTTGATATCAACAGATTGCTGCCTTCCTCATGCTTTATCAATTTTCTACAACAACAAATTCCATACTTGTGATATTACTTGATCATATTTTGATATCAACAGATTGCTGCCTTCTTCTTGCTTTATCAATATTCTACAACAACAAATTCCATACTTGTGATATTACTTGATCATATTTTGATATCAACAGATTGCTGCTTTCTTCTTGCTATATCAATATTCTACAACAACAAGTTCCATACTTTTGATATTACTTGATCATATTTTGATATCAACAGATTGCTGCCTTCCTCATGTTTTATCAATTTTCTACAACAACAAATTCCATACTTGTGATATTACTTGATCATATTTTGATATCAACAGATTGCTGCCTTCTTCTTGCTATATCAATATTCTACAACAACAAAATTCCATACTTGTGATATTACTTGATCATATTTTGATATCAACAGATTGCTGCCTTCCTCATGCTTTATCAATTTTCTACAACAACAAATTCCATACTTGTGATATTACTTGATCATATTTTGATATCAACAGATTGCTGCCTTCTTCTTGCTTTATCAATATTCTACAACAACAAATTCCATACTTGTAATAGAACTTGATCATACTTTGATATCAACAGATTGCTGCCTTCCTCATGCTTTATCAATTTTCTACAACAACAAATTCCATACTTGTGATATTACTTGATCATATTTTGATATCAACAGATTGCTGCTTTCTTCTTGCTATATCAATATTCTACAACAACAAGTTCCATACTTTTGATATTACTTGATCATATTTTGATATCAACAGATTGCTGCCTTCTTCATGCTTTATCAATTTTCTACAACAACAAATTCCATACTTGTGATATTACTTGATCATATTTTGATATCAACAGATTGCTGCCTTCTTCTTGCTTTATCAATATTCTACAACAACAAAATTCCATACTTGTGATATTACTTGATCATATTTTGATATCAACAGATTGCTGCCTTCCTCATGCTTTATCAATTTTCTACAACAACAAATTCCATACTTGTGATATTACTTGATCATATTTTGATATCAACAGATTGCTGCCTTCTTCTTGCTTTATCAATATTCTACAACAACAAATTCCATACTTGTGATAGAACTTGATCATACTTTGATATCAACAGATTGCTGCCTTCCTCATGCTTTATCAATTTTCTACAACAGCAAATTCCATACTTGTGATATTACTTGATCATATTTTGATATCAACAGATTGCTGCCTTCCTCATGCTTTATCAATTTTCTACAACAACAAATTCCATACTTGTGATATTACTTGATCATATTTTGATATCAACAGATTGCTGCTTTCTTCTTGCTATATCAATATTCTACAACAACAAGTTCCATACTTTTGATATTACTTGATCATATTTTGATATCAACAGATTGCTGCCTTCTTCATGCTTTATCAATTTTCTACAACAACAAATTCCATACTTGTGATATTACTTGATCATATTTTGATATCAACAGATTGCTGCCTTCTTCTTGCTATATCAATATTCTACAACAACAAATTCCATACTTGTGATATTACTTGATCATATTTTGATATCAACAGATTGCTGCCTTCTTCTTGCTTTATCAATATTCTACAACAACAAATTCCATACTTGTGATATTACTTGATCATATTTTGATATCAACAGATTGCTGCCTTTCTCATGCTTTATCAATTTTCTACAACCATAAATTCAATACTTCTGATATTACTTGAATATAGTGCTATGGACAAATTGGTGCCATTTTTTTACTTCAATAACTAGCATCCACGAATAAAGTAAATATCTAAGGTCTCTCAGTGTTTCCTATCCAGTACTAAACATTGTCCAAATATATATTATACACTTATACATTGTCCAAATATATATTATGCAATATACTTATATACTTGTATACTTATTTTCTTTTTTGTTAACATTCATTATGTGTACGTGTAGCGTTCGCATTTGTTTGTCTAGTTGCATGTCATGGCCATCGGGTTGTCTTTGTCCTTTGCTCCCCATGGTATCGTACCTGTAGTATCGTAGAGTAATTAGCAAGTATAGTAAAATGTATTTTGTATTGTATTATTTTATCTGGATATGAAAAAAAAATCCTCCAAAGGGCATCCACAGCAAACGTGTTACGATATCAAATATCATTGGAAACTGGTGCAAAGTCTTGCAGACATGTTCGCCGAAAAATGGAAACAACAGTATCTGACATTTATAACATCTCGAAAAATGTGGCAACAGGAAAGACCAAACATCCAGTTCGAAGATATCGTCTTGCTGGTAGACGAACAAGAAAAAAGATGTGCCTGACCATTAGAAAGAGTAAGAGGAAGTGCCTGAGAGCAATAATGGGAAAGAGTGCAATGTATAGCTCAAGGTGGTTAAAGAAAATGAGACCAAAGTTTCGTTGTTACTATGGTCACACCTCTTCTACCGGAGAAAGAATACTCTAGTGTCTCTAATAGACGCCCCCCCCCGTGTATTAATTTCAGAAGAATTTGCCCTCCCCCCGTCGCTTATAAGCACCCCCCTTCTATTAAATTTTACAAATCTGTGATGATCAGAACACGCAATTTTTACATGTCAATAATTCCCCTTTTTATGTTATGTAGTTATTTTTTAATTGTCATAATCCCCCTTGTTATGTTTCTCTATCTTAATCTCTAACCATCTATCTATTATCAAGTAACCAGTGTCACCATCCTACTAATTTAATTGCCTTTTACAGAGGCGGATCCAGAGTGAGTTCCTTGGTGCACAAATCCAGTCAGTTTTCCAACATATAGCTAAAATAGTGTTGCCTGAAACAAGTAATATTTAAACTAAAAAAGTGAAATCTAAAAATTCTTAGAAAAAACCTAAAAAAGTTTTATCACAGTCTCTTCAAAATATTAAAATTACCAGTTTCATCTCTGTCGTGATTTGGAAACTACAAAACATTGAATTCGAAATGGCGACTGCAGATGTCATATTTTCGCGACCCTCACAGCATTCTAGCAGATTATTAAGTGTTTGAGACAAAACCAGGAGATATCATTAATTTTCCAGGAGTGTTAACTACTTTTGTTTCAAATTGCAGTCTTTGATGGCACGGAAGATGAACACCATATTTTGGTGAATAGGCTAGTGTCTACCGAGGCAAAACAACAAATTGCGAGCAAAACAAAAGGGAAAACCTTTGCTGTGGCACCCAAAACAAACAAAAGGGTATTGCGAAAGGGAGGGGGTTGCAAAAATTTCCACAGAGGCACTGTTTTGTCGGAAAGAAATCTAGAATCTACATTTAGTGAGTAGATAGTATCTACCCCTCCCCCTCAGTGCCACCAAAATGGATAAATATGAAAAATAATGCACAGTTATCAATGCGTTATCTGAAATATACAAAACCAAACATAACCTGAACCCTAGTTTCATGAGTGAGATTTTTGAAACAAGAAATGTACATTATGATTTGCGAACTAAAAATAATCTTTGCATTCCAAAAGCCAGGACAACTTCTTATGGTATAGAAACTGTGAGATATTTAGGTCAAAAACTGTGGCAAACACTACCTCACAGTATAAGAGAGTCCCAATCATTGGCAACATTTAAAAAAGAATTAAGAGCACACCCTATAGAATGCGACTGTAGATTGTGTAAAAAATTTATTGCTGGGTTAGGTTTTATTTAGAACATTATACCATAAACCTTTTTAATATTGTATCATATATTTTTATTTCATACTAACTCTTTATAGATAGTTGGCCTTAATTAGCTTCTTTATAGCTATCAGCCGTTCATTTATTACGCCAACTTTAAACAAATTATTTATTATTATATTATTATATTATTATAAAGTCTCTATCCTTGGCTTGGAACTCAGTCAGGTTTTTTGCTGGATCCGCCCCTGTTTTTATTAAAAGATTTACTCCTTCTATTAGCTCCCCTTTGCTATTGAAATTTGCTGACATTTTATTGAAAATTGGCCAACCTGAACACCACCTTCTATTAGCAACCCCCTTCTATTGAAAATTGGCCGGCTGAACACCCTCTTCTAATGAACACTCCCCTTCTATTAGCACCCCTTCTATTAGCACCCACCTTCTATTGAAAATTGGCCGGAATGAACACCCCCTTCTATTACCTTTCCCTTCTATTAGAGACACCAGAGTAGTGGCCTTAAGACAGCAAGGCCAGGTAGGTCGCATGTTTGTCCCTCGCGTGATTGACCACCATTTTGAAACGTTATGCAAAAAAGCATAAGAGTGAAATGCGGACTAGAGAGAGAGATCACGTGGCACCCTACGGGCACAGCCCCTGAACCGTGCAGGACGACTGACCATGTTTTCCTTTCTGTACGATCTCACCTAGTGATTTTAATACTTGAGCTGATTGCATGATACGATCTCACCTAGTGATTGCATGATCGAACCCTTAGCATACAGTTAATCATTCTTAACAGGTAATCGAAGTTCGTGACTACAGATAGCAAATTCTTGACCAGTAATCGCAAGTTTTTGACCGGTGATCGCAAAAACTTGACCCAAACTTGAAATCTTGACCTACTTTTGTCCACTATGGCGTGCCATAGTTACAGAAACATGAAAACATATTGTAAAAACAAACGCGTTGAAACCCACTAATCTACTTACTTGGTTTTGATTTTGGACAATTGTGGTTATTGGATGCATAGAAGTAACTAAGGAATTGTATTAAACTATCGAACATTACTACTTTAATATATGTTAACCCGCATTCGAAAACCGTTTTGTTGTTCATATCGTATTTTTGTATTATCCCTCGTTCGCTTTATTGCTGTGTATATGAAACCTGTATCCTAAGAAATATGTATTCTCATTTCAGCTAAGGCATTTATTCAGGAAAGTCATATGAGTCAAGTTGCGACACTCAGTCTATAGTACTTACTGTAGTTATTTGCTCGCCAAAAGAGGAACGCCTACCCTTCAGGGTGCGACACTAACTACTCAATAGAAAAGAGCTTTTAATTTTAACCACATAACAAAAAAGATCACCTTGAAATACTTCCAAATAAGCAAAATTAGTCAATATGTCTAAAATCGGTTTAGATTTCAGGCTATAGGATCCAAATTCAAAAATTTTAAAAATATATTTTTGTAATGTCTTTACTTTAGAACTCTATTGAACAATCATCTCGACATTAACTGTAAAATATTTGTTATGTATAATGCCAGCAAGAATATGCAAGCAAGAAGCCCCCTCAACACCACAACACGCATCATTCCACAAATAGAAACTCCACAAAAAAATTATAAACCTTTTTCAGTTGCATCAGTTCATTCAGCTTCTTGCACCATTTGCCAGTTATTAAGCAGGCCTACTTTTTTGAGACTCCTCTATTTGTTTACGCAGCTTCTCAATTTTTGGTTTGTAAATGCCACAATTTTTTTCATAATTAAATGATTTTCCTAATTCGATGGCAGTAGAAGATTCTCCAGGTTTCTGCTCGTGTAGAGCTGCACAAATTGCACAAAAAAAGCTACCATTCCCAAGCTCAAATTTCCCCTTGTATGCAAAGAACTTGTTATATTCATCATCATTTTTGTCAAGATACAATAGATACTCAGCTAGTTTTTGGATTGATTCAAATTCACTGGCATCTATGTATGATCCTGGAATAGCAACTCCTTTGTCATAATTTGCTCCCATTACCACTGGAACAACATCCTGCATAATTCTTTCCCAATATTTTTCGGTGACGTAATCATGGCAAAAATTGTTTTCAAATGCAAGGTAGAATTTATAAGTTGAGAGTTCTTTCTTGCAAGTATCACTTGAATGAGCACAGCTTCTTTGGTTTTTGAACCGTTTACTGCACAAACCATACACTGTTAAAGTAACATATTTTTGAAGTTCGAGGGCATAGTCCTCTCGTAGCAGCCCACAGTTGCTGACTGCCCATGCAACTAGGCCAGTTTTTTCTTTCGCATAATTTCGAGTCACTTTATGGGGGTTCTTCTTTGCAATATAAGTCGAGTAAGGAGCGAAGATGTTGGAGTTCCTATCAAAGGTTGCAAGCCAGTGAAAAATCCCATTATATTTGTCATACATTAATGGGTTCTGCTGCGGATTCTCATGACTAAGGTATATCCACTTTTGATCCTTCCTCGAAATTTTGTTTTGAACTTCTTTCAACTGTTCAGGTTGGTATTGTCTTTTATGATCCATTTCTACGTCCCTTCCATGGAACAAAACGGCATGTGCATCATTTACCCAGCTCTTGTCATAGGTCACAAGGCAATTTTTGTATCGATCACAAGAACCAAAGTGCTCGAGCATTTGTTTTCCAACCATCCAAGACCAATGTCTTTGAAGGAAAAGTGTAGAGTAAATAAGGATGACTTTAGTATCCTTGTGAGTGTAGTCATTCGAAGTTTGCTTCTTCGAAATGCGAGCAACTTCATCAGTAATCTGTCCTACATTTGCCGAGTCATTTTCAAGTCCGTTTGTTTCTTTGTCGGCCTTTTTTGTCACTGTAGAATGAAAACACTTCTTGTTTCCATATAAAGTTCCTCCATGAAATACCAGTATCGTCAAGCAGACAAACAGCAATATTATAAGAGTTAGTCGTTTTCCCTTCATTTCAACGCTGCTATAGCTACTCAGAATAACTCTTTTCTGTGCTATCTCTACTTTTTCTCCATATCGTGAAGAGACGAAGGACTGAGATGGACATCGGTAGAAATCAGCACAATTGAAAGAAAACGCCTTTTGTGGCTAGATATTTCTATGGTGATCAATAACTTGTATCATAACTTTTGTATTGGAAATCTAGCCTGAACCTGCCGTGGCCTTTCTTTTTATTTGTTGCTCAATGTCTGAATTCAATCGGAAAAATATATTAATAAAGCATGCGCAGTTTCTCTCATTTTCTCGCGAAATCCCACTGAATGAGTTAATTTCACGAGGGGCTTTTGAGCGTTAACTAAATCGCATGAGATTGTTGTTATTACTATTTCGTTATGTTTTCTGTGCCACGCTTCCTCGAGTTTTTCTTGTATCTGCTCTACTAGTTTATGGGATGCGGGGAGTCTTTCGGCCTCCTGTGAATTTAATTTGTATAACTAGGGTAAGATGTGTGTTTCGTGGCGTTTTCATTCCCTTGGTTAATCTAGGGGTATTTAAGGTTTTGGCATAGCGTGGGTCTCATCTTGCTTGATGAAGCCACAATACAACTAGGCTGTTTTATTGTATTTTCCCAGCCCTCCCTTCCTCAATTTGTTTCTTTATGCTAAATGCCTTTTCAGTATAACTTTGCGTGTTGAGTTTCTTTCATGGCATCGTTGAAACCTCTCATACCTTTAGGCATCTTTTATGCTTCTTAGAGTTTTCTGATGCTAATAGGTAGGACTGGTGCTTCGGCTATTAGTGGGGAAAAGAGGCTTTTCCTGTCCATTCCCTCCCAATTATCAATCATGTTTGGGGGTTATTGTGTAACTTCCCTTAGTAACCCCTATATGGTAGGTTGAGCGATTGGCGCCGATGCACCAACGGCCCAACTCGCTCTCGATGATGTGGGAACATAGCCTCATGACTGACTTTTCTGATGTCTATGGCAGTTTTTCTGAAGGAGCTTTATGCCCTTTTTGTTGCATTGGTATTTCATTCCCAAGTAAGTAAATTAATTTAAAAATTCGAGCAAACCATTGCTCTCACGAGCAAACCATTGCTCTCAACAGGGTATTTGAAGCGCGCGATTTTCAATCGGCGCCATCTCGGCCGTACCCATGATTCGGTCTTGCAATGGTAAACAGCATTCAGCCAAAGATCGTGGACTGCAATGTTGGGGTCTTTAGCTGCTCAAAACATGGAAAATTTGAGGAGCGAAAGTGAACGTGGCAATGATGAGGAATCATTTTCAAGGAGGCAGTTGCCAAAAACTTTCCACTTGTGAGTTATTTTTTGTTGCGCGTACCAAAGTTCCTTTAAATGGAGTTCAAAAGCTCTAAAAGAGCTACGCATTGGCTTAAATATGGTCAGATGAGAGCACAGGCTCTTGCCCCACCAAACCTCTGTAATTTGGCCACTGGTCATGACTTCATTAACAGAACCAAAATTACAGTGATTCGTTGGTCATATCAAGATAGTCTAACTAAAACCCCTCGATTTACCTCACTTTTCGCATCCCGATTCTCGGTTGAACGGGCTCTGTTGTCCGCAACAAGACCACCTTTGAGAAGAGCAAGTCGTGACGAGGCAAATGAGCCGTCACTCTTACATTTCTATAATGTTTTAGTACGGTTTCTAACTACTTTCCTTCACCAACTTTCGGGTTTTGTTTGCCCTTTTCGGAGGCGAAGTGACGAAATAATCGATTGTCATGTACCAAAAATGAGTACATATAGGAATGGTGGGGGACCCTGTAAGTAACTAACCAACAATGGAAGAAATGGCTATTGTGGGAATCAAGGTTTTCTATTAGATAAAATTTTCAATAATTAACAAAGCTGTTTGACACAGCTAAGAGAATCTCCATGAAACTTTTCTCACATCATTGGTTGAATTGCAATTAGCTTGCAATTAGAATTGCAGTTTTGTCATTGGAACAGTGCCTAGATTGGCATATATCATAAAGAAACTTCCAGAATCCGTGACCCAGTGAAAATGTTCACCTTCAGAATCTTACTACAGTGATCACAAGCCACTTTTTCTAGCAATAAAACTTCGAATGAAACAATAAACTCTTAAAGTTTGGGATATCTCTGCATAATCATGAACTATTGTAAATGAATGCAAATGGTTGTGAACCAGCATTAATCACCATGAAGCAGTGTTGCTAATTGTGAATCATTCTGAGTTATCATGAATCATCATGAGTCAAAATAAATCTGCGAAGGTCATCGTGAATCAGCTCAAATGATCATGAATCTCTGTAAATCATTGTAAATCGGCATACTGTGAAAGCTCTATTAAGCCCCCTTTCTATTAAGTCCCATTACCAGGCCAAAATTTAAAATAAGCCCCTGTCTCTTTCAAGACACCCTATGGCAGTGCCTAATTTAGTGTGGTCTTGTACACTAATAGTGGTTTTGAAAATCCAAATTGTGGTCTTGAAATCAGAAATTAGTGGGAGGATTTCCTTGAAATTGGAAATAAGGTTTTCCAATCTTGCGATTGAACCTTGCTTTGCCACTTAAACAGCTAAAAGATTTTTGGAATATTGTTTTCAGATTGGCATAATGTCTGGAGTTGAATTAACCAATATTTGAAATGACTCAAATATAGTAGTCCATCATTTCCTGGTGAGCAAGTCAGTAATTTTATGAAAACACTGGAATAACTTTAAGTCAGCGTGAGGGAACAATGCTACTCAGGCCCTTGCAGTGCATGACATCAGGTCCAGATATCTGGGCTCTTGGCTCACAAGAGACATGTCAATCATATTTGCTGATAAACAACGTCTCCATTACAGTTATTTGACAAATTAATTTATTCATTGAGGCTTGGAGGATTCACCTACATTTATAGTCAGTACAGTAACAAGGCTCCCACATTAAACCAAATAATTTGGCTACGCTGACGAAGCATAGGAATTTAGATAGATTTCATATATCCATTATCGAGTAAATTTCTTAGGCTAAGGCTAAGATGCATCAAATAACACCTGCGCGGTGCATACGGTCCACTCGAAACTCCAATTTTTTTATATTTAAAGCAATGACTGCATTAGACCTTACTCATACTTTTGAATCAAAAGGGTCAAAGGCCTTTTTTGATACGATTTTTTAAACTAACCAGAAACAACAAACAATACTGCCCAGACCCTTCCAGCGAAAGAGTTCTAATTCTTAATTACAATTTATCACATAAAATATGTCACAACTTCCATCACTTTATGGAAATATATTATAATCCTCCTAAAAGAGTTTATTTAATGTCATTGTTATTTATTATTATAAAATAGAAAGAAACTAGCCTTTCTTAGCGACCCCGCCAAAGCGGGGTCTTGCTTGAGTGGACCGCCGGCCCGCGACACACCGAGCCAGTGGACCGCCGCCCCGCGGCACGCCGAGCCAGTGGACCGCCCCCCGCAACACACCGAGCCAGTGACCCGCAAGCCCTCCCCAACCCGAGCTGCAAATTAGCAAAGAACGAACTAACGCCATCCCAAACACACAAAACCCCCCTCGCACAAAATCCCAACACACACGACCTGCCCCCCGCTGAGGCGTGCCCCCAACAAAGGCGTGGCTGCCGCCCAAAAGAGGCTCCCACCAAAAAGAGGCTGTGGCGTGCTCCCCCGCAGAGGCTGAGAGAACCACGCCCTCTGCCATCACAAAATTTTCCCTCAAAAAAATGTGCAAAAAACACTCGCGCTCCTACGCGATTTTTACTCGCACGACTGTCACTGGCGCTAGAGGGCGGGGAGCCTCCTCCTCCCCGTTTTCTGCTCCCCGCCCTCTAGCGCCAGTGACAGTCGTGCGAGTAAAAATCGCGTAGGAGCGCGAGTGTTTTTTGCACATTTTTTTGAGGGAAAATTTTGTGATGGCAGAGGGCGTGGTTCTCTCAGCCTCTGCGGGGGAGCACGCCACAGCCTCTTTTTGGTGGGAGCCTCTTTTGGGCGGCAGCCACGCCTTTGTTGGGGGCACGCCTCAGCGGGGGGCAGGTCGTGTGTGTTGGGATTTTGTGCGAGGGGGGTTTTGTGTGTTTGGGATGGCGTTAGTTCGTTCTTTGCTAATTTGCAGCTCGGGTTGGGGAGGGCTTGCGGGTCACTGGCTCGGTGTGTTGCGGGGGGCGGTCCACTGGCTCGGCGTGCCGCGGGGCGGCGGTCCACTGGCTCGGTGTGTCGCGGGCCGGCGGTCCACTCAAGCAATCCTATATACTAATATGCCTAAATTCAAATCAGGGCAAGCTCTGCTGCCCGCGGTCGGACGGTCACAAATCGCCTGTTAAAATAGCCTCCTAGATCCCTCCTCCCCGTCCTGCGCCCTCCTCTTCCGGCTGGCCCGGCTGGCCCGAACAGTGCGGGAATCGCTTTTTCGTTTCGATCTGAGTCGGCTTTCCTGCCTAAAACTCCTCGAAACAAACTTTTTTTCGGCGGAAGTTGCCTTGCTTGCGGACCTGATTGCCTCTCCAGAGAAAAGGTTACATCGGGTCGTTAAGCGTGTTAGGCTTTGTCGCGTGGGTCGTTAACCGCCACCTCTTTGTGCGGAGGGCAATTATCTCCGCAGAGTTGCTCTGCCAAGGCTCTGCTAATCACCGTCGATTTTTTGGCACCAGAAAAAGGTGCTGCGTCACGGCTCGCTTCTCCCTTCTGGATGGAAGCTTCGATTCGAAATTTTGGGAATCAAAACCGGTCGAATGCGACACCTTTCTCCCAAAAACTCAGCATCGTACGAGCAAAAGTTATGATTGTCATGATTATCGCCTGTACATCGCTGTACAGTACATCACTGTACGAATCCTTTGTGTTCGAGCCCTGGCTCGACCGTGATTGGTCGAAGTTTGATCGTTATCGGTGCTAAGAATGCGGTCGCATTGTTTAAACTAGGCGCTCATGGTTATCATGCTCGATTTTATCTGTACGCGTTCTATCACGTGTCCGTTTTGCCATCTTGATGTGTCTTTGTTTAAGTGTTGAACTCGAAAAAATAAATGTCAAACCGCCAAAAAACTCCGTGATTTTCAAAAGGGCTCTGTGATTTAAATGAAAGCAAACTAAACGCGAAAAACCCTAGCTAAAATGGACAGTTTAGCATCGACAAGAGCAGCGTAAACGACAAACTTGGCAAAAATCCTGTCCGTGTGGGGGTACGAGCCCCGCGACCTCCGAATAGACAGCAAAGCATTGGCCGCTCGCGAAGAATTACAAGAAACTCCTATTCGCATGGACTCAGCACTAAAGGACACTGAGCATTCCAAAACATACGTTTGAAGTTAACACGGACGTGAAAATGCCGAAATTTTCGAAAATGAAAGTTTACAAAAAGTTTGTTTTGGTTGCGGACGATTCAGGATGTTTCCCTTCATGATAAAACTATAGCATCGATGCGAGATCATTAAGCGCCAATTTGATTGTCAGTGCGGGTCGTTAGCGGTATTTAGGTACTCATTAACCTTTCCTTCTGCAAAGCTCCGCGGAGGAAAACCAACGTTTTTGATTTGCTAAACTTGCTGCGTCATAGCTTACCCCGCCGTTGTTTTACGCATTATAAATCTGTTGACAGCATTTTTATGTTCGAAAAAACATTTTTATTCGTTCCAAAAACAAATTGGAAGCCTTTTTTTTCAATTTCGTTTAGTTTGATTGCAAAGGATGAAGGATGTTTCACTTCGTTATCAATCTATAGAATTCAGGCGAGATCATTAAGCGTCAACTTGATTGTCAATGCAGGTCGTTAGCGATAGTTAGGTACCCATTAATCGTTCCTTCTGCAAAGCTCCACCGTGGAAAGACAACCTTTTCGATTTTCTAAATTTGCTACGTCATAGCTTGCCCCGCCGTTGTTTTGAGCAAAAGAAATTAATAGACGGCATTTATTATTGCTCATTATACATGAGGAAACAATGCAACCCAGGCCCTTGCAGTGAATGACATTAGGTCCAGATATCTGGGCTCTTGGCACAGACAAAGCCGTTACATTTATTATTGCTCATTATACATAAGGAAACAATGCAACCCAGGCCCTTGCAGTGAATGATATTAGGTCCAGATATCTGGGCTCTTGGCACAGACAAAGCCGTTACATTTATTATTGCTCATTATACATGAGGAAACAATGCAACCCAGGCCCTTGCAGTGAATGACATAAGGTCCAGATATCTGGGCTCTTGGCACAGACAAAGCCGTTACATTTATTATTGCTCATTATACATAAGGAAACAATGCAACCCAGGCCCTTGCAGTGAATGATATTAGGTCCAGATATCTGGGCTCTTGGCACAGACAAAGCCGTTACATTTATTATTGCTCATTATACATGAGGAAACAATGCAACCCAGGCCCTTGCAGTGAATGATATTAGGTCCAGATATCTGGGCTCTTGGCACAGACAAAGCCGTTACATTTATTATTGCTCATTATACATGAGGAAACAATGCAACCCAGGCCCTTGCAGTGAATGACATAAGGTCCAGATATCTGGGCTCTTGGCACAGACAAAGCCGTTACATTTATTATTGCTCATTATACATGAGGAAACAATGGAACCCAGGCCCTTGCAGTGAATGATATTAGGTCCAGATATCTGGGCTCTTGGCACAGACAAAGCCGTTACATTTATTATTGCTCATTATACATGAGGAAACAATGCAACCCAGGCCCTTGCAGTGAATGACATAAGGTCCAGATATCTGGGCTCTTGGCACAGACAAAGCCGTTACATTTATTATTGCTCATTATACATAAGGAAACAATGCAACCCAGGCCCTTGCAGTGAATGATATTAGGTCCAGATATCTGGGCTCTTGGCACAGACAAAGCCGTTACATTTATTATTGCTCATTATACATGAGGAAACAATGCAACCCAGGCCCTTGCAGTGAATGATATTAGGTCCAGATATCTGGGCTCTTGGCACAGACAAAGCCGTTACATTTATTATTGCTCATTATACATGAGGAAACAATGCAACCCAGGCCCTTGCAGTGAATGACATAAGGTCCAGATATCTGGGCTCTTGGCACAGACAAAGCCGTTACATTTATTATTGCTCATTATACATAAGGAAACAATGCAACCCAGGCCCTTGCAGTGAATGATATTAGGTCCAGATATCTGGGCTCTTGGCACAGACAAAGCCGTTACATTTATTATTGCTCATTATACATGAGGAAACAATGCAACCCAGGCCCTTGCAGTGAATGATATTAGGTCCAGATATCTGGGCTCTTGGCACAGACAAAGCCGTTACATTTATTATTGCTCATTATACATGAGGAAACAATGCAACCCAGTCCCTTGCAGTGATTGACCTTAGGTATAGATATCTGGGCACTTGGCACATACAGAGCCATTACATTTATTATTGCTCATTATACATGAGGAAACAATGCAACCCAGGCCCTTGCAGTGAATGATATTAGGTCCAGATATCTGGGCTCTTGGCACAGACAAAGCCGTTACATTTATTATTGCTCATTATACATGAGGAAACAATGCAACCCAGGCCCTTGCAGTGAATGACATAAGGTCCAGATATCTGGGCTCTTGGCACAGACAAAGCCGTTACATTTATTATTGCTCATTATACATGAGGAAACAATGGAACCCAGGCCCTTGCAGTGAATGATATTAGGTCCAGATATCTGGGCACTTGGCTCACTAGAGACATGTCAATCAATTGCTCATTTACAACATCTCAAATACAGTTATTTGGCAAAATTCATTTATAGACCGAGGCTTTGAGCATTCACCTACTTATAATCCGTACAGTTATAAGCCTCCCACATTAAACCCAATAATTAGGCTACGCGACGAAGCATAGGAATTTAGATTCATCTCATACATCCAGTATCGAGTAGCAATTTAGTCATGGTCAAAACCTATGAGGGGGGAATATAAAATATTGTCCTCTTCAATAAGGAATTGCTATTGACCAACCTTTATTAATGAGATTTTTTAAACTCACCACCAATTTCCAAAACTACTTCAAACTGCCCTTTGAAAGAAACATGATGGCGACCCGACTAACCGAAATTCTGCCTCCTCTATTAGGAAATTGGAAGTACTACAGCATATATCTCAAAGTTTTATTAAACGATAACGGATTCATAAAATCGCTAACAATAAAGAGCCCCTGTATATCACTGATCCAGCTAAAAGTTAAAAAAGCATTTATTAAGATAAACAATTATTTTTTAATTGAGCATAAAACAAAGAAATATAGCGGATATTCCCTACATTTAAAAAAGGACAAACGGTGGCACTCTCAGTAATAAACCACCCTCTCTAAAAACTCTCTTAAAATCTATGGCCACTTGCCAAACGACAAAGCAATGCTCCACAGCTAATCGCACTTCATTGAATTCGGTCCAGATATCTGAGCACTTGGCACAGACAGAGTCATTATATCTCTTATTGCTCATTATGAATAAGGAAACAATGCTATTCAGGCCAATGCAGTGATTGACACTAGGTCCAGATATATGGGCTCTTGGTACAGACAAAGCCGCTACATTTATTATTGCTCATTATACATGAGGAAACAATGGAACCCAGGCCCTTGCAGTGAATGATATTAGGTCCAGATATCTGGGCACTTGGCTCACTAGAGACATGTCAATCAATTGCTCATTTACAACATCTCAAATACAGTTATTTGGCAAAATTCATTTATAGACCGAGGCTTTGAGCATTCACCTACTTATAATCCGTACAGTTATAAGCCTCCCACATTAAACCCAATAATTAGGCTACGCGACGAAGCATAGGAATTTAGATTCATCTCATACATCCAGTATCGAGTAGCAATTTAGTCATGGTCAAAACCTATGAGGGGGGAATATAAAATATTGTCCTCTTCAATAAGGAATTGCTATTGACCAACCTTTATTAATGAGATTTTTTAAATTCACCACCAATTTCCAAAACTACTTCAAACTGCCCTTTGAAAGAAACATGATGGCGACCCGACTAACCGAAATTCTGCCTCCTCTATTAGGAAATTGGAAGTACTACAGCATATATCTCAAAGTTTTATTAAACGATAACGGATTCATAAAATCGCTAACAATAAAGAGCCCCTGTATATCACTGATCCAGCTAAAAGTTAAAAAAGCATTTATTAAGATAAACAATTATTTTTTAATTGAGCATAAAACAAAGAAATATAGCGGATATTCCCTACATTTAAAAAAGGACAAACGGTGGCACTCTCAGTAATAAACCACCCTCTCTAAAAACTCTCTTAAAATCTATGGCCACTTGCCAAACGACAAAGCAATGCTCCACAGCTAATCGCACTTCATTGAATTCGGTCCAGATATCTGGGCACTTGGCACAGACTTAGTCATTATATCTCTTATTGCTCATTATGAATAAGGAAACAATGCTACTCAGTCCCTTGCAGTGATTGACCTTAGGTATAGATATCTGGGCACTTGGCACATACAGAGCCATTATATTTATTATTGCTCATTATACATGAGGAAACAATGCTACTCAGTCCCTTGCAGTGAATGACCTTAGGTCCAGATATCTGGGCTCTTAGCACAGACAAAGCCGTTACATTTATTATTGCTCATTATACATGAGGAAACAATGCTACCCAGGCCCTTGCAGTGAATGATATTAGGTCTAGATATCTGGGCACTTGGCTCACTAGAGACATGTCAATCAATTGCCCATTTGCAACATCTCAAATACAGCTATTTGGCAAAATTCATTTATAGACCGAGGCTTTGAGCATTCACCTGATTATAATCCGTACAGTAATAAATCTCCCACATTAAACCCAATAATTAGACTACGCGACGAACCATAGGAATTTAGATCCATCTCATACATCCAGTATCGAGTAGATTTGTTAGGGTCCAGCAATTCGATCCCAATTGAACGTTTTCAACGAAAATACACCCCCACTCATTCGAATTTCTTTACTTTTGAACAAATAAGAAGAGGTTCTAGAAATTTCATTTTTTTAAATATAACATCATCAATACCAAAAGTTGCATCAAGAGAGGTTTTCAAACCAGGCTTTATTTGAAAAAAGTCCTCCCACATTTTTCACCTGATGCCAAACGAGGTCCCCGAAATATGAAATTAGTGCCCTTACGAAAAAATACTACTATTAATCCAATTTAGTCATGGTCAAAACCTATGAAGGGGAAATATAAAATATTGTCCTTTCGAACAGAGAATTGCCAATTTTTAAACTCACCACCATTTTGCAAAACAACTTCAGACTCCCTTTGGAATAAAAAATAATGGCGATACCAGTAGCCAAAATTCTCAGTCCTCTATTAAGAAATTGGCAGCTCCTACAGCATATATTTCAAAGTTTGTTTAAACCATACAAAATTGGCAAAGTCATTAACAAGAAAGCTCTCCTAAAGATCATTCATCTAATCAAAAATAAAAAATGCCTTCCTGAAGAAAAATAGTTACTTCTTAAGGAAGCATAAAACAAAGAAATATTGCAGATATTCCCCACGTTTAAAAAAACAAACGATGGCATTCTAAGTAATAAACCACCCTCTCTAAAAACTCCCTCAAAATGTATGGGCACTTTGCAAACGCCAAAACAATACACCGCAGCAAATCGCGCGAAAATTACTTTTGCTCTAGATATCTTGGCACTAGGAACGTACAAAGCAACCATATTTATTATCCCTCATTATAAATGAAAGAGCAGTGCCACTCAAGACCTTGGAGTGAATGATATTAGCTCTAGATATCTGCCCACTCTGCTCACTAGACACGTGTCAATCATAATTTTTTATTAATATCGTCTCATTATAAATATTATTTTAATTGCAAGAGACTCTCCCTACATTTCAAAATAATCACTTCCAAATACGATACGCTTCACCACATACAGTAGAACATTTGATCCTTGCCCAAATACATCTCAATAAATTAAACTTTTGAACTACGTCCTTATTTATAGTCATTGATATTTTTTGCCTTTTTATTGAAGGAAGACTAGCCTTTCTTGAAGAACCCGCCAAGGCGGGTTCTTGCAAGCCCCTATACCCGAAACTTTTTTCCATTCTTGGAGAGCCCGCCAAAGCGGGCTCTGGGTGGACCGCCGGCCCGCGGCACGCCGAGCCAGTGGACCGCCGCCCGCGGCACGCCCACCCAGTGACCCGCAAAACCCCCCCAAGCCGAGATGCAAATTAGCAAAGAACGAACTAACGCCATGCCCAACACACAAAACCCCCCTCACACAAAACCCCAACACACACGGCTTCGCCCCCCGCAGAGGCGTGCCCCCCGCAAAGGCGTGGCCCCGCACAAAAGAGGCTCCCGCCAAAGAGAGGCTGTGGCGTGCTCCCACGCAGAGGCTGCGACAACCACGCCCTCTGCCATCACAAAATTTTTCCTCAAAAAAATGTGCAAAAAACACTCGCACTCCTGCAGAATTCAGCGCAAAAATCACTCGCGCTCCTACGCGATTTTTACTCGCACGACTGTCACAGGCGCTAGAGGGCGGGGCCCTTTTCTTTCCCCTCTGCTCCCCGCCCTCTAGCGCCTGTGACAGTCGTGCGAGTAAAAATCGCGTAGGAGCGCGAGTGATTTTTGCGCTGAATTCTGCAGGAGTGCGAGTGTTTTTTGCACATTTTTTTGAGGAAAAATTTTGTGATGGCAGAGGGCGTGGTTGTCGCAGCCTCTGCGTGGGAGCACGCCACAGCCTCTCTTTGGCGGGAGCCTCTTTTGTGCGGGGCCACGCCTTTGCGGGGGGCACGCCTCTGCGGGGGGCGAAGCCGTGTGTGTTGGGGTTTTGTGTGAGGGGGGTTTTGTGTGTTGGGCATGGCGTTAGTTCGTTCTTTGCTAATTTGCATCTCGGCTTGGGGGGGTTTTGCGGGTCACTGGGTGGGCGTGCCGCGGGCGGCGGTCCACTGGCTCGGCGTGCCGCGGGCCGGCGGTCCACCCATTTACAAACTATTCTTTATCTGCCCTGAGTCTGCCTCATTCCAGTATTAAGCCTTGTAGCCTCCTTTGAGTTAATCTCAATATGGCCTATTGAATATATCCTTGGAATGCTGAATAACTGCAGTAGTTCAGTTGTTATGAAACTTGTTTAAACTCTATTTGACTATTTCCTTACATATCCAAAATGCTAAACTAGTTAAAGAAAACTGACGAAAGTGAAGAAATGAAAAGGCTTGGTTCTAGTGAAGAATGAGGAAGTACCTGAGAAGAAAACTGGTGAAAGTACAGAAAAGGAAAGTTATGGTGCAAATATAAATGAGGAAGTAGCTCAAAATGTGGAAATTGCAAAGTCAGAAGTAGAAGAACGAAGAGTAGATGAGCAAGAAGAGCAGGACAATGAAATTGATCAAAGCACCAGCAACGTTGGAGATTTGTCTAAAACACTCAAACGGAAACGTGAACAAATAGTTATCAATTCTTGCTTTAAGAAGTTTGGTAAGGAAGGGAGAAAGAAAGTAAGATGCAAAGTTTGTATAGACAATCCCGATGTTGTGCAATCTCATAAGAAAAGCAAGCAGGTACCCTCTGTTTGTACCCTATAGGGGGGCGAAATAAGGAAAGCTTATATGGATACCCATATAAAGTCAGAATTGCATTTGGCAGCATGTAGAGCAGACCGGTTAGAAAACTTAAAAGGCCTGCCATTGTCGAAGACCGGTCAACCATTGGTATTCAGATCAGTAAGGCAAATAAGCGGTTGTACAGGAAAATCGGTGCCTACATGGCAACTGTTTTCAACGATGCAGAACGTGGTACTCTAAGTGCGTGGTCATGGCCATCTCGTCAGGTTGCTGCTATGAAAGCTGATTACTTCAAGGACAATGGGACAATGAATGACATGTTCCTTGATGATTTCAGGGATCTGTTTCCTGGAACTCATGCAGAACTTCTAGACTTTATCGTTAAGGCTGATATTCAAAATATGAAAGGAATATGGCAAGTCTTGCAGTACCAATGAGAACCGATGGTGCTGTTGATCGTATGCAAATACACAATATCCACCTAGAAGCCAAAGTTGTGCACCAAGATGGCAATGATTCCCTTTATTTTCATGGCTTTGGAGAATCAGAGAAAGGAGCTAAGGGGTATCTTGCAGCAATAATGGAAGCTTGCAGTCCACTCTCGTGGAATGACTTATTCGGAAAGACATCATCCTTTGTGACTGATGGCGATAACATGAACACGGGTGCAAAAAATGGCCTCTGGGCACTTTATGATGATTACAGAAAAAAATCCAATTCAAATCTTCCTCTGATAAAAATCTGGTGTGCTGCCCACAGGATCAATCTCGCATGGAAATCTGTCACAAAGGAAGTGGTAGGGCTGGATTTTTGTCGGAATTAGAGAAAGGAAATAAATTCAAGGGTGCTGTTTTGACAGAGAAGGAGAGAAGAGGAACATACAATAGATATGTATCTGATCGTCGTAGCTTCGATGCGATAAGAAATGAAGTCATTCAGTCATTAATCAATTTCTTGGATTATCGACTTGATAATGATAGTTTGGCATCAACAGCCGCATTCAGTCCTCTCAAGCAGTTAAGTTCCAGCACAACAAATGAGCAATTGCGAGCATGCCACAAGGTTATTTGCCCCGACTTACCACTTGTGGATTTTGCAAGTGAATACAAAGAAGCTGCATAAATGGAACATCTGCAGTCGCTTTGTACCACGCCCTTACTGAGTTGTCTGGCATCAGAAAAGCAATATCAAATGCTGACAACCGCGATTGCTCGTCTTGTAGCTGCCAAACCACACTCTGCTGATGTAGAGAGGCTGCTCTTGAACGGCAATAATGCAATTAACGACTGAAAAGAACAAGTTCGACAAATAACGGCACGGCTCTAACGACAAAACTAGCAACAGAGCTTCTATCTTCTAGCAGCAACAGACTAAACCTTATTTATGAAAAAAACCCTTTATATACCCTTAGCAGAACCTTGAAATAATAATTATGTAATATGTAATGCAAAAAACATATTTGCAGACGCTGATGCAATCACAGCACAATGATGCAATTGTCACGTGATATTGTCCGTAAGGGAACCCTGTATCGTAACAGGGCGCTCGCCCCCCCCCCCCCCCCTAATCAGCGATCTTGTTGGAAAATTTGGGCTTTCGTTGGATATTTGACAACCGTTTAACATGTCCCAATTACTCCAAGAAAACGTTTTAAAAAGGAGTTTTAAGCTACTCTAAGGGGCGTTTTTGCCAAATTTTCTGCTCACTTCGCTCGCAGGTGATCCGCATTTTCCCTTTTTACCCCAGGGGCCTCTATAACCTCTCTGTGCCCTTTTTGCAAAATTTCAAAATAGCATAGCTGATAAAATATTAGCCAATACTAAATAATCAAATAAACAATATATGACAAAAATGAAAACTGCTTGCGAATTGTATATTTAATTTAAATTCTGTAAAGATTAGCCGAACTTTCCATCGGATTCTTCCAAACAAAAGTTATTTTCAAATTTATTCCCCACTTAAGTAAACAAAATAACATGCAGAAAATGAACGTTACAATTACAATGATGTTGTTATCATGAACGACTTGTCAAAAGTGTAATCGTCGACCTCTTCTATCATCAATTGCCTGATGAGATATTGATCTTGATATCAAAAATCATTAATGGATTGTTCTTCTTACTATCTAATTATGGCGTGGTCAGCAAAGATTTTTAAAGGGTCCCGCCCAAAAGTCACTTATTTTCATCGAACTGTGCAGCTTTCTTAAAATTAGACATGATCCAAGATGTTATTTTGTCGGAAAATCGTAGGCCTGCGATTTGTGTGATGCAACAGGAGTTGTCTGATACGACAGTAGTTGCTCGGTACAATAGTAGATTTTTGATGCAGCGGTAGATTTACGATGTAACAGTAGTTGTACAGCTTCAGATGAGCTTACTGGGTGAAAAATCGAAAGTAAGCGTCGAAACTATACACACCTGTTTTTAAATTGCTTTCTTTTCATAGATAATTACTATACGATCGATTTCAAAGTTCTGAAATTAATTTCATTTCCCTTGCAATCAGTTTTAAATCTAAGAATCATTGCAAAGGCAAATTAACCTTTAATGTTGGCCTATTTGTCTGTCGCCCTATCCGCTATTATTTGGAATTCAAGATTGATTACTTTATGGGGAGTAGAGCTGACCTAGACCATGCCTGGCTTTCTTATCGAAAAACTTCATTAAACAAACCATCGAAATCTAAAGATTCCTGCAACCAGAATTGATTTTCTGCATACAAACATAAGACATAAATAAACCAACTACGAGTTTTGGATTATGCTTGGTCAGTTCTTTAAGTGCTCTTTTCTTCTTTAGATTCAATCAAAATTTCCAACACGTTTCACGAACACCTGCCTTACATTAACATTTTCTGGCTTTGTTAACCAATCTTGAATACCCACTTAACAGACTTGCTCATTCGACCAAAATCTTCTTTCACGGAATCGAATTTATGAGTTATGGGTCTTGAGAGGGCCTGAGTAATGTTTCTTGGAAAGAAATTGGATACCAACTGTGCACTTGAAATGGTTGTCATTGAGAATTTAATTGAGAACGGCGATATGAAAATGTGAGCAGTAAGTTTCTACGATCACAAACAGTAGTAGAGGCCAACTCGTAAACATTCCTCTACAGAATTCCTACAATTCAACTTTTTACTTGGGTTAGTATTTGCTAATTTTGATTTAACATTTGGCTAAATCCACATCCCTGTAAGATGATTTCGACCAGGAGAGCTCAAGGCTAAAAGCGATGGTTTTTATGCATGTGATCGGGAAAATATACTAAGAAATAACCCAATCACCCTCCCAGTTTAATCTTAGCTCAAACAGGGCCTTTTCTTGTATTTCTAGAAACCCTTCCAGGATTTAAGATTACTCGAAGGAACTTGGAGGTTTGTAACGTCAGTATTGGTGGCCGACAGAGGCCTTTTAGCAGCGACCTATTTGCATAAAGCACCTCATATGAAAATCTGCACGACTGGCTTTTTCTTGGAATATATACACATTACTTAAATGTTTCAAAACATAATTCATCATAATACTTGCCTGCAGATCTTATTCTATTTCTATTTTAATTTCAGTTCATCTTCAAACGCCTGGGGTTGGTGGAATATCGTAGATTTAAGACTGATAAAAACTTCAAGCTTTGTATTAAAATAGATTTGAGATTTTGAGTAAGACAGTTTCGATAAATTGCTCAGTAATCTCATATTTGAAATAAAGATATCCAAAAAATAAAAGAGAAATGTTTTTCTCAATGTTATTTCTTAAAACTATTTTTCTTTCTTCAACATTGATTTTGATTGAGCAACTTACTTCATATCTAAGAAGCAGCAATGCTTTATACGATAGAAAAAGCTTACATGCGCCTTGGTATGTTGAACAGGACGGTTTTTTCAGTTGTTACGAAGTAGTTTAAAGCAATGCTTAATCTTAAAACGCTCTCACGTAGTCTAAGTTAATCTTCTCTTGTATCTAACCTATTCGTCCGAGTATCCACTTTAAAAGTAACAAAAAAATTAAAGTTCAGACTGGTTGTTCGTATTTTTTTCCAAAGAATTGAAGCTGGATTGCTCTAAATTTTCTCTAAGTCTAGTAGAATGTAAGTTAAACAAAATTAGACACGATACAATATTTTAATGCAGAGAAATATTGGCTATGTATGAAATTCAGGTATTGTTTTTAAAAAGAACATTAGTAATAGATATGTTCTATAATGAAATAGTCTCCTTAAAAACAATGTTTTTTTATTTTCAAATTTATGTTACCTCAGTCGCCGCTAGTTCTTAATTTGTTCTTAATTTTTTACTAATTTTGAGGCTCTTTTTCTCATAAAATTGCTCTTTTAAAAACGAGTCTATTGATACTGTGAATGAATCTCTACAGGGAATGGTTGTTGAGGTGTAGAGGGAAAGAGTTTTTTTTAAGAAAAGTCTTTAAATAATTCAAAATTGATGTAATGTCTACTACAACGGCCTATCTTTTGCTATGTGTATATTCATACACAGTCTGCAATGATGAAATAATTAATAAGGCACATACAACTATGCTTTTTGCATATATTTTACTATATGGGAGATATTGTTTTGCTAATGAGAAGAAGGCCTTTTGCGTTGTTAATTCCAATGTTTTAGTGACTCTGAATTTAGGTTTGTTAGAAATTCTTCCAGTTACTCAAGGCAGCTTATTCCACAACCAACCCAATCACCGAATCAGCTGATCTCAACAAAACCAGTCAGCCACTTGGCCACTTGTTACCCTGGGTACCAGACTCACTATATAAAATAATATCTAATAATAATAATAATATAAAATAAAAAAAAAAAATAAAATAATAATAATAAATAATCTCTATTTTATTTTATATATAGTGAGTCTGGTACCCAGGGTAGATCACTTGTTTGATCATTCATTTGACCTCAGTCATTCGTTTCACATCAATAAATTTAATTAAAATCAAAAGGGATCAAGGTATTTTACGATCAACAATATTTTACGATCAACAAGCATCGTCCTGAAGCAGAAACAAATCTAAGTATAACCTGTCGCAGTAATTCATAGAAATGTATTCACAAATTCTCAGAGAACAAATTGGGTTAGAGATTATTTCGAATAATTCATTTTGACTAACCTTTGTTTGCCGGAAAGTGTGTTTATTCTAAGGGTCAACAAAGCATCTACCAATATTAATTCGCGCTGTATTGAAAGAAACACACGTGGTCTATTTGAGTTTCTTTCAGCTACCTGCTTTTTGCTTAGAATTGTGACATGGTAAGAGATGTTGATTATCATTTGAAGAAATGAAATATAGTATTTAGCATCATACTATTGTACAAACGGAACATCAGGAATGGTTTTGACAAGTCAAGATAGGGTATGGCTTTTTATATTGTATTGGCTTGCGGTTTAGGTAGTACTAGGTAATGATTGTCAAAAAATTAAGTCCTGTCAACATGATTATCGAGTATCAAGCACTCAGTATCAAATAAAGAAGCAGTACGACGACAAAGGAAAGACATCAAGTGTGTAGTATTTCAACTTATACTTAGAATTCAAATAGAATTGAATTGAGTTAGAAATTAGAATCGAGGGGCAAATCACTCTCTCTCGTACACCTTTTGTGAAAATCCTATTGTTTTATTTGAAACTCCCTAGAAATCCTTATGTGTTAAACAAAAATCTCGTACTGTATTGGCAAGAGTGAATCGCCCCTCGGTTGGAATACTACTAACACTACGTCCTTGTTGCTGCTGTGCTGTTTATTTGTTTGGTCATTAAGCTGCGTTTCCAAAAATCAGAATCTATTGCTAGTATCCAATATCATCAATAATTTTAATAATGATACTCATCATACTATAATCACTCATTATCATCATAAGCAAAACAAGGCATCGAGCTACAAGTATTACTGTCAAGTAGACACACTGTCTCTTCTCTGGCTACTCAACAATTACCATAAGTCCCTTGAATAAGTTCCCAGGAGTTTAATTCGCAAAGGGGTTTTTTCCAGGGCTTCTTCGAAGGAGGGCTTATTTAGCAGCAGCCATCATTATTACCAGGGCACTTTCTCTTGCTTTATTTGAGGCTTGTCACATGGTAAAAACTGGAGATATATTCTTGATATACCTATTTCCGTCAAGGCAACATCTCAGCCCACGAGATCGGGCTTATTCAACAAAAATACTTTAAGGGGGAAGGGGGGTTATTCGAGGGAGGGGGCTTTTTCGAAGATAGAGGCTAATTTGATGAATTAAACTAATTACCATTTCAATAATTGCCTGACACCTGTCGTTTACAAAAGCTTTTCAAAGGAGACACTTTCCAGGAGTATGCTTTCTCTCTTGGACTCCTGTGGTGATTTTTCTGTAGGCATGCGGTACTGATTTGACAACCACTGTCCCGGTCATGTGCTTGGTGTTTCTAGTTGGATTTTCCGATCCACAGCTGGTTATATATTTTCCATCTTGTTTTCTCGGACCCTTATTCTGGTGCTTTAAACTCTAAGGGGTGTAAAATAAAAATTTTTGAATAATGACTATGAAAGCCATCTTGTCCCATCGGTTGACCGCTCATAGTTCTGAAGCACGTCTATATTTTTAACATTGTCGAGAATTAGTCATGCGTCGTGGTTGAAAAACGTAACAATAGACTATTGTATTTTCAAGCAAATGAGAACTTCAAATGGATACCAAAGATTGTCAGTACACAATTCATTTTGAGCATAGCGCAACAGAAAGTGTCATTTTGATAAAGCGTCTCGTTTACAGCAATGTTTCTTGCTTATAGATATAGTAGTTCTTGCTGTGTCCCTAAAAATCCGTTCGATAGATTTTTGGTGCTTAAAATTCGTTTGAACACAAAAATACAAAGTTTCAATCTCATAATAAAATTTCAAATGATCCACCCGGAATAAAAGTTTGCTTTATCAGCCAGTAAACCTACAAAAGCGACTTTTAGCTTTTAAGCGAATGCCACCCCACTTTGTCTGTTGGCTGGGTTACGCTGTGAAATTCTTTGTAATATTTAGTGTCTCTTCTACACTTTAAATGAGATTATTTTGTCTTGAACTCAGCGCTATGATGAAATTTCTGCAGTCAGTCGTAATGAAAAGTGTTGTTCAAGCCCTCAGACGACCAGCTGGCCTATTTTTTACACAATGAGTTTGTAGATCGTATCTCGTTAAAACCATGCTCAGAATCGCTCTGTTTGATTGAATTTATAAATTCAGAATGCCATAAGCCGTTTATTCAAGAATTTCTTTGCAAACAAACGCCCTGATTCCTGTTTTTATGCAAATAATAATAATATCACTAACTGTAGTTAAGTGTTTGATTGTTTGAGGCGGAGAAAGGCGCAGTTGGAATTTTGTACTTGGATTTTCATTCCCAGAAATTCAACATTAATCGATCCGTACACACGTAATTTTCTTGCTTATCTAACACGTGTCTTTCTCTTATCTATGCTCTCATTCGCGCAAATAGAAGAACCTGGCGAGTATTCTGAAATGTTTGTAGGCTCCAGAACAAATTTTGTGGGCATAAAAACCTTTTTTAAATGCATATGTGCACTTGCAAACAGTTATATTCCCAGTTGTAGAGGTTTTCTTCAATGCTTCAATGCAAAGTCCTCGTGTCCTTCTTGGCCTAGTCGAGTAGCAATATCCACAATATCGAGATTAGTATGTATAACTTTATTTTCAGGTGCAATTGAATTAGCTTGAGCTTGGGAATGGTTTCTAATTCATTCGTTTTATCCAGCGTTTCCCCCCAGCTTTTTGATTTGGTAGTTATTAACACTGGTTACCTTCTTCTACTGGCAAAAACGTCTACTGTCTTGACAGCAAAATCCCAAATTTTAACCATAGTGACCGGCCTCAAATAATGGAAGAAAAATTGCCCTAGTAATATTTTTGGCTGCTGCTAAATAAGTGCATGTTGAAATTCGACATATATGATATGCATTACCTTGGGTACCAGAGCCTCATTAATCCGAGGATAAAATATTGTAGACGGTGCTCGAACTATATTTTTGAGACTAAATAATGGAGTCTCTGGCATCAAAAATAGATGTGCATATTCCTTTTAAAAGCATACTGTGCTGCAGAATCAGCAATTGGTGTTTCAAATTTTGCCAGTACTATAAATTTTGCAAGTCATTTTTAAGTAAGCCTGGTTCTCACTTCGGGAACGTAGAGGACCTTAGGGACATGTTTTCTTCGAATAGAATTAGTTTCTGTTTGACAAGGATGTCGGCAATGTTCTAGAAGACTTAGAAAACACGTTCATACTTGTCCTAAGAAGCTCAAGGAGCAGGAGAGTCGCAGTCTTCATGAGAATTAGGACGAATGCGCACCAGGCTTAATACCCCCCTCCCGCAACACTGGTTGATCAAAAAGTGACGAGTATTGAAAGGAGACATATTTTATTTGACTTGAACTCTCATTATCATTCTTCGAGAAGAGACTTTAAGTCTTATAAAGAAAATACCTGTTTTGCTTGTGTAGATGTGAATATCTTGAAACTATTTTACAACGTCTATCTTTGCCTTATTTAGTTTTTTTGATTGGAATGTTTACAAACGTTCTCTCAGAATAACATGGCTGCACCTTTGCGATGATCTTTTGGTAGACAAATTCACCATTAGTGACAGAGGCAGCTGTATTTTCTTCTATTTGCGAAGACCTATTTTTGGCAAAGTCAGTGAAGATTAGCAAAATTATAGGAACTATAACAGGTGCAAGACAGGCTGTAACTGAGAGGGATGGTTTTCAGAATGGGCATTACTGAAGAGGGCCAGCTTCGTTAGTGATGGCGTACATATAGTACGAAGAACACAAAAAATCTCGTCAATCAGTTTCTTAGTATATCTAGCTTTTATTGTCATTGTAAGATGCTTAATGCGGCGTCATCAATATGCAACGATGTTGCATTTTTTCGATTAACGTGACATAAGCCACCACTGCTACAAACTGTGCTGTTTACCATTTTCTGTCCATGCTGCTAAAGAACACGATGTAAAGCACGTGAATTTTTATGGCTGTTTTTATTATTTTATGTTATTGAAAAGCTAAATCTTGCGTTTAATTGTTTGTATTGATCTAAATCGTAAACTGTAATGTGGGTTTAGTCCTGTTTTCATGTTGACCTCATTTAAAGAAGGCCACCAGTTTTACCTGCACTTGTCGAGGTCAATAGTCTCTAGACTCTTTAAATCAACACAGGGGGTCTATTTTCTTCGCTGCTGTTTTGCCTGTCAGCTAAAAAAGCCTGGCTGCGACTAGAAGCCGTTTCGCAACTTGTTAGCCATGCACGCTGCGTGTATTATGGGGATTGCTAGCCGCTTCATGCCTTCCAGTGGGCCAGCTGACCCTTCTTTCCAGTTTTGATTCTCTAGGCAACAACCATCGCTTCAGTAGTGGTTCATTTCGCAGTTATTCTTCGTGAAAGACTGTGCCTTTTATCAGGCTCTGTTTTCTGTTAGCAAATGACCCACAGTTTGAAATGATTAGTACCCCAAAAGACAGTTAACTTTTGTAAGAAAGCAGCAACAGTTGGCATGTTTTGTTAGCATCTTCTTTGACCCGCCCTTGTTATGTGGCATTTTTGAAAATCGAATTTGAATTTTGAACAACTAGTTTATAATTTTGAAATAAATAGCCATGCTCAGCCTCTGCCTAGTTCATGTCTTAGTTTCTTGTATAAATAAAATGTTTTACCCAATCTTCCATCAAGGCTATATTACAAACCTTTTTTACAATTTCGTTTTACAATTGGATCAGCGAATTAGCTTCGCATTTATCTATAGGAACTGGTGACTTTTTCAGCGACAAGCTTTTTTGTACGTAATTGAAATGACATCATGAGCTGTTGCCGAGAGCTTTATTGATGTGTACCTTATTTTTATGTTGATGACTTTTTAAACACTTCCTTGCTTTATGTCGATTGATAAAAAGTGCATCAAAAAACTGACGTCATTTCAGACTGTTGACATCATTTTGATATTTTTTCTTTTCTATATGCAGATTAACAGCAGAGTGATCAAAAGCTGGTTGAACAACTTGGATTCGACTTCAAATCTTTAGTTATGAATCTACTTATCTAGGAGAAATACGGTTTGCAGGTAACTTTCATCCTTCCATTATTTCGCCGATGTCTCGTTTACGAATATCACAATATGTTGTTCTCTTGGTCTGGGTTTTGATGGTCTAGAACAGGATTAGTGTTAAAAATTTATGCTGTTTGAAGCTTTTCACCTTATTGTTGATAAGTGTTTTCGTGTTTATTCCCAAAAATCTGAAATTCGAAATCTTTTAATCCGCTGTATGTGTCAATGGCTGACTTTTGCATTAGCGATCATTTAAAACGAAGATGTAATCAAATCCGGTAGAAAATGTTACGAAAGACTCCAACTGTCTTCAAAGTGGTTTTTGCTGCCAATAGGTGCACTCTCTAAAGACAGGCCAGCTTCGAACGATATTTTAGGCAGTGCTGGTCTTTTCCAAGGATATATTATTTGTGATCTCCTAAACATACGTATATTGAAATATTCTACATTCTAAACGCTGGATTAAGTATAGCTATGTGTTATATTCGATGAATTCATCGATAAACAAATTTATAGTCAATATATTTTAGTTATTGTCTTCATTGACCCGCTGAAAATAGCATCACGACCAACATCAATACATCTTTTCTACATTAAGCGGTATTGTCCTTAGCAAATGCCCTTAATCTGCAGACCTCATTAATCTGTGCGAGCGGCGCTCGCAGGCACAAAAGTTCATTCTCAAGAATTCCTGCCAGCACAAATCTGAATTGATTTTTATTTACCTCAATTGCATTACAGTCATACTTTTTTAAACATCTTTCTTGGTATTGAAATTGAACGGTCAAATAGAATATAAAAGGTAGGAGTTGCAAGTCTTTTTTACCAAAATGACAGAAGGTCCTTAATCTAAAGGCGCCATTTGCCTCTCAAAATCAACTTGGTTGTTTGTCTCTTTTCTTCTTTTCTCTCTTGGTGGCAGATATCACTTGCTGTTATTGTTTTGCTTTTTTCAGAGTATTATGTTATGACTTGTGAAACTCATTTGTGCATAGTAGGCTGAAGAAAGCACACTCCTTTAAGGTAAAGTCTTCAAGCTTTTAAATCTGGTAGCTATCGATTTTTTGACGTATTTGAGCAAAATTTCATGGTGAATCTCTAAATAATTCATCAAAAACAAAAATTTTCGACAATTTGTGACAACCAAACAAGCCTCTATTTCTTCAATTTTTGGAGTAAAAGCATTTTCATATTTAAATAATCAAATCTTACAAGCATGATAAACTCAAAGCTAAAAAACGGAGTATCCTTATACGATACTATGTTTAATAAGACATTTCAACGAAAATAATCGGGTATTCATGGCTTTTTTTTATATCTTTGAAATGAGAAAAGCCCAGTGTAATGTCGAAATTCGTGCAACCATTGCCAACGAAACAAAATCTTAAAATTCACAAATCTTGAAAGAAGATGTTGTAAACAAAACTGCTCCATTTAAAGTAGCTAAGGCGTTTAAGATATCGGAAAGCGTTTTTACTGAAGATGTCTTTATTGGATAAAATCGAGAACAGCGATAGGGCTACTTGACAACCCAAAACAACCTGTAGATAAGAACAGGATCATTCCCTTTTTTATGTACAATATATCAGGGTTGCCATTGGGCAGTTTTGACGGCCAAATTCCTCTATTCTGGCCGTTTTTCAAAGCTATTGGCCGTCCGAAATTGATTTGGCCGAAAAAGTAAAAGTTGGCCGAATTTTGGCCCCATGTTGAAAACCACAAAAATACAAAGAAAACGACAATTTTTGCAAAGAAAATATTCAACATTTTGTTAAAACAATCTCAAAATTGCAAATAAAGAAGCAAGAAACAAAGTAAAAGATAACAGAAAAATTGAAATTGAAAGAAAGTTGGAGCTTTTAACACTGTTACTCTAGAGACTTAGCCAAAATGTAGCTTTTTTGTATATTTTGTTTGGCTGGCCGAATTTGGTCGTCACGTGTAAAATATTTGGTCACCAACCATTCCAAGCATTTCGCAACCCTGCATTATATAACGCTAGTCGCATTTATTATGTCATCTGTTCAGTTTTACACGTAGTTACATTACATGTAGTTCATGATGATATTGATATGATATCTGCATTTGACATACGTAAGTTTGTGTAGCAGTGCTGATCGTAACAGGGAGGTTCTCAATTGATCAATATCTGACTATAAATTGCAACATATTTTACATGCAGGCAGATTGTTACTCGGCTTTGCTCTCGCAGTCAAAAATATTATCAATAAACCCTGTTAATCTGGAGTTATCTACGTAGTTCCATAAATTTTATCATATAGTTACTTTTGCTAGGTCTAATCAGCCATTGCAATAACGTTTTATTGGCTCTAAAGCTAATACAAATTCGCTCCCACATTCTGCAAGTTCATATAAACACTTGCTTTCTTTGATACAAACCATCAATTAGGCGGACCGTAGCGACTTAGGATTACACGTTTTATTTTCTTTTATTTGGTGCGTCCAAAAATTTCTTTCTCTGTAGATCAAACTTTTTCAAGTCTCATTTGACATTTTCTAGTTTAGCATCTGCTTTGAAAGACCGTTCATTTTGATTACGTCTGTATTAATTTGTTTGCCTAATCTTGATAATAAAATAAACATTTTGCGAATGATATTGGTTGTTTAAGTGCATTGCGTTTCAAATGGATAACCAACTAACCAGCTGAACTCAGAAAGCCAAAGTAAGATGGAAATTGAGGGGTAGCTTTCCCATACACTGGCAACTGTCCTTGGCGCTTAACATGTGATAAATCGCCTAGCACGTGATTTATGATTCAACATATGATTGGACATGCGCTTGTTTTCAAAACATCATTCTGTTGTTGCTTCACCGTAACAGGTGGTGGGAAATCGCGTATAGGGAGAGAAAGCCACAGATGATTTGTATGCTAGAGATAGCGATATTAGCAACAACGTCAACAAGATAAGATTCATCTTGTTACTGAAAATATCGTTTTTACTCCTTTGTTAACCTCAAAGTGTTTTTGCATGATGTGAAAACCCATTCTATGATTCAAAAGCGCCCCAGATCCATTGATAAATGGATAAAAACAACTCGTGCATGCCTTAGATACAGGCTATAGTTGAAAGGCGCGTGTCAGAAACCACAAAATGATTGTTATTTAGTGGACTTGTTTATCAAATAGGGAACAGCTGTCATTTGCCGCTTCTAAAGTATTTTTCTTGAATCTAACTTAACATTACAATAAATTTCTTTTTTCAAAGTAATATCATCGATATTTTTTTTAAAACTTTGAAAAATACGATGCAAATAAAGACATGATGACATCAGCTGTAGCCTTTGATTTGGTGGGTACAGACATTTGCTTTGTTTAATGTTCTGTTTACCACCAGGGTGCATTCTATGTAGTTTACGCCGGAGATCTCCGGCGTGGACTTAGCTTTTTCCTCGGCGTAGCGGCGTGAAATTTGCTATTTGCGAGCCTTGGCGCATTGGCGTACGTGATAATTTTTCGCGATCGGCGTAGCAAAAACGGTACTTGTACAGAATACGTGGACAGCCTGATTATATTGATATGGACAGTAAAAGCAATGCAAACTATAGATAATCGAAAGCTTGTATGTTTTACACTTGGCGTAGCAACTAGAATAGGTTGAAATTTCTCTGGCGTGGGTCTAACATGGAATGCACCCTGGGTTTACCAGCGGTGTTGTCTAAATTTAAAATTAATTAGATAGTGCTATTTTTACAGTAATGATGCATTAGTTTTTTCAATATCCTGTGCATTTTTACATTTATCAACAACACTCAGGGAAGATACATTTGCATCAGCGTCTAATTTTTTACTGCAAGAGAATCGCGTTACAAATTTTTGGCATCAGCCATTCTGACAACATGCAATATTACATGTAGTTGATATAGATAAGCTAATTCAAAAGTCGTACCTACTTAAAAAGGATAATATTCATAATTAAAACAGATAGGTCGTTATTTTAGGAGAGAATCATTTTGATATCTCTCATTTATCATATACGTATTAAGTGTAAAAATCATTGTTTTTAGGAATTTTTCACAGAAATGTTTTCGAGAGGGTGTTTGGATATTCCTTATAGATATAATATCTAAAGTTTCTATCTGTTGGAACTTGAGAATTACTGAATTTTACAGTTTAAAGAAAAGCAAGTGAAAATGAGTTGCTTGAAACGATTGTTATAGTATGATATTATTTGTGATATTACTATCAAATAGTGTTTATGTTTATATTAACAAAAAAGAATATTTAGCTGTGGAATATCAGCTCTTTGCCATTTTTTAATAGAAATAAGTTTGCAAAAAGTTTCTGATATGGTTCTAAGGACAGATCGAGAACACATCTTTGTGGAACCTAGTACAATATTATTTTACCATGGTGTGAATAATCATCAAAAGGACCAAAGCGCTAGATCTTTCTAAAAAGGGCGTTAATTAGATTAAGACCATATAAGCGCGGGCGTTTATAAACTGTTATAACAATAAAGGGAATGCACAAATGTTTTTGTACTCGTCCTTCTCCCTCTCTTTTTCCTCCTCCAGAGTGACCTTTACTCCTCGCAACCAAGTTTTGATTTACAGTACGTTCTTCTTCTTTGTATTTAACATGAAAATGGACTTAGGAAAATCGTATTTGTGCCTCCTTAAGTACCTGGATCTTTTTATCTAATAGAGCGTTTTGAATAGAACGTAGGACCTAGAATACTGGGGCGTTAGAAAGAGCAGGAGGTTAAATAAACGATTTACCGTGTATCTTTAAAAAGATATTGTAATGGTGAAGCTCATGATTGAGGGTTATTGGTCTCATTTCTCTGTCATATTCTGTGTCAGTCTAGCACGTTACAAATATATTAAACGCTGTACACATTATGATCTCTTTCGCAGTCCAGCTTTGCAATCTGTGCTTTTTCAATGTTCCAAAATGGATCCTAGGTCTTCTTGATGGTTTCCTCAGTTTGAAAACGCGACTTACAAGATATCCATCTCGCTACATCTAGCTACTACTATACTCGCCCAACGTTTTAGTGAATAGTAAACAGTTTAGTGAATAATAGCACAGAAACAGCGTACCATTTCTGACAAGGCACATCTGATAAGTTGCCTTTGATCTTAAAGGGCTTTGTATTCTTTTCTTAGATAATAGTGCAGAAGATAGATAGCTGGAAACTGACTGACAGCCAGTTGGTATTGTCATGGACTAGGTTTTACTCATTCCAGCCATTGGGGCTTGTATAAGTTCCGATATAAAATCAAGACCGTTTTCTACTCTCAGCTCGGTAAAACCGAAATTTGACAGCTATCGCGTGTTGATACCATGAATACAAAATGCATCACGTGATATTTTGACACCTTCCAGTAGCATAATAGTTTGCTTCAAAGCGCACAAGCATAGTATGGCTGGTATCCATCTGTGAAGACAGAAGCTAATTAAGGTACTCAAGAGTTTCATACTTTTGAGGTAGGTCTTTTTGTTGGTTAACGTAGGATAAATGCTTTTAAGGACCATGCAAAGTTCTCAGGAACGTTTTACTAGAATGCATTTAGTTTCAGCAAATAATGATTGAGTTGCTGAAAGAAGCTCTTAGTGCTTCTGTCAAGGGTCTTATAGTTGTGCTACAAAGTTCAATGTGCTTTTTATTGAACCCATTCTGAAGAGCTTTGGATCTCAAAGTGCACTGTAATTTAGTATGTCCTGTATAATATGTTATGTGTTCAGTATATTTTGTAAAATGACAAACAGGTTTAGACTTTTCTTCTATACAACGGTTTTCCTTCGAGTAGCAAAGACTAGTTTGCTACAGTTGTGCAGCTTATCTGTGCGATAATGCGGACTATCAGTTTGTATCAGAACTTCTGTCTGTCAAACTCGATTTTTGGACGAACTTAAGCAAAGTTTGCTTGCACGAGGAGCTATAACTTTAATCCACCCGGCAGGTCATAGCTAATGACTCATACTGACATATGTTTTTGAAGGTAAGAGCAGCTGCCTGGCATAAAGCCATATGTTGCAAAACCGGTCGCCCAGAATTTGCTACTCTTATTAACGCTTTGAGTCGTGTTTTCGTCGAATCAGAATTTTGCAATTACTTGTGTATAAATCACTAACGCATTTTCAAATGTGAGATCAAGATATTCGGTGCTTATAACTGTATTATATTTTGGAATCATGCTCAGTTATTAGAATATGTGTTTTGTACTGTCAGCTGTGCCTTTGTTTGCTACGATATGAAACAGATAACAGATATATAAAAATGGATGTGCTGAATTATTGTTAGTGACTTATAGCTCCTTTGCTAACTGCACACAGCCAAACCATATTCGAGCTTGGCAGAGAAAACATCATTTTGCTAAGGCGTACGGAACAAATGAAACTAGATTTTGGCTTTCAATCAGTTCCTTGGTTTATTGGTAATTTAGTATCCGTGCAGTTCTTTTTCCAAACATCGGCTATTGTATATGGACTCATTAATGTATATAGTCAGTTCTTTTTTGTCATGTAATTTTTTTCAAATTATAGCTTGAGGCTGTGCAAGCTGATGTTTGTAGCAGCAGGATTCTCTGGAGATTTGGAAACTTTTCTCAAAGTAAAATATGAGAAATTCCCTTGATTCGTTTTTCAACTTTTTCAAGAGTATTTTCCCCATCAAGGAATTTATCGTGAGAACTTGTCACCTTATACCTGATATGAAACTCTAAAAATAGCTAGGTAGAGTCAGGACCGGATAGATTTTTCCCATACTCTTTCCACCCCATCAAAAATATTTGAAATTTTATATCAATATTTATAAAGCTGGAATCAGTACAGATGTTACTCAAGGTGTGTTTTCTGAAATAAACGTTGTATCGAATATATTTATGAAACATCCCAAAGATTAATGCATGGAATGAAGCTTGACCAGATAATTTCTCCATTGTTGAACACTGTTCCAGTTTTAGCCATTTCATTTTAGCCTTTTCTTTGATCAGTTGACCTACAAGAGAGGTCAATAATTCATGTGCAATGCTGATTTCTCAGGCCACCGTGTTCTTATCTTGTGCTAAGCAGGAAGGTGGATAACTATCTCTAAAACACTATTTGAATAATCTTCATTGTATTTTTCAAAGCCATTAACGTCAGATATTTTCGTTGTTATCAGGCAACCTGTTTCATATCAATACTGTACTAAACGGGAAAGTGGATAAGTAACCTACACGCCTTTTTGGTTATCTTCGCTGTATCCAACAGCGTCATCAGCGTCATCATCATGATATCGATTGGGCTATCATTGTATTTCTTTGTAGTAAGCGGGACGCCTCACGTGAACACCTTATTGTCAACATTTTCTGTATAGCATAACGAACGTCAATCAATACAGCGCTTTGCTCCCATTCCTTAAACTCTACATAAATGTTTTAATACCTTGGAATAACAAAAACACTCAGATTACAGGTAGGCAAGAAAGCGCTGTCTATTGACGCAATTAGCTGGCATGTTTGCTACCACCAGAATTGTATTTTGCTACTTGTCTGCTGAACTATAGGGGACAATGTGCGCTTTACAAGCAGTTAAGATAACCAACCGCCCTCACGACGCTTGTATTGTCATTTCGCTTACGTATCGCTTTTATTTATGCCAAATAAGGTAGTTAATAAGGCATTTAACCCCCTGTGATTTGGATCCCTAGCGTGTTTTCTGTTTGCTAAAGCATCCTTTATTTCTGAAACGTCTATTTCGTAACCATCAAGGTATATAGATAGCAGAAAATCAATATTTGTGATTAATTTTGAATCTTCGTTGTCTAGACATCATCAAAATCTCACTGTAAAATTACAAACAGCGTTCTTGGAAGCGTACAAACCTCTTGCTAATATAATCATTAATAGATTTTTCTTCTTGATTCGAGTATCTAGATGAGGAATAAATGTTGCTTTCAAACTCTATTTCTCATAGGCACATTCGTATAGCTTAATCAAAACTGTATCAAACATTCATTCTTGCTGTTTTCGCAGAAAGTTTCGCTGTTAATTTCTCATTGATCTCTTCTGATTTTAATTACTACTGGAAAATTGATCTTAGTTGCAGATGGAGATACACGTTGCTGCCTCGTTTTCTTATATCCTCTTTCTCAAAAGTTTGCTCCTCAGAGTTGAAACAAATAAAGATTTGGCGGAATTTTTTAAAGGAGCCCATTACTACTTTTTCAAACTAGCAATATTTCGTGAAGTTTTACTTTTTCAAGCGCTAGGCAAGTTTGCTTGATCAGAGTAATCCTCTATTGAAAATATAAAGACGGATAACTTTTCTTGCACGACTACCCGTAATTATTTGACTTCAGGGGATATGAATTATTCATGTATAACCTGTACATGGTGTAATTTGCGGAACAGGAGAAGTTTTAGTTCTCTTCAACCCTTACACTTCCTTTAAGGCATAAAGTGAAACAATTTCTAGGTTTTGGATATGATGGCATTCTTGTTATGAGATTTACTGAGACCTTTTAGAGACGAACTAAAGCAGCCTTATTGTAACAGGTTCTCTGCATCAAGAAAGATTATTATAAATCTTATGAGCTAATTCTTATATTTGCAAATGTCGGAATAGCTTGCGTACTCTGATTCTAGTGCGTTTGGCTTTCGGTGTCACCGGAGGTGAATATAAACTATATTTTAACTATACACAAAACTATATTTTTCTTCAAACTAACAACTAAACTTTGGGTAAGTGCTAAACAAGATAAGACATTTGGTAAATGCAAACATTTTTTATTCTATTGATTTGGAGTTCCGTATTTTACACTTCTTAGATAACCTGTTTCTCTAGCATAAGGAAAAGTCGACCCCCGTTAATGGCGGACATCAAGAGACAAAAAGCGAGGGATTTTCAAAACAACTGTAGTTTTGTGTTAGTGTCGCGCGTCGGATGTATGAAGAAAGTCTATGAAGCGGAGTACATTTAATTTTACATGGATGATTTCATTGCGGATCCATTCATTGTCGTTGATTCTAGTACGCTACAGCTAACTCGTTCTAGCATCTCTTGTTTTGATGAAAATGTGAAGTTTATCAAATGATTTGGGTAAGCCAGCTTGATACACTCTGTTTTGTGTATATAGGCGTAACAAAAGCGTTGATTGATATAAGGCATGTCGTAGCACAGAGGAACACCACACGAAAAATGAATTGATCAAATATTGGCTAATACGTTGTATGTGTAAGTTAAGTGTTTTTTATGCACGAACGTTCAAGCTAATTGGTGCTTCATCGTTATTATCCTGTGTTTTCTTTTCACGGTAGTTTTGGCTATATATCGTTGGGAAACGTCTTATCATGTGAAGAGCACCGTCCGAGCATCA